>NC_088132.1:65660536-65963567 GCF_036370855.1 Dromaius novaehollandiae | reverse complement strand
ACTTTGCTTGGTAACATGCAATTGTGACTATAGCATGTTATCATTATGATGTTATTTGATGTTATCAAAATGCTTTGAACTTAAACTAAAATTTTTAAGATGCCAAAGATCAGCACATCTCTTTAAAGGATCCCTCCTCTTATATGGAGTAGTCATAAAGATCACCACTTTACTATGCAATAACTCTTATAAAATAACTGAGATATATTTCACCTGGAGAACAGATGAAACTCATTCTGTCAGGGCACACAGGAAGGGAGGGAAAATGTGAGGGACATTGTTTAACCAGTGAGCAACTCTGCGAACTCATCTCACCAGGAAACCTAAGGCAGTGACTGCACAGTAGAATGATAGGTCATGATTTCTTCCGTAATTGTCTTTTTTTGTAGGACTGTCATAATCCCTGAAGTATCTGCAACTGATCTGTAGCTTATTCCAGGGATCCTACCATAGTCTCAGTTCTTCCACCTCGAGCAGGGGCAGAAGAAATTACCTGTTCACAGGTATTAGGAGTCTCAGGCCCTTTTCCTACAGCTTCTATGATAGACACTCTCCTTGATGTCCTTGTATAACTTTTGTTTATAAAGAAATCAGGTCCTTTATGAATGAGTAGCTGGACCCCCACACCTTGCAAACTTGGGACATTCAGAACCTTATCCAGAGCCCTGCTGGTTCCCTGAAAGTGGAACGGAGTGAACTGGAGCGAAGTACCCTTATTCCTAGGCATGGGAGTGCCCAAGGAAAAGCAATTAATACCCTGATGCTAGCAAAGTGCAGTTTCAAGATTAAGTGTCATAATTTATTAATACAGCAATAAGTCTTTCGTGTTTATTTTTCTAAGTTTTCCTGTTTGGACAACTGTTTGCGACTGTTTGGACAGAAAACAAACACAGTGTAATATTGAAATGACTCAAAAATGTAGATTTTCTAATGCAGTAGATTGTTTGAAATACAGGAATAAAATTCAGACTATAATCTGCAGATAGACAGTAGAATACAAACATTATTAACAGTTACTGTCTGTGGATTTTCATTTTAATGTACTTGAGTAGGCCATTGATGTGCTTGCTCAGCCTTAAGCCTATCTTAAGGCAGAAGAAGATAAAAGACCTCTGAGTCATATTTCTTGTCTCTCTTCAACTAAAACACTCACATTAGTAATGCTGCAGCATTTGTTAAGCCAACTAGTGAATGAGTCATTAATCTGTGCCTGCAAAACACCTACGAAGTGTGCTAGACAGGCATTGCATATTGGTAGATGAATACTGTTGTGTATAGGTAGGAGAAGGGCTGCTTTTTATTGCACATGTCAAAGACTACATTTTATTTTCTTCTATGGGGGAGCTGGCACAGATGAAAAGCCTTTTTCACTGGGATCAAAATTCTTCTTTAATTGCTCCTATGGTGATATTAATGTTTCTGTTAACAGGCATTCTTCATAATTGTTGTGAAGCCTACAATGTTGGGCTTTCTGGAGCAAAAATATTTTCTGGTCCGTCAAGAGAGCAGTTTGGATATGCAGTACAACAGTTTTTAAATGAACAAGGCAAATGGTAAGCAGTTTGAATACATTTTTATATGTCCAATTAGATTAAGGTAAAATGTTGCAACTTGTTTTTATGTTTGTAATTATAAATTTCATTTAAATGAGTTCCTGTTAATTCATATATATATTAAAGTTATCTTTTTATTAGTAAATACAGACTTTATTAAAACAAAGTGAAAATATTCTAAAGATGTATGCGTGTGAACATTTAGATGACTTTTTTACCTTTAAAGAATATAGTCTAGCTAAGCTTTTACTTTCTTGCCAATACACTAGTTCTCTAAGACTCACAGTATCCTGTAGAATTTTAGCTCTGATTTCAGCCATTCTTCAATCAATAGCATATCTGTTACACATTCCATATGTTTGGGATATTGTTCCATTTTAACATTGCTGAGGTTAAAAAAAAATCAATGGGTTTGAGAAGTTCTAATTATTAATGTTAAAATTACATGAACTTACATCTATATAACTTTGTTTCTGATATAATATTAATTGTTCCTTTCTTGAGGGACAACGTATTTGGGTGTATATTGTAACAAAATCTGAGCAAGGACCTTGTCTCTGCTGCATTTCTTCAGCCGTAAAATTTGATGTGAAATTCACTGTTGTCACAACATTAGTCTTGATGAGTAATTAGTAAAATATTTTCTCTAGTAAGGTTGGTTGTCAAAAACTTTAAAAGTATTAATCTAGTGTAAGTCCATTTAGTGGAAAACATGTTGTTTTCTCATTTTGGGTCCCAGCAGCCACAGAGCTTAAGGTGCCTGTCATGGCAGGGACTGCACATCTATAAATACTTCATCAGTACTCAACTACGTTAAGTAGTTATTCATATATATTTGGTTTTAAGTGTACAGTGGAAAGCTATACAGAATATCATAAGTTGAAACAGCATTTTAGATGCACCATTTTCCATAGATTGAAACAATGTCAGAACCAGGACAGCCACAGATTGGCATGTTTGTTTAACTGATGATGGACAGGTAGTAAGTAGCTGAACTTTTCTGAGTAAAAAGTAAGATACTAAAATCTGAAGTCCATGGAAATGCATATGAAAATGTCTTTAATAGTTTAAAATTTGAAAAAGTTAATATGAAAATACAGAGCTAGCTGAGATATTTATGCACAGCCCTGCACAGAGACATACTTTGTGGTTGCAATTTGTCGCATATGCATACATGGAAGACTACCTAGATCCCACTGCTTCTCTGGCATTACCCTGTTTACATGGGCAGTAACCAGGAGGTAAAGTAAGAGGAGGGCACAGCTGTATCCTCTGAACTAAAAGTTTGAGGTATCCTCTCCCTGGGTAGCCAGTTCCCCTTCTCCTTGCCTGCTGCATGGCATTTTCTCACTGTGTTTCTGCCCACTTTAATTATGTGCTTAGTTTCCCATAGTTCAGAGCTTTCTCTCCCTCTCTCTCTCTCTCTCTCTCTTTTTTTTTTTTGTTTTCTTTTTTTTTTGTTTTGTGTGTGTGTGTGTGTGTGTGACTTCTGTGTAGAGCTATTGAAGGAGAACGAGAATGTTTGCCTCAAGTGAATTGAATGCTTCAGCTCATACCTGGTATTTGGGGGAAATTATGTCCTGTGTTCTATTCTTCTTGTAAGTTTTTCTGTAAGCTTACAACGGGAGCACTAGGCTCAACTTACCCAGCCTATTTTTGTTTTATATTTCCCTGTTGCATACTTCTGATTTTCAAGAAACTGGTAATGAAGGCGTTTTCGTAATATATGCTGGAATTAGAGAAAGCAAGCAACTTTGAGTTAACTTCTCTGTCTTTTCTCCCAGGTATCTGAATATTATGAATCTGAGAGTCTTTTCTGTAGATAGATAGTTCTTCATCGGTTCCGTCTTTTCAGTGTGCCTGACCATAGTTTCAAAAGTCAGCGGAATTCTATCAGCTCTGGTTCTAGTAACTGTGAATTGTTACGGATTCTTCAGTGAAGGAAAGCTCTTTTCAATCTTTCTCACAAAAAATCATTAGACAAGCATAGTTTACTCTCTTGTTCTCTTCATTGCAAGGCTGACTTCTTTCTCTTAGAACAACACTCTTTCTTGTGTGTTTTATTAAAAACAAAAAAAACCCCACTCAAACTGTGCAATAGGATTGCTTTTTACTGTAAGTGATGCACAGCCTGCAGTCCATATGTGGAGCGCTTGTTGACATGGCTAAGCTACGAGCGAGATAAATAGACTGAGGCCTTGCATAAGGCTGTGACACTGTTTTCTGTCAAAAGGGAACATTTATTACTGTATCCTTTTATGAAGAGACCGTCATTGTGCAGCAAGCGTGTGATGCACTTGAAAACTCTGTTCAGGACAGCGGAGCTGCTCACCACATCAAACACTGCTGGGGTGACAGCTATCTTCAAGGGAGAGATTATCCAGAATCCAAGATCTACGAATTTCATCACTTCTTATTTGAAGTGGACTGCACATTTCCTTGACCTTGCTTCTGTTAATAAAATCACATGGTGTCGTATTAAGAGGAGCTTTAAAAATCCATCCGTAGTCTCTCAAAGAGCAGAAAGGACAGAAAATAACAGATCTAGTTATATTATGTTATTTGACTGTATTTATGGGAGGCATCTGTCCGAGGCAAAAAGGGTTGATAGAAAAATGATAAAGACAGGAGAATTTTTGCAGAATTGGGACTGTGCACGCAGCAGTATGTTATCAACTTCTGCTTGGAGATGAGTTCAGAGCAGAGAGGGAAGACTATCAGACCAGGAGTTCGGGACTGCAGGGGGGCTACTATGTGCTGGGGGAGCTGTGACACAAAGCAGCACAGGAGATCTTTCTGTGTAGAGTCAGATGATCCAGGATAATTGGACACTGGTCTGCCACCGTCGGCATTGGTGGCACACAATGCAATACAAATAAGCACAAACTTGCAAGTCGAGCAAAACTCAAGCTTCTGACTGTGCCTGGTAGGAATTTCAAAACTGGAGCTCTTCAGTGGAGTCAAGGAAAATTATGAATTATTATGTTAAGAAACATACTCATCAAAGAGAAAAATTTAGGCAGACCACCACACAAGTAGTTAGACACAATAGAAACATCATTCAGTTTACACTCCGGTTCTCCCTGTGATGAGATCGCCTGTGTTGGAACTTTAAATTGAAACCAAATGGACATTACTCTTAAAAAGTAGTATTTTATAAAGGTGGATTGTACCCCATCAAGTTTGTCTTGAATATGTATGCCAAAAACAGCAGCTGATAGTATATTTTGCAAAACCAGCAATACTAGCGTTTTCCAGAGGTTGGGTTTATTTTTTTTTATCTTTTATTTTTATCTCTCTCCAAATAAGGAAGATAGCTGTATATAGCTGTTAAATTGTTTTTTCTTTGAAGATTACCTACATATATGTGTCTTCAGGACAGTCTGCAGATACAATCCACGGTAGAACCAAAATCTTAGTCTGTTGTTAGTGTATTGTTTGGTACCAAGTTGCAGCCACTCTTTGGTTATATCTGTGTTTAGGATATGGAGTTTTTGAATTTTGTTTTGGAATTTGTTATGGATTTTTTTTCTCTCTTTAAATATTTATTGTTTTATTTCATGTCATGTCAGTAAAGACACCTTAATAAGCACTACAACTACTGGTGTATTACATAGTCATTGCACTGCTAAATAGTTTTTAAAATCATTGCGGACTGCTTATTACTGATCAAAACACAGTAGCTTTTCTCCTGAGTTGTGTGTTGCCTCTTCGGACCAATGAAATGTTTTGATGTAAAGACGTATTTCTACAGTAGCTTTTCTTGGAATCAATAAATTTTCAAAACATTCTGATTTTAATGGAGATAGTACATTTTGGCCAACTTCTTTTTAAACAGTATGCTGCCATCACTATACTTCTTGCTTTTAAGCATCAGCACCACTGCTGCAGGCAAACACAGTTCCTTACCCAGCTGTGTTTCCCCCAAGTGCATGACCTATAGTTTGTTTTTTTTCTGTTTTGAGAAGCAGCAGTAGCTTATCTCTGCAATGCCTTCGAAGTTTGTCAGTCAAACCTCTCTTGCAATAACTCACCTTAGCTTTTGAGGTTTTTAGCCTTGCATTCAAAGGCTCCTAGTTTTTCGATGATGATAAAGGCTTTGGGGTGTGCAGAGAAGCATCTATGAGAATTAAGACTTTTCCAGTCTTTGTATCTATTCATCACTTCCTGTGATTGTAGGGAGCTGGACCAGACGATTCAAGAGGTCCTTTTTACTTTCATATTCCTATTTCACTGGCCACCTTTGTTTAAAAAAAAATATTAAAGAATAAATACATGAAAAGAAGAAGTAAAAAAAGAAAAACCCACACCATAAAATATAAAACATATTCTGACAACAGCTGAGAATTCAGCCCTTCAGCATGAATTCTGATTTTGTTTTCTGCTATGGGACACTTTGCCAGTTATTAGCTTTGTCATGGTGTAATTTCCCAGAAATAATTCGCATTGGCCTCTGCTCTCCACTTCTGCAGCCTGTGCGGTATGACGTTGCGGCTGAACTTTATTTGACTTCATGAAGTTCCATGGCTTTGTATACAATGTGGGAGACTGATTAAGGAGCTGACTAATAAAATCTGAGCCGTATCACATACTAATCACCATAGTATTATGTAAAGATGATCTATAAGGATACATAACGAAGTATTGTAAAAATAAACACTGAACTCATGCCTGAAAAAGACCTTTAATTAATAGGGTGTATATGATATAGTTTATTTAAAAAACAAGTATTTGAGTAATCATATGTTGCATTCTTTCATGATACATTCAGTTTCACTCTGCTTCATGCGCATCCCGTTTAATCCCAGTAAAGCAGGAGATATTTTTGTAACTAGCGGGGTGCTATCCAGCTACTCTCTTGCTTTCTTCATTTCCCATGTTTTAGAAGGATGCACATATGTTTTCCCAGAGCTGCGTTGTGTAACTGTCTACTGTAATGGTTCATGTTAACTTCAAAAGGTAAATAGGAGATGCTCATTTATAACATAGATTAAGGTTAGCATTAAGCTAAAGTACGGCTCAGGATACAACAGGAATAATAATTAAGTTATTTTCTAGGTGCAGAAAGGTTGGCAGTACAGAGCAGAAGGTTAGGGTTGGCAGGAGAACGTGGTTCATAATTTTTTCGCAGGCATATATTGATGGCAGGCTAGATTTCTTAAGTCAAGTAGGGAAACAGGCTCTGATCATTTCTGCAAATTAAAGTTTCAGTAATATTCAATTCTAAGTGTTAAATTCTGTGTATGGATTGGCTTTTTTTTTTTTACTTACGGCATAGTTATGGCATTGGAAGTAGGGCTAGCATTTGGGCAGGTTTAAAGGCTTTATATCTTGTTGGGTCTTGGACAACCCACAAATCTACAATGAAGCCAACGAACTCCAGCGAAGAGGAAGGTAATATAGTAATTTCTGGTTAAGTATGAGGAGTATAAGCTAAATAAAAGCTAGGATTAAATTTGCTTTAGGCACAGTCGGCATAGATTTAGGTTTGCATTTAGAATGAGAGGAGCTTATTTTGTTTGGTTTAGGTTTTTTGTTTGGATGGCACAACAGCGATAAAGCTAATTTTAGGGCTAGAAAAAGTGAAATAAAGTTGTGCATATTAAGTTCTAAAAGTGGACTGAGTGTAAAAGAGTAAAGAGTGATAGTTTTCTGGTGTAAACAGATGTTTGTGTTGGAGTTAAGTTTGGGATTGGGAAAAGCAGGAGCTTCAGAGCCCAGATTACTGCTGAGCAGTGTAAAGCTCATGGAGTAAGCTCAAATACTCATGCTGACAGAGACAAAATTGCTTATTTTTAACTTTAACTCTAGGTTATGCCAATAGCAAGGGTTAGGGTTGGAGTAAGTCTTAGACTTTGGAACAGCTGAACAGCTAGTGCTCAATCACTCTTCTCTCTCTCTCTTTTTTCTTTTTTTTCTTTTTTCTTTTTTCTTTTTTTTCTTTTTTTTCTTTTTTTTCTTTTTTTTCTTTTTTTCTTTTTTTCTTTTTTCCTTTTTTTTCCTTTTTTTCCTTTTTTTTCCTTTTTTTCCTTTTTTTTCCTTTTTTTCCTTTTTTTTCCTTTTTTTCCTTTTTTTTTCCTTTTTTTTCCTTTTTTTTTCTTTTTTTTCTTTTTTTTCCTTTTTTTTCCTTTTTTTCCTTTTTTTCCTTTTTTTTCTTTTTTTTCTTTTTTTTTCCTTTTTTTTCCTTTTTTTTCCTTTTTTTTCCTTTTTTTTCCTTTTTTTTCCTTTTTTTTCCTTTTTTTTCCTTTTTTTTCCTTTTTTTTCCTTTTTTTTCCTTTTTTTCCCTTTTTTTCCTTTTTTTTCCTTTTTTTCCTTTTTTTTCCTTTTTTTTCCTTTTTTTTCCTTTTTTTCCTTTTTTTTCCTTTTTTTCCTTTTTTTTCCTTTTTTTCCTTTTTTTTCCTTTTTTTCCTCCTTTTTTTCCTTTTTTTTCCTTTTTTTTCCTTTTTTTCCTTTTTTTTCCTTTTTTTTCCTTTTTTTTCCTTTTTTTTCCTTTTTTTCCTTTTTTCCTTTTTTTTCCTTTTTTTCCTTTTTTTTTCCTTTTTTTTCCTTTTTTCCTTTTTTTTTCCTTTTTTTCCTTTTTTCCTTTTTTTCCTTTTTTTTCCTTTTTTTTCTTTTTTTTATTTTTTCCTTTTTTTTCCTTTTTTTCCTTTTTTCCTTTTTTTTCCTTTTTTCTTTTTTTTTTCTCTTTTTTTTCTCTTTTTTTCTCTTTTTTTCTCTTTTTTTCTCTTTTTTTCTCTTTTTTTCTCTTTTTTTCTCTTTTTTTCTCTTTTTTTTCTCTTTTTTTTCTCTTTTTTTTCTCTTTTTTTTCTCTTTTTTTTCTCTTTTTTTTCTCTTTTTTTTCTCTTTTTTTTCTCTTTTTTTTCTCTTTTTTTTCTCTTTTTTTTCTCTTTTTTTTCTCTTTTTTTTCTCTTTTTTTTCTCTTTTTTTTCTCTTTTTTTTCTCTTTTTTTTCTCTTTTTTTTCTCTTTTTTTTCTCTTTTTTTTCTCTTTTTTTTCTCTTTTTTTTCTCTTTTTTTTTCTCTTTTTTTTCTCTTTTTTTTCTCTTTTTTTTCTCTTTTTTTTCTCTTTTTTTTCTCTTTTTTTTCTCTTTTTTTTTTCTTTTTTTAAGTGGTGGTGGGGAGAGTCTTTCAAGAGCCCCAGGCCTTGGCTGAAAGGGTGGCAGTGGGAGATAACAGCTTGTATCAAGTTTCTTGATGCCAAGCTCCACTTTTGGAGTTGCAGGTAGACTTGGGCCAGACCCAAGGTTAGAGTTTGGTCTGGGGCAGCAGGAGCTCAAAGCGCTCGTCTGTTGCTGGCCGCTGGCCGGCCTGCCAGGATAGCAGGGAGGCTGGTGTCTGCAGAAGTTGCATCTTTATGGTGGTGTGAGAGAGAACAATGATGCTTTAAAGTCATATTTTGGCACACAGATCCAGATTTATATGTAACGCACATTCTTATCATCATAGTTCCCTATATCAGGGTTGTAATTGCCTTTTAATGTATAGGCCCATCTCAAGAACCTCTCAGTCGAAACTCTAGTGTTAACCGCAGACTTCTAACATACCTCTGTCTCCAGCTACCTAATCATGTTTAACATCATGTTAATTAAAGACATTTTCTCTCAAGTTAGTTTGCTAGGGTGCCTTTCCCTACTGTAGGTATAGTTGAAGGAGGTGGAAGCTTTCTGGTTTCTGGTTCCCGCAGAGCAAATGCCGTTCCCAGGCAGACTTGGGAGAGGGCCTGAGGGAAGGGCTGCCACATCAGTCCCCTCGGCAGCGGAAGCACGAGTTGGGAATCTTTAATTCACATCAACCATTTGTTAATTGAGTGTACAAATGTGGGCAAGAAAATGATTATGGCTCAACTATTTGAGGAGTGAGATCATCACAGAGAAGTTTCCTGGTGCTTCTTATTTTCACTCTGTCTGTATAAACAATGAGCTTTAGACTTCAAGATAACCCGTTGCTGCAGGACGATCCCAGCACAGTCCAGACAATTACAGCGAGTTACGTGGCAAGGTAGGGTGACGTAGGGGTATTTCCAAGATCCTTTAAGGTCATTCTTTTAAATAGCAGCTGTCTTCCTGTGTGGATTCTGAATTATATTTGCCTTTTGGGAAAGATAGAAAATACATGTGAATACTTACAAATGTGTGCAGTGCAGTATTCGGCTTGAAACTTAATGTCTGAAACTGAAACAGCTTTACAGCATTCCACATGCCCTTATGCTGTCCTTTCTTTTTTATTCCTTTTTTGTTTCTATGAAAATGGTTAGCCCTTTCTCTCTCCTATTAGCCCAGGTAGCATTTGATTGCTGTATACTGCTCTGTAGTGCTTAAGAAGGGGAGAGACTGTAACACCTTGTCTTCCCTCTGTCAGTGACTTCACCGGCTCCAGCCCTATGTGTCATTGCAAGTGTTTGCTAGTTGTATGGTCTACCAGCATGCGTCCTAAGGAGGAGTTTCTAGTGAGCTCTGGTTGTTTGGTCCTGAGCAATGTTGGTTCTGGTTTTCACTGTGCAGAAAAAGTATGAGGTCAGAGGCATCCTTGCAGCGATTGTAGCATACACTATTTTTATAGAGAAGTATTTATATGAGCCTGAATTGCAGGTTTAGAGAAGCTAAAAGTGCACAAAACTTG
Organism: Dromaius novaehollandiae; assembly: GCF_036370855.1. Classification (NCBI taxonomy): domain Eukaryota; kingdom Metazoa; phylum Chordata; class Aves; order Casuariiformes; family Dromaiidae; genus Dromaius; species Dromaius novaehollandiae. The sequence goes on along the minus strand of NC_088132.1, from coordinate 65,953,397 downwards.
TTTCTGTTGCCTGCGTAATCACTATTTTTCAACAAGGTAATTAAGAAGGAGGTAGATATTTTTAAAATATTTGTATGCAAAGAAAATAGAATGTGAATTTTCTCCTAACTGAACTGGTAAAATGGAATAATATTATTTGTATTCTTAAGTTTGTGTTTAATTGAGAAGAAATAAACTAAAAAAAAATGCAGATAGTATTTTCCTTAGGGCAAAGCTGAAAAGGATTCAAACTCTTGCTTGTCATCTAAAACTATGTATTTTTATTGAGCCCATTTTATTCAAACTAATTTTATTTATTTTAAATTGCAGCAATGAAATTGGATGATCCCTGGAAACTTAGTGGGATATATAGCAATTACTTTGAAACATAATCATGTTATAAAATGTGTTGTTATTATGGTGCAATGTGTTTACATTAACATTTACATTAATTAAGTTTTAGGGGATGCAAATTGAGCTTTTAGCAATCTTTCTAATCAAACTCCATATTCCATACTGAGGTTCCATTGCTTGTCCTTTTATAGTCTACTACCAGAGATTTTGCTGCATAAGCAGAAATTCCTACTTTCTCCTGTTGGAGAAAATACCCACAATTCCTGCTTTCTAATCAGCCAGTTCACTTTTTTGGTATCTGTTGAGGGTCTCATGTTCTTGGTCATGTTTCGCTTTACCCACATGTCACTCTGTGTAAAATTGCACAGAGTTATCTTTCTCTTCTAGTCCTACACTGTCCTAAACTGTCCAGTGGTCTCAGCCTCTTAGAGAGTTATGCTGAAACACAGGTATTGTTAAGCAGTATTCCCATGGGGCGAGTTAGATGTTTTTTAAATTTTCTGAGATTAGAGATTGAGAACGGTGTTTTGAGGAGTGGATATTGGAGTGGGAGCCTCATGGCAGGCCAAGGAATGACTCATAGAAAGCGAATCACTTCATGGCATATGCAGAAATTTTCCTAAGTCTTAAAGATCTTGTTCAAGGTGCAGCAGTCTGCAGTCACCTGCCATATTTTCTTTCTGACTCAGTGTTTTCAAGGTGTGGTAGGGTTGAAAGTCAGACAGAAGTGCTTTGCTGTTGCTGAGTAGATCCTGTAGGAAATGCTTTTTTATCAGTTAAAAGAATAACTTAAAAGGAATCAGTTAACTGTTACCTGGCAGGAGAATAAAAAATGTCGTCTTTCAATTCACAATGTATGTATCTGATTTTTTTTTATGTATTAGTATATATCAATACTTTTGCTGTATCCCTTCTGACATTTTGGCTTGAGATCACAATAGCAACAGTATATATATTTGAGCTGGTCTAGTCCCTGGAGGATTCTGTGCCAAAGTTGCCCCTTACCTACTGAATCCAGTATATTAACATCTAAGTAAAGCTCACCTTCTGGACAGTTCTGGAGAGAACCCTTAGGTGCTTTATCTTTGGAAAGCCTCTTTACCTGTTACCTTCAGTTTGCTTTGTAACATTGCCAATGGTCCTTTCCAGTGTCATTAAAAAACTAATGAAGTTCCTGTTATTTTAGGTTGTTGGTTGGTTCACCCTGGAGTGGCTATCCAGCTAATAGAACTGGAGATATCTATGCATGTCCTGTTGGTACATCCAAAACCACATGCAAAAAATTGAATTTACAAGGTAAGTTGTAATGAGTAATGTCTCACTATAATTGTTCAGCTTTTCCTCATTTTTGTACCAGGCCAATATGTCAAAAGAACAATGAGCAAGTAGCAAGACCAATAACAAAAATGGGTGTCAGCAGAGATTGTGTGAATGTCACACTGGAATTCAGAGGAATTTCACTTTCGTTGACAAGATCACCATTCCTTGGTCTTAGGCCCCTTCAAGAATAAAACATGGATATCACTGTATTTTATAAGGCCATTTCTAATGATCTTCTCTCTCCTTGCAATTATATTTTTTGAGTTCTAAAATTGATTGCACATAATTGCTTTTTACAGCTGCCCATGTGACACTCACATGAACTTTTTTGTCTTTTTGCCATTTGTTTCACACATTGCTGAGGTGGATTTGATTTCTGGAATCAGCTTATTCTAGAACTGTATTATCATTACTACTATTTGCTATATAGCTTTCTGAGAAAACTTTTTGTTCTGCCTCTGTCAGTTCTCTCATCTTTCTTAGTCATTTGTATCAGCCCTATTATTAACATTGTAAGTAGTAGTAATATTTATAATATATTTACATTAAACTTGCGGGTTCTCATTACCTTCTCATTTTGAATTGCACTTACTTAGTCAACATATTATATGAAGCCATTTCTGCCTCTGTGTGCTTATGGATTAAGTTTCGAATGAGATTCACTTTTCAATGCAGTAAAAATACAGAATGACAGAGGACAGTAATTAGATTTTTTTTTTCTCTGAACATAATACAGTATGTTGAGATGCCTACTGTAACTTTATTCATGGTGCAAAGCATTTCTGGCATCCACAGGTCCTTTAACATTTTTGTCTAAAGCTTAATACTGAATCAGAGGAATTTGATGTCCTGTGGATTGTAACAGTAGCCACCCAACTGTAGCTACTCAACCAACCAAAAATCCTTACAGGAAGAAATTGTCTTCTTTTCCATTCTGTTGCCTTAACTCTTGAGGGAAGGCACTCTAAATGGCATTTTCTCCCATACTTAATTAACATCTATGAATTAACATGAATTAACATTCATGTTTAGCAAATTTTTCACACAGCTGAGCTTTCTCTTTCCACAAAATTTTATACAGGCCTTTGGAAGAAGGATCTTAGATCCTGAGAAAAAAAGTTTTAGAAAAACTTCAGTAAGTTGCTTGTGCATCTTATTTACTATCGTGTCATTATTTAATCTCTTTTTATTTTAGCTTTAACAACCATTCCAAATGTGACTGAGATAAAGGAAGAAATGAACCTTGGCTTGACTCTGATACAGAACTCAAAAACGGGAGGATTTCTGGTGCGTGTCAGTGATATATTCAATAAACACAGAAATTTCTGTGGAGAATGAAGAAACTGTAATTCTACACACTTTTTAATTAAGTCCAAATTGAATATATTTCATTATGCAGCATAAATTAATACATATTTTGCATATTTTAAAATATTTCATCCAGCTATCATTACCTAGGTTACAAAATCAGGAAAACTAGGAATTGTCTCCTTCTTCATTTGTCCAAAGATCCCATGGAAGAAACCTACCAAACATATAATTAAAGATTCTGTAATATAGGTTAGACGACATAGACAGGAATATTTCCATCATGGATAGATGTAAACTGGTCTTGTGCTCTCAAAACGCGTTATGGGATCTTTCCTCCACTTTGAACAGTATAGCTGGTAAAGCACTTACCCAGTAACTGTTCTCCTGAGATGTCGGAGTTTCCAGTCCCATGAAATTGCCTTTTACTTTACCAGTGTAGTTTATTTGGTCAGTGAGCTGGAGATGGATGTGTTGTCTATGCATACATTCTGCAAACCAGTCTCTTTGGAGCCTGTAAAACTGAGATTTCATGACTGAAAGGAAGTTAAGGCCTGTTCAACACACATGAAGACTCTTGGGATGCAGGTGTATTCCAATTTACAGTGCACACATTGTAGGCATGTGCAGTAACTAAGTGAAACGGTAAACGGCAGTTTTGAGACTCTAGCCTCTATTGGCTCACTTTAAATGTTTTATTTTTTCTGCTGCATCTTGCTAGTAATCATGCACGTATTCAACTATTTATCTTCACTATCATATACCCCAGTTCACTGAAGTACTTAAAAGTAGGTATAACTCCAGGCTTTTCAGCAGCTCTCCTGAAGTCAGTAAGGTAAATCATAAGTTTAAATTGCAGCAACAGCACTTCTCTTGATTGCTGGCTTGAGAAGATATTGATTAAAAATCTGATTATGTCTCTTGGGTGATGCCTTTAATTACTGCTAATACTGTCCAGTGCATTCCCACTTGAGTCAGTATTAGTAATTGCAGTAATTTTAGAATATCTTATGCAGAAAAATTTACATTTTCATGTTATGCTTGAACTTCTTTCAGTTAAAAAGGCTTTCCTGATCCATACAGTGTTGTCTGACTACCTAAATAGCATAAAGACACACACACACACACACACACACACACACACACACACACACACACACACAAAAAAAATTGAATGTTGACCTGAACGGTTAGCCACTTCTTTGGTGAGGTGCATTCTTTTTGACAGAAGGAGAAACTGGTGCTTATCTGTGACTCAGCAACAAAGGATATCAGAAGTCCCATGTCTTAGTGTGGCTTGACTTGGACAATAGCAGAGATTGTCTTTGATTACAATTGCAAGTCCCTCAGCCAGGACTTCACTCCGAGACTCTGTCTCAGCTGCAGCTTTCTGCTATGAGAGGGTCTTCGCGTTACACCTGGGGCTTCTTTGCCCCTGCTCGCTGTGCTGCTTCCCCGTCCTGCTGCTGCTCTCGGCATGACCAGCTTCCCGCAGCTCTGCCCAGGCTGTTCTCCATGCCCGTGTTCTCCAAGGCATCCGGGCTGTTGGGTTTGAGTGTAACCCTGCCTGGTGCACCTGCGTGTTAGCTGGTGGATCCTGCTGTTTCAGCTGTTTCGTTCAGCATGATTGTTTCTCACAGGTATCCTAGGCAAAGAGTGGTCATTTACACATGCACGTTTCAATTTTCTGAGGCCTATTTAGTCCTGTTGGAACGTTGTTTTAGAATTTCACTCCTCTGATGGTTAACAGCTTTTTTTTTTTTTCCTTCCTAGTCTAAGTTTCTATCAGTTTGTTCTTGTGGCAGTGTTGTTCCTTCAGCTGAAATAGCTCCCATCTCTCTAAGGTGTAAAATCTCCCTTCTCTGTTTAATACACACAATCATTTTCTTTCATTCTGTGTTTTGGTAGGCAATCCCGCAGTTTTTTCTCCAAAATACACTTTTTAAAATTTACCTTTATTGAACATGACTGACCAGATGTATGTTGTATTCCACATGAGAGTCATGCGATTACACAGTGGATTTAGTATTTCCCTTTCTCAACTGGAAGTGTTTCTTGATGTATATCTTCAGGCCATATATCCTTTGTATGCTGGCTGCCTGCTGATGGTCACCCTGTAATCAGCCAGTGCCCGTCCACTTGCATCTCAGTCTTTTCCACCCACTGAGCTCCCAGGATACATCCACAATTCTTAAAAGCAGTCCTTAAGGGCAGGTCCATGCCCCTGTCTAATATGCTGGTTTTCAAGTTCATCAGTTCTTAATATGTGATTTCCTGGTTTTCTCCTGTATTACTGATGACTCTTAAATTTCTCAGTGTAACAATCCTAGAAGTAGAACATTTTACTTTTTTTTCCCTCTCTAATGAAATTCAGCAAAGCTTATGAGAACATTTCTATTCATTTGTTCTGAGATCATTAACATCACAAATTTGAGTTACTGTTAATACAGGATAAAACTGGAAAAACAGGCACATGAGATCCATAAATAAATAATAGTAGCTCTCCTCCAGGTTCATAGTTACCAGTATAACTACTTCTTTGTGACCTCCCACCCCTGTAAAAAGCTATATTTTCCAGTAAAACTAATCATGTCCCATGTGGTAACCTGTAGAGCACTGACTTGGAGATCAGATAACTTAGGTATACTGCTTTCCGCTTTTCTAGAAATTGTCGTCTTGACAAATATATTAGGATAGTTTGATGAGATCTGGATTTGGTAAACCTACGCTACATTTAGCTCATTTTCCATTTGCTTCTGCCTTTAATTACTTGTTTTTTCAGTACTTTTGAGAAAAGGATGAGAATGCTGTTCACTTTCTCTTCACTTTCTAAATAGAGATGGTGCATCTTCTATTTTCCAGGTTCTCCTGACTTGACAGGGGAATGAGAAAGTGTTAGTAATGAAGCTATCGTTTCTTTCAGAACTGTGGGACGGAGGTTATGTATTTTTTCCTTGAGTACCTATCAATACTTCATGTGATTTTCTTAAAAAAAAGAAAAAAAAATCCCCCGAATAACCACATAACAAAATAGTGTCTCAGTATTTGTCTTTTCTCCTCTAGGTATTTTTTGTAAAAATCCTTCTAATATCAGATATTTGAATTCTGAGGAGGTTTCACAATATGGCTAACTGTGTAAAGAGATAATACTGCACTCTTCCGCTTCCCAACCACGTTTCCTTTCATGAGATCTAGCTGTCATGAAACCACATGGTTGATCCAGCAGAAAACTTTTTTTTTTGTTTGTAGTCATTATTTTCAGCAAGAATCATGATTGTTTTTCCGAGAAGCAAAGAAACCTGTGGCTGAGGGGAATGTGGGCTGGGGGAAAACTTCTAGCTGCAGCCTGCTGTTGCGTAGGATTGTGCATACTGGGAGGCTGAGAGGTGAAGAAATTTAACTTACAAATATTTTGACAAAGTTCACTTCCTTTGGGAAGAAGCTTCTCAAATTAATACTTCCATGTATGTGTGCATTGTTCACAAATAGTTTTGGTCCTGTCATGTTGGTCATAGTAATAGGACATATTGCAATCTTACCTCTGCATGTTCAGACCTAAATGCGCTCGCTTGTGGGTATGATGCCACCTCCTGGTTAGTGGGAGTACTTATTTTCATACATATAAGCAGAGTGCAAATACCAAAACTAGTTTTAATCCAATAGTTTGTAAAGCAGATGAACTAAAGTAACAGATTCCTTGCAAACTTATCACACTCTCTAGAAGTCATAGCTGTGCATAGCTTGGAGGAAATAGTTTGCAGAAGGAAGTGGAAGGATGATCAGGAATAGAGAATCTTTTTTATGAGAAATCAAAGTATGATACTGTCACTGGGATAGCAAGGGACTTGTACCAATAACCCAAGAGGGCTCATCCCATCTTATATTCTCATAGTCCTACTTATTATGGTTTTGTATGTGGATACAGTGAGACACGTATTTGTTATTTTTATAGCTTCTTTTTGTTGTTATTTTTAAAGACTTGTGGTCCCTTGTGGGCACAGCAGTGTGGAAGCCAATACTATGCAACAGGAGTCTGTTCTGAAATCAGTCCAAGTTTCCAGATCCTAAGAAGCTTTTCTCCTGCTGTTCAAAGTAAGGCAACATGTGCAAAACAGATTCAATAAAAAAACAGATCAAAAAAAATCAAGATACGTTGTGTTGGGGACACTTACGTGGGCATTTTTTAAAACGTGTATGTACAGAGAGCAAAATCCGATAAGGATTGACAGATTCTGCTCTAATGCTGATATGAATCTGGGCTCACTCTGAATTCAGAGGCATTGCACTAGAGCAGTGAAAGTGAAAACAAGCTAAAAATCTGCATATGCTTTTATTGAGTTCATTCTGGCAAAACCTTCCTGTTCTGAAGTGTTGGCCTATATAAGACCCAAGCATGCACTTACGGATTTAGTCCAAGAGTTGTAAGTAAATTGAGACTGAAAGTACATTTAATATGTGTTTCTTATTTTGGTTTTAGAATGTTCCTCTGTCATAGATGTTGTGGTGGTTTGTGATGAGTCAAACAGCATTTATCCCTGGGACGCAGTGAGTGCGTTTTTGAAAAAGTTTGTACAGGGCTTAGATATCGGCCCTACCAAAACCCAGGTAAGTCAAAGACATCTTTGAGAAAGACAAAGAAAAAGGAAAAAAAGCAATGGGTTTTATTAGCAAATTCTGCAATTTTAAAGGAAACCGAGTATGCTTTAGCATAACTATAGTATCTCCCTCAAGACTGGTTTATGCAGTCATCCTTTATCTTTCAGGACTGGGGCTTCTAGCTCACAACTAATGTATTCCAAAAGGATTTAATAATGTGATGTAGAACACTGATCAGCTGATAGAGAAATCTAGGTTATATCTAATGGAGTCAGATCTCCTTCATATATTAGGTATAAGAATCATTAAAATGTAATCTGTGAGGGAGGCATGAATAGTAGAACAGTTTCTCTAGTGAGATTTTCATACAGCTTTTAATTTTCAAGCCCTACATTTTTAGAACAGGAATTTTTCCTGCTTGGTTACTATCTGAACTTTCAGAAGTTCTTTTTTCCTTTTAATTTGATGATGGTAGGGAAAATTTTATTTCCTGTTTTTAAAAATGTTCTGTCTTTGCAGTTGTCCATTTTCCAGAAACAGTTCTGTGAACAAAGACAAGGGCTACTGGAAATCTCTCTCCCCAAGGATGCCTTCCTCACTGGGCTACTTTGGAAGCTAGGTCTTAAAAGCTAGGCTTCCTGCTCAGTGTCATAAGTCCTCTCTGAACCTCAGCTTTAGCATCCTCTTCTCTTTTTTTTTCTTTTGTAGTAAGTGTACATCTTAGCATATTTCTTTAGCATTCACCTGTATTAAAAACAAGCAGGATTTGCAGTTCTATGAAGTAACTAACCATTAGAATTTCCTTAGGCAAGATCAGTATGAGGTGCTGTCAGCTTGTAGAATTTTTGCTATTTTCTGATTTTTCCCAGAGCTCTCAGTATTGTTTTTGTCCATAAATGTTTTTGGAAGTAAGTGGAACAAATGTTTAATGACTACAATTTCAGATTGTTTGCATTAACATATTGTAGTACATAATAAATGACATAATATGCAAGAGTATTTAGCTTTCTTTACATTCCAAACATGTATTAATTGGTTTTGCATGTGTTGAAAGAAAATGATAACCCCACATGCATCTGTAGATCTTTTACTCCGGCCTGATGAATAGTTTAACTCATGATTCTGCATAACAGTAACGTATGATAATCTAACATAATTTCTTTATTGTATAGGTGGGTTTAATTCAATATGGTAATGATCCACGCATAGTGTTCAACTTGAATGAATATAAAGCAAAGGATGACGTTGTTAAAGCAATGGAGGGAACCTATCAGAAGGGAGGAGATTTGACTAATACTTTCAAAGCCATTGACTATGCAAGGTAAAACACATTCATCATTACTGTGGTACTACATAACTTATCCAGCAAGGTGATGAGCACGTCCTGAATTTCATTTGCTGATTCTTGTCCCATTGGGAGTGCAAGTGCTCAGAGCCTCTGAGGAGGTTCGCAGCACCAGGCAGAATCCACCAGGTACATTTACAGTGCCCAGTGCAGAACAGTATAGGGATGCATAAACTAGGCTTGCTGAAAAGCATATCCCATTGGGTTAAATTCTACCCTAATAAAGTAGTTGTGGAACCCAAGGGACTGTCTGAAATGCCTTAACATGACAGTGCACCAAACACTGCCGACAATCTTTTAGGGAAGATACAAAACTGTTGAAAGGAGCAAAGTTTATCCATTGATTCAGGGAGACTGTAACATTTGTATTTGCAAGTCAGGCCTTGGTTGACTGTAGGGAAAATAAAATCTCTTGTCCAGTGCCAGTCTCTCAATGCAGCACTAGCAGTATGAAATATAGGAAGAACTTAAAATGACCTACCATGACTCTGAATACGTATACAAATCAGGTTTGTTCCTCATTAGGAAGATGCTGTTTTGCAGTTGGGTCAAGGACTATACTTTTTTCCTAAATACCAACTGAATCAATGGCCTACTTACGGACAGATTCTTCCTTAAGTGGAACCAAAATTTTTGGTAGTATGAAGAGACCTGTTTTCAGTCTACCTCACCTGTTGTTTGAAGTTAGTGGAGCCAGTTCCTGACTACTCTGGTGTCACAAAAATTTTGATGCTAGATCTGACAAAAAAAACATTTTATTCAGAAATATTTGTACAAAAAATTTGTTTTTCCTAGAATCTACATTTCTACCAGCAATATCCAGCCATACTTGTTTTTATTTTTTCCCCACTTCCTACCTTATCTTTTTGACAGTTCTTTGAGCTGTGCTTTGAGAACAAACTATCAGGAGCACTATTGAAAAATATTATTTAAGATTTTTAACTTAGAAATAAAAAATCACTACGGATGCAGTTTGTTCCAAGTCTATGATGAACACATTTATTTAAATATGTAGGCAGAATTCCATCCCTTATAATTTTACATCTGATACATCTAATATTTTATAACAGACGTTATGCCTTCTCTCCCGAATCGGGGGGACGCCCAACAGCCACGAAAGTAATGGTCGTTGTAACAGATGGTGAATCACATGATGGCTCCAACTTGCAAGCAGTGATAGGTAAATGCAATGAAGACAATATAACCAGATTTGGCATTGCTGTAAGTATTTCTATAATTATGTATGTTATTGCAATTTTGGAAAGGTCATTTTGGTGTATATGCATGAATGTGTGTGTTCTATATATAAGCTGTATATAATGCACGTATTGTTTACACTGGTGAGACTGAAACTAGGTGGAATTCATCTGTATGAACTAGTGGAATATTGGCTCTCTTTAGTTAGCTGAAAAAGCAGAACTAATATACCCTGAGCAACTTCAGGGTTTGCCCTAGTTGTCTTTTACTATTTGAATGGTCCATTGTATAGGAATGTAGTCTGATAAGCAGTTTGGTAATATGAATGAAAGTAACTTTATTTTTATTGTTTTGTAAATATTGAATACAGGTGATACAGAAGGAAATGGAGTAACACCATAGTTTTCTTTTCTTCCTTTTTTGTTCTTTTTTTTCCTCAAGGTTTTGGGTTACTTAATCAGACATGAACTTGATACTAAAAACTTAATCAAAGAAATCAAAGGAATTGCTAGTCATCCAACAGACAAGTATTTCTTTAATGTGTCATCTGAGGCTGCACTGCTAGAAGAAGCAGGAACACTTGGCGAGCGCATTTTTAGCATAGAAGGTAAAATACTCATTGTATCTAAAAAATCAGATCAGATTCTTCCAGCTGAGGATTTAAATTGGCTTCATCTCAGTGTACTACTGTGAAAGTCACGAGTACCTGGAACGGTGGGCTGCTCGCTGCTTACCAAAAGGGCTCTGGTTTTCACAGCCTGTCCCCCGGTTATTCTCCCAGCTAATGAGGCAGATTGGTGGGAATTGTCCCCCAGTTTCTGAAAATGTCAATAAAGTCGTAGGTTTCAGGCATCTTCTGAGGGTTTGTCCATATGCATTCAAATGTGTTTAGACCTACTATCACTGGAGAAGCAAAGGTATCTTTTTTGCTTGTTAGATTCACCTGCATTTCTCTGTTAACACCAAGCAAGTGTAAAAATGAAAAGCAAATCAAAAATTGCCAAGGTACAGTAATGCAATCTGTAGCTTTTACCAGACTCCTTTCCTAGCATTGCCTAGAGTTGTCAGTGTACAACTTGCATGAAGATGCTGAAGAGATAAGTCAATGGCACTTCATCTCCTGAAAGCCAGCTTTTTAAAGTCAAATTTAGACCTTGCTTGGGAGACTTCAGCCCTCTCTGAGAAGCTTTTGTGGTTGCAGCCTTACTCTGCTCAAGGTGAAATCTTCCCCCTCTCTCTCAGCTGCTTTTGTTCTTAACCAGGCCCATGCTGCTAATAAAATCAAGTGGATCATTTGAGCCCCTTCTTCTTCCTGGGTTTTGTTAAGTACTCCTACTGAATTCCTGTTATGTTCTTTACTCGAGTCTCATCTGTTTAAGCATAAGAAAGTTTCCTGCACATCACAGTATTTAAGACCATTACAACAGTTTTTAGAAAGCAAATATGATGATAAACATTCATTTGAAGGTTGTAAATATTCAATTATTGAACTTGTTAACTCCAGTGCATTATTAGTGCTTCCTAGAGAACATGAAAACGCATTAGCCACCATGACAGACAGTACCATGCATGACTGTTACAAGCCATCTTTCCCATCATCATCTGCCTCTTTTGAAGGAACTTTTAGCAAAATATATTACTATTTATCAGATATTAGATTTCCATTGTTTGTAAATGTTGGAAATATTTTAAGAAGAATGGATAGATTTGGTGAAGAGGACAAATTACATATAGTCCTCATATTGCTACTCTCAAAGGCAGCAGAACTGGATCTACTGTATTGTTCTGTAAGGTTAAACATATGCAAATACTTTTTACACCAGGTACAGATCAAGGCGATACATTCCAAATGGAAATGTCACAAGTGGGCTTCAGTGCATATTACTCACAGAAAAAGGTATGTGAATTTAATTATTTAATCATATAAATAGATGTGATTATGTAGACATGAATGCATAGAAATGCAACAAAACAGGACTAATAAAATGATGACCCAGTTTTAAGATTAGTGTCAAATGTCAAGGTTACTATAATTAACATCAGGATAGTGTCAAATTATTATTATTTTATTTTATTTTTACTTCAACACCACAAAAATGACTTCTAATATGTTTGTTGATGGTATATATTTCTGAGAAGGAAAAGATATGCATTAATAAATGAAGCTAAATAATAGTTTCTTTGATTATAATGGTTTTGAGACAAGTTAATCCAAGGAATTCGGTGATTGCTGAGTTCACGTAGCTTGAAAAGCTCCGTTGTTCCAACATGACATTTTGCAGTTGAATAACTCAGAAGAATTGAAACAATATTGTAAAACTGTCTTGTTTCTGGGCACTGACCTGGATGTAAATAAATCAAGTCTGAAAAGAATTTGTCCAGTATTTATAGCATTAATAACATTTGTTTAAAGTACATTTCACTTATATCTGATTTATTATTGTTTCTATTTTTCATGCTAATCAGTTGTAATATTATCTTGACCAAGTAGGCCCTCTCTGTAAAGATCCAACTGTGATTCAAGCAGTTTCCAACTGAAAATATATGAAGTCTTATCCCTTTTTCTCAGCCCTTAAAAATGAGTGAAATAATTTTTAAAAAGTTCTCTATGTTAGTGCAAATTAAAGTTATGATTTACTGAGCACTTGATACTAGGAAAAGGCAAAAATTAAAAATGTTTTAGTGTTTGTTCAGGAAAGTGGTACATCCTGTTTCTATCGCACAATACCTCTGTTAAGTGATGAAAGAATTTTAATAATATGAATTATTTAAATTACATTTATTTTCTGCATGAAGTCAAAGGTTGTCTATATATTCATTTGGATTTTAGATTTAACTGTCCTCTCAATGACATTTCCTTACAATACACGTAGAAGATGAAATTTTATATCTTTTTCTGTCAGCTTTTGTGTACTGTCATTTGCATTTGAACACAAAAACTGAAGCCCACAAAAAGTGGGCTTTCGTTCCTTCTTACTTACCACTTTGACACTTTTCTGAGTATCATGAGTACCTAAAAGACTTATCAAGCCCAACCACAGCGTGGACAGGCTAAGAGATTATCAGTGTTTTAATCCATTTTATCTCGAGTCGTAGTGGCCTAGGAGCTAAAAAAGTCACTTATCTTCTTTCAATAATGTGATAATGCCATTTAATAGGGAAGTAAATTCCAGCACAGAGATGGTAACACTATGAAGAACTCCAGGCAACTGTTTGCATTCATTAGACTACAGCACTGGCTAAAACTCAGTGATGTTATATACCTATGGTAACTTCAGCATCCTCCACACTTTTTCTGAAATAGATAGTTCTAAAACGCTGTTTTTATTTTTTTAAAGGATGTTCTACTGTTGGGTGCTGTTGGGGCTTACGACTGGAGTGGAACAGTAGTTCAGGAGGCTTCAAACAAAGTGACCACCTTTCCAAGTCATGTATTTGAGAAAATTCTACAGGACAGAAATCATAGCTCATATCTAGGTAAAGGGCTGAAATATAAATCTTGAAATGTGTCAGATGTTTATCCAGACAATAAAGAACTTTGAAAATTCTGTTCTAGCCAGATTCCTGTTAAGAACTGATTTGGAAAAACAAGAAGAATTTTGCATCTGAATAGATTTTATGCTGGTCAATAGATCACTAAATGAGACTTCTATTGTGTTTTTTAAAATTCTGCTAATACCAATGTGCTAAGTTGCAAGAATAATTGGGGCCTATGACAAAGACATAAGAAATCATGAGATTTGAAAAGGCTACTTACTATATCATACTGATCATTTTGTGTACCTTTAATTTTAATACTCCTTATTTACTTCCCCAGTTACATGCCGATCAGAAGTTGATTGATTTGGTATCGTTTCATCTGTGCTCTCTCTTTTCTTGACCTTTTCCAGTTCAGTTTATAGTTTTAGGAATATTCCTTCAGTTTAACTGAAGTCTTATTTGTAAGCCCCATTTGTTTTCTAACACGTTTTTGTTAGCCAGTAAAGCAAGACAGTTTGTTTTCTCAGTTTATTTGTCTGCCACATAGTGTGAAATCTTTTCTGCAAACCTACAACCTGCTTGCTCTGGCAGTTCGCCTCTGAATAGTACAACTATATTAAGCAACTTTGGCTTTCTTATCCCTGAAGTTATTTAATGAAATGCTGTTTTCCCCATTAATATGTACTGTTTTCGTACGGCTTAGTAGTACTTCTATCTGATACAATGAAAAAATAAACCCAGCCTAATCAGGACTAGTTCTTTTGCATGTCTGATATCTTTGAATTTTCTTTCTTCCCACTTCTAGAATAACTCCTAAAAGGTCCAATCATTTCCTATCAATACTTCTCCACCAGGAACTTTCTAGAGTTTTGTTCTTAATCTTTTTGGTGCAAACAATGTCATTGCCTTTTCTTACTCCTCAGGGCACTATGTTGCTGTCTCCTCATTTCTCTTCCACCTCCTTCTGTCCCCCCAGGACCTCTCCATACAAGTGGGGAACCCAAGCTAAAAAACTCAGCCCAGCTTGCTAGTGCAGCCCCTATTCAGCTCTGCACCCTCTCACTTCAAATGGTTGTATGCCTTATTAGTGAGGAACCGGTGGCCTAGGTGGCTTAATCTCCTGAATAAAATAAATGTACTGCACTAAAACCACAGAAATGTAAGATATGTAGTAATACTAGCTTTACAGTGCCAACTCATGTTTAAAATATTTGCAGATATTAAAAGATGTTTCTTGAAAGCAAATAGTGTTATAATACTGGGGATGAGGATTAAAATGTTCAAAGAAGTTCAAGCAATATAAGCCCTTCAGCTGACAAGCTATTAATATGGCCAATTGTATTCAGCCAAAGTACTGGGCTGTGGTTTTGTGTGCTGTGGGAAAACGCACTGAGAGCTTTGCAGAAGTCAGGTGTTCCTCTCCAATTTGAAGACTGGCTCAAAAGTTGATCTCATGTTTCTCTTCACTTCTTCGTTCCAAGGCTACTTTTTGCAGTCTTTTTCCTATCTCCTTCATAAGCATGACATTTTTGTGGTGTACTTTTTACTGAATAGGCTAGACTATTGTCCATGCTATTCTGTAAACCTGCTTCAACCCGATCATTCTGCTTCAACTGTGTCATTCTTCTCTCCAGAAGACTGATGCATATGTGGCCACTTACCCATGGTATGGAAGTATTGTCCTCTGCCACTAATGCACCAGGTTGATCCATCCTCTCAGCTTTTATGGATAACGAACTGACAACTTGTAGTTAATGGTCTCTTACACATGTTGTATGTTGGCTTCTTCCCCCAGGTTATTCTGTTGCCATTCTCTCAACTCAAAACTCTGTCTATTTTGTTGCTGGTGCACCAAGATCCAACTATACTGGCAGAGTTGTGGTTTATGATGTTGACAGCCATGGTAATATCACAATTGTGCAGTCCCACAGAGGCGAGCAGGCAAGTACATTCTGTTCATGATCACAGATTTTAGCACAGGAGTAAATGACACTGCATTTGTTTTGAAAATTCATATTTCTTGCAAAACATTTAGAATCTTATGTGCACTTTTTTCTGCCTCTAGACTGTTTCACTGAGGTTAACTAACTCTTAAACAACATTTTAGGGAATCATTCATTTAGTGTAAAAGATAAAATATGTAGCCACTTAATATATCATTTTGTCAGCAATTCTAATTGTCAGAGGCTCAGTGACCTCCACTCTGCCCGGGAAGTTGTGAAGTAGATGACATTAAAAGCAGGATTTGGAAGCTCATTCTCTTTTCCTCATTTGAGAAAGGGCTAAAAGTTTATAAGGTTTTGTTGTTTCGTTTTAATCAGACAAATCTGAGAGTAAATCAGATTCTCTGTTTGCATTCTTCTTGCTGAGTGGTAAGACTATAGCAGTAGTTACTGGACGAAGACAGTGGACGCATGATTATGCAAACATTGTAGGATGTTATATAATAATTTCGTTCCAATGAGCAGTTTCATTTATTAGTACTGGACTATTTCTGGGTGTAAGAGTTTGCAGGATCAGATGCTAAAACATTTTGCTTTACAAAGTCCACATATAAACATGACTTTCTTATTATTGATTTCAGATTGGCTCCTACTTTGGCAGTGTGGTGTGTTCAGTGGACATTAACAGAGATTCTGTTACAGATGTGCTGCTTGTAGGTGCACCGATGTTTATGAATGACCTGAAGAAAGAGGAAGGGAGAGTATACATGTTTTCCATCACAAAGGTAGGAATGAAACTGTTGTGGTGCTGGAATTGAGTGCTTGTATCCTCATCAGTCCTGGTACAAGTCCAGGTATTTTCCTTTGCAGCTGAAGGGTTTTGTTGTTGTTCCCTGGACTGAAGTTTTGCCAAGGAAAAAGCAGTTCAAACTGCAATAGTACTTACCAGCCTTGTCTGTTCTGTTAAATCAGAAGACCAGAGAGTGATGGCTGGCTTCTTCCAAAGCAGACTGGCCACATCTGTACCACAAAACCCTTGGTTCCAGATCTCTTGTGGGCCCCAAGTGATGTCCCTGTGACCCTAAAGCCCGGTGTATTTTTTTTTTCCCCAGTTCAAAGTGCTTAAAATAACGTGAGTGGTGTTTTTATAAAGAGAAACAGAGCATGTGCTTTGCCTAGGGATGGAGCATAGGGGCATGGGCAAATGGTGCAAAGCTACACGGGACAGGGTTAGAGGCCTGTGGACAGAGCCCTTCCCAGTGCAGTCTCCTCCCTTCTCTTTCCTAGAATCAAGCTGCAACCTTTCCCTGGAACCACTTGTGTACATAACCTGGGAATAAGCCAGCTGGAGCAGTCCAAAATGGAGCCACTAAGCAAGCTAATAGCTCAACAGTATTCATGATCAGGCGTCTGCTTCTCTAGGTCGCTTCTTGGCCTCCTTTTATTTAGCAGCATAGACATAACCAAAAGTTTGGTTAGGGTTTAGGTGCTGTGCTAGACACTGTACACAAATACAACACAACGTTGACCACTTCTCTGAAAAGCTTAGCTTAAGGCTTTTGCTAATCAATCATTTGCCAATTGATTTTGGCAAATCTGTTCAACACCTAAGTAGTAGCCCCAAAATGATTCTAATAAATGCTCTTCTGCTGGCGTGTGGTTTGCAGACTTTCACACTAAATGGTTGCTCTTACTCATGTTGTTTCTTTTGTCAGCAAGGCCGTGTTATTTTGTCTGATGCTTGACTGACTGTGTTTTTTATTCAGACCTGTGGTAGGTGTTTTCATAATATTTGTATTAACATTATGGCACCTTTGAACAGTCTCACAAACAATCATGGATATCTGAATATATGAAGAAAATTAATATGTGCAATTAATCAGAGAAAACAGAATATGGCATTTCTACTAGGTAAACTGGACTGAAATAAATAGAGAGGAAGGACTGCCCTTTCCAGCAGCAGTCCCATGTTAGAGCATCCTAGACCTATATGAAACTGCAATTCAGGGCAATTTCAGGGTAGATGGAAGTACTGGAAGCTGTACTGTTGGCAACAGACATTGGTCACTGTGACTGTGTCATTAGGCACAAAATACAGAAGAAAAGAAAAATGGATTTTCTTTCCCCTGTTTTGGAAACTGAAGAAGACGACTATCCCTACAGATTTTAGTCTTTGTTAAATGTAGATTTAAAATTATTTAAAATGAAATGTTGAGAATAATGAAAGAATGACTTAAAAAAAAAAAACCATGGATTTGTGTAGCTTGCCTACGTTGTGCACATTATACTTTTCTAGTCATTTTGAATAAATAGCTTGGCTGAAATTTCTAAAATTTTAAGTACAGTGTGATAACTGAGGTTAAAGATGAGAAAGGTATTTGCTCAATTTAAACTAATATGAATGTGACTATTTACAGTTCTCTAACCTTTCTTTCCTTATTGGCACTAGAGAGGTCAGGAGTTTAGCATTTGAACACATGTTTTTTGCATTAGTTTAGTTAGGAAATTCCATTTCTATTTCAAAGAATTATGTCCAGTTACATAATTTCCATTCCCTCTGCATAAAAACTGGTAATCCAAAATTGGAAACCATATTTTTCAATGTATTGTGAAATTTTCAGAACAGTCAGATGAGGACAGTGAGAGCATTTAAGCTTCATACATATGGTTATATTTGCTGTTACTGTAGCACTCCATAGCATGCTTTAATTTTGCTGTGTAGTATTTGCCAAGACTCTGAGATATAATGCAAACTGAATGGGCAATACAATGGGGAAGGAATTCAGGACTGGGAGTCCAAGGGGAACATATTAGGAAAAAAACAAAAACAAAAAACAATCCACATAGATACTGGTCTTATGTCTAATTTGCTGAAATGACAGTTGTGTTTTTGATTTTTCTTCATTTTCGTTTTTTAAAGGGAATTTTGGATCAACAAGAACTCTTGGAAGGTCCACAAAGGTTAGAAAACTCTCGCTTTGGATCAGCGATTGCAACACTTGCAGACATTGATTTAGATGGCTTTAATGATGTTGTAATAGGTGCACCACTGGAAAGCCAAAACTCTGGAGCAATTTACATTTACAATGGATATCAAAAAACTATACGTACCAAATATTCTCAGGTAAATAACTTTCTTACATAATGCTGTGCTCAGTGCCTTCAGATCTGCTAGAGGAAAACTGAATGATTGGCTTTCTTTTTATTGGCTATTGTTTCATCCTCTTAAAGGAACATGGTTATTTGCATGACTTATTTCAAGTTTTGTGTCTCTCCTTACATCAGCTGTCAGTGTGTTCTGAATGATGTTATGGTGCTTACAGCTGAAGTGTACAGAGAAAAATGACTTGCAGGATGCTCCATCTGAGGCTGTTATATTTTTTTTGTGCCTGTGTGTGAAGTGAACTAATTTCCTGTACATTTTTGACAGCTGTTATTTTTAGGACTGATGCACAACAATGAAAGTTAGATAAATCTCAGCTCTGTAAATGATAAATATACAGTATTATATGTAGTAGTTATAATTACAGTGTCACTTTCCATGCAAATTTTCTGGTTGGAGAAATTATTTGTTAGAAGTCCTGTTAAACTTCCTACTTTTTTAGTTGCTCAGTGTGGGATGGAAAAAGTTTCCAGTAAGCACTAATGGCATATAGCAGTCCGTTAGTTGACAGAGGAAGACAAGGGACAAGACAGGGAAGTCTAGTTCATTGTCTGCTGTAACAGGGGAGGAAAAGCTGCTTAAAAAATTGAGAAAACATCTGCAAAAGTATTTGCTTAAACAGTGCATTTCATGTACAGGGAATGTATGCAAAAATCCATTGCTTGGGCTGCTATCTGAAAGCTTAAGCACTCTTGTGTCCACTCAGTAATCAAACTCTCTTTTCCAGAAAATTTTAGGATCAGATTCTGCTTTTGGACAACGGCTCCAATTCTTTGGAAGATCAGTAGATGGCCATAGAGACTTAGATGACGATGACACTACTGATGTATCAGTTGGTGCTGATGGAAATGTGGTTCTACTTTGGTTAGTAAACTCTTTTAGAAAGGCAGCACTTCATGATTCACATGCAAGTCGAGCATTTAGTTAATTAAGCAGCAAAACAAACAAACCGAAAAGCTCTTTCGTTCCATGTGTTCAGGGCCGACAGTTACTGTCTAATTGCTATTATTGTAGCTAGTTGAAAAACAGTATTGGACTACACCTCTTTTAAGTATGTATTGTCAAACCACTGAAAGCCAATTTCAGGAGCAGAGTCGGAGAGCGTGGGGGTGAAGCTAGGTGGTGGTGGGTGCTGGGGTCGAATCCAGCAGGGAGCGGAGGGCTAGGAGAAGCCGCTGCCGGCCACCGCACAGGCATGTGGGTCCAGAGCTGCGGGGCGGCCGCAGGGAGTGGAGCTTCCTCGGGAGTATTTATCACAGCAGGTTTTATACCAGCCAAGGTATAACTGATAGCTGAGTCTACCGAAACAGATGAAAACACTTCCCCCACAGCCTCCGTGACTTTTGCTAGCTGACAAACTCATCTGTGTGAGAGAGTTGTCCTGCAGGGTAAGGACACAGAGCAGTGAAAGACTGTTGGCACCCATTTCTGTCAAAAAAAATCTTTTCTGGCATGTGGGTTTGCATTTTTGCCAGAGCAATTTGAGTAGTTTCACAAACTAAGGAAGAAAGGCTTCACAAAATCTAAACCCTGTGCTCTCAGAGCTGTGTATTTTCCACTACTTCCATGTGGAGCTAAATGAAAACACAGTTTGCTTTCCTATCTGTCACCCTTCTTCTCACCTGAGGCTCCCACTGTAACAAGAAAAACTTTACTAAATTGCTACTTACTCCATCATAAAACAAGATTATTAAAAATGAATGGTCAGTTTGGACCTTTGACCTACGATAGAACTCCTGCAGGTGCCAGTGGTAATTGCATTAAAGAAAATTATGGTGCTTGGAAAACCAGTTTATGTCTGTTTGATTAATGAAGATGCTCATTTTTCTCTTTCGCTCCAGCATTTGGTCTGATTAATGAGTTTCACTTTTAATTAAAGTGCTTGTGTTTACATGCAGGGTTCCTTTGCAACTATTCTTCAAAATCTTGATTAATTGCATGAAAGTTGTTTTTCTGAAAAAGTATGGTAGTAATTAAAAATGAAGAATAACCCTTCTTCGCCTTTCCAGAGAAGCTCAGTGAGTTCCCTAAAGGAGGATAAGAAGGTTATTTGTTGGGGGAAGAAAGGGCAACAGCTTCATTCTCTGTTATCTTAAGAAAAGGATTAGGGCATTAGGATGAAGTTATTATTATGGATGAAGATTATCCATTGATTTGACATGATAAATTATTTATTGTCAGTATTGAAAACTAGTATACAACAAATACAGTTACATGCAAAGGAAAATAAATCTACTAGCAGCATAAAAAATGTTTACATGGGGAACCATAAAAATTAATGTTACATTTACAGATTTACCAGTGATAGAAAATGGTTACTAAGTTACTCGATGCTCTTAAAAATCACACGCAGTCTTTTAAAAATATTTTTCAGGTCACAAAGCATTGCAAATGTGTCCATAATTGCCTCATTTAAACCTGAGAAAATCAGTCTGCTGAACAAGAACACAGAAATAACTGTCAAAATATGTTTTGAGGCTACATTTAGACCTGCTAAGAGAAATAATCAAGTGGGTAAGATTATTTCGATGGCATGTTTTATATTAATTTCTTCAAAAGCCCATTATTCAAATGAGTAGTGGAAATTCAAATAAAATACTGGAGTGAATATCAAGAAAAGGAGAAATCAGTATAAAATTTAAGTGCTTGAGAAAGTATTTTTAAGACCTACTGTCATCACTGTCTCATTAATCTTTGAAAAGTGAGGGATTAATAATATTCAGGAGTGCTATATCTTCACTGTCCAACAAACCCCAGGAAATATCATTAGTGAGAAGCTAATTTTTCTTCATCCTCTGCTCACCAAGTTCCGTAGTTTTTCTTCGGCAGATACCACAAGAAACTTTAGGAAGGGTAACTGGATATCTCTGGAAGATGCCACTCTTGGGGATAGAGCCTTTGCGAACTGCTGGTTTCAACGGCAGACTGCCTACTTTTCTTTTCTCTTCAACAAAAAATAATTTCCATAAGTTCACTGCAGATGCCAGTGGGGAGAAGCTCTCCTTTTCAGAGGACAGGAGAGCACCAGATATTTCTGAGACTAACATTGACCTCATGAAGCTATTTAGTTAAATGTACACAGCTTTGGTAACATTACTTGGACTGCTTTAGTGCTGCATACAGTGCCTTTAGGAACTCATGATTGTTAGCTATAGAATAACAAAGAATTTCCACAGTGTATTAGTCATAATACGAAGACAAGACAGAAATTATTATGTGATTGAAGAGAAGATGCAGATTCTTTATAGTCTCCTTAGAATTCTGGGATATGGTTGCAAGGCCTCTTTATCTAGTATAATCCTGGCCCTGCTGACTGGCTTCTTGCCCAAGTTACAGGCTCAGACATCTGCAGTGCAGGCTGGATTGATTGCCATTTAATGTGCTCTCTGTGGATGAGAACTTACTTCAGGATTTAAACCTGTTTGACTGCTTTAGAAAACACAAGAGAAAATTTTATCATTTTGAGAATGTTCTGTGTTTAGCAAGCTACAGAAAAAGTAAAATACTTGGGGTGGTTTGGAAAGCTTGGCCATTCTGTAATATTGAATATTGTAGTGAGATCACTGGCAGTCAGACTTGGCAGAAAAAAATTACTGTTATTCTTCTTGTAGCCATAAGATACAATGCAACATTGGATGCTGATCTCCAGTCCTCTAGAGTGACTTCTAGAGGATTATTCAAAGAAAATAATGAAAGGTACATGCAGAGGGATCTTGTGGTACGTCGTGAGGAAAACTGTGTTCACGACATCTTCAGTGTACAGGTAAGTGCAATTGCAAACAGCCTCATTTGATAAAAATGATCAGCAGAGCAAGTCGAACACCTGGAAGATGAATTTCATGCATGATGTACTCAGTGATTTACTTCTCTCAAATTCTCCACAACTGAAAAATGCAATTATATTCTAATTTCAAAGAAACTAATAACGACTTTCCTATTCAGCACAGGACAGAAGGATTTTTAGGACAGAGAGGCCACTATTAATTACATGCTTCAGGTCTGACCCAACGCAGAGCTCACAGTTTCAGTAGATTTTAATTTCACTCTGAGTAGATTCTTCCTTAAGAGCTAAGAATTTCATGCAAAATTTCTTCTCAGACTAAAAACATTTTAGGTATACTTCTGGTGCACAATAGCCCATGGTATGTACAGGTTGTGTTTGGAAAAAAGAAAAAGAATCAGAACTCCATTCTTCTCCAGAACCAAAGACCAAATGCAGCCCAGAGAGCTGCAGTAAGCGCTTTCCATGATGTTATGTCAGGTAATTAGAAAGTCAGAGTACTTTAATTCCTGCTTTGCTTTGCAATTTGTGCAAATCATCTAGATGAATAAATAGGTACAATTTTACATCCGTCCCTTTGAAACTTCCTTTTTTGCACCTGAATGCATACCTGAATAGTATCTTGATTTTGTTGATCACATTTTGTGTCATTGTGGAGCCATGAACTGTCGGGCTAGAAGAGAATCCATCCAGTGCAAAGAAATAGAGGAGATATGAAATATAATCTCTTTTAGTGTTGTTCAGAGGCCTAGCTACTGTCTGTGCTGGTAATGCAGTGGAGTAGGAATTTGACTTATGCAGCCAGGTGAGAATGGAAGTGACCTGATGGTTGCTTCTGAGGACCAGCTTCTGTAGCGTCAGAGAATCTGTATGTTTCTTAGTCCTAGAAGTAATTGTGATGAATAGCATTTCTAAGAATGCTTGGAAAAGGACTTCTATCATGGAAATGGCACAAAAAACTGTTTAGCATTGCCAAAATAGGTACTCTTACAAGATTTTTTTTTTAAAGAAATGAAATTCTGCAGTGTTATTTCTTGTTTACAGTACGTTAAACATTATTTTACTATATATTATCAATTTACAATAGAATTACCAATGTTACACTATTTGTTATGCTGTCAGCTATCATGTGAACACATGTTTTACAGGAACCTTCTGATGCAGTGAATTCACTCAGTTTGCGCATTGACATTGGCCTAGCAAATCCTGGCTCCAGTCCTGTCCTTGATATATATTCTCCTGCATCTGTGGCCTACAGTGTAAGTATATAGTCTTTCTATTGGAAAACACGTGCCTATACACAGATACATAACATGTGGCCCCCACAAGCACCAAAGAAGCACATGCAATTGAAAAGTGTTTTAGTTAGGTCACTGAGCTGAAAACACATACCTGAGTATATTTACCTGTTCCATTTATGCCTCTGTCTGTGTTGCATAGACACACACACACACACACACACACACACACACACACACACACACACACACACACACACACACACACACACACACCTCAGCATGGCATAACAAGCATGTTCACTGGACCCAAGTAACTGTTCATGTGAACTCCTAGTTGATGGCAAAGATGAAGGAATTAAGGTTAATTTAACCTACAGTAAATGAGTCAATAAAAGAGAGGCAGAATCCCTTAAATTACATAATATTTGTCATGGGTTAAGAACATCCCATCTAGAGTATTAGTATAGATCAGTTGACATGTAGTAACACACTACTCAGTGTTAACCTCTTCATGTGTCAAAGCTTTTAATGACCTTGTAAGGATTTTCTCATCTGCAAAACAAGAGTATGCTTCCCCTCACAGAAGTTGAAAATCATCTACAGACTGTAGTGTCTTAAGACTGAGCCCTATCATTCAGGAAATGTTTTTGTTTTTCTTAGATTCCTTTCATTAAAGACTGTGGTGAAGATGAACTTTGTATCTGTGATCTTGTCCTTAAGGTTCAACAGAAGGTAGATGATAGGTAAGAGAAGAATAAGTGGAATTGTTGGGGTTGGTCATTTTGTTAGTTTTGAAAAGCTGGGCTGTCTGTAGACTCTGAATTAATTTCTGGATGAAACGTCTTTCCAGTTCAACACCTAATTCAGGTTAGCTGGTGGAGGTGGGGAGGGGGAATAGAAATGGTATTTCTGTCCATAATCAAGGAAAAAGAGGTATGCTAGGAGCACAAATATATAAGCAGAGAATTTTCATCAGAGTAGACGAACCCAGATTTTGGTACCTTAGGAATAAGGACACAATAATCATTTAGAGCTATAATGTCTGTCTGTCTGCTGCTGTAAAAGGGAGAGCACTGGGAGAAGCAGCAGCCCCTGAAGTGGCCATTTCCATCCCTCCGCTGGGGAGCAGTCAGGTTGCCTGCAGTGGGCTGTGCCACTAAGGAGTAGAGATCAGCTGTTTGGATAGCACATCTTCCAGATCCATACACAAATATATGTATATATTTATAGTATGCAGAGCGATAGGGCTGCCTTTTCCTGGAGCTGCCATCCTACCCAGCTGCCCATGCTGTGCCAACGTTTCTGCTATGATGGAACCTTTGTAACTTCAGTAAAATGATTTTAATGATACATAATCAAGATCCTTCACTTTAAGAAAACATTAATTCCCTTCAGTTTTAAGAAATACCATCACAGAATTTCTTATGTCAACAGGTTTAGAAAATAGAGGATCTAGGTGCGTAGAATTTACGAAACAGATCATGCTGTGTTATTTGTTGTTGGCTACAGGCAATAAAGTTTGATATGTTTTCATTTTCCACAGCTGTTCTAATACCTCTGTTTACAACACTGAACTTTATTTTCCAACAGCAAACAGAATTTTGTTGTCAGCAGCAAAAACAGAAGGCTGACGTTCAATGTGAAACTGAGAAATAAAAAGGAAAATGCATATAACACCAGAATCCAGGCTACATTTTCGGACAACTTGTTTTTTGCTTCATCGTCTTTACCAGTACGTGGAAATACCCATCCTAATTGTTTGTATTATTGCCACTGATTTTCCAGTTTCTTAGAGAAAAGTTTTTTCTTTCTAGTAGTGCCTATCCCAGGCAAGGAGAATGTGTATACACACCTCTCCCAATTTATTTCTTCAGATACCAGAATTATTCCCTTCTGTATATCAGTTTATTAAGGTCAGCGAGAGACACTGCCAACTCAGCATAAAAGTTGGCCATCCATCGAGTTTGACCTCACCTCAGTATTTCAGTCATCTTTTCCGTACTTTAGGACTTGGCATCCACATCATCTGCTTGACTCCCAACATCTGAATGCAGTTGCCGTGCCATAGGGAATTCATATATGATAAATCAAGCATGCAGCATGGATACAGCTTTAAAGCACAGATTTTGGATCTAGAAACAGTGTTACAGCCAAGGCCAGGTATTCCAGCTAGACAGTTAATCAGATTGAAGTGATTGCTATATTGCTATACCAGAAGCTAGTCTTCTAATGAATTTTGTCTCAGAAAAGGAAAAGAAAGGAATTTTTCAGACTATTTTGGGGAGTGCAGTAAATCTTTAATCTGAACTGTTGCTCCCAGACAATTCATGTAGGATGAAATCCAGACTTCAGTGCTTGGCCTATGTTGTCAGGCTGCTACTGGAGAGGTGCATGATAATACTAAGGGTGAAATCCAGAGCAATCCCTATATTGAAGGCAGAAAGGGAAAAAGAGCATTTATCACCACCCAAAAGCAGTATTTTCCTAACAATGAACTGGCAGAAGTACTCCACACAATGCTGAGGGTGCCCCTGGAGCTAGAATTTTCCTCTGCTTTAAAAGCCCTTTTGCTTAGAAGCATGCAAGTGAAACTTTTGCCCCAAAACATGCCTGCTTCACAGCAGGAAAAATGCATAAGCTGAGAATGTGTGTGTGTGGGGGGGGGGGGGGCGGGCGGCATAATTTATGAATGGTAAATGTTTTGTAAGGATGCATTTTAACAAAAGATAGTATATTTTAATGAATTCTTTTCAGTGTGATAACTGGTTATAGCCTTTGAGTTTGTCTTTCCTTTGGTGTGAGAGGATGACACTTCACTCTGTGAAGTGATATATAAGCTCCTATGGACTGTAGACTTTTCCTGCAAAAGTACATTAACTGCACATTAACTTCTATAGTTACAGTACTTATCACTCAGTCAGGTTGTGTAAATATGACTATAAAAGTTCTGTAAAAATGTTGTGAGAAAACACTAAAACAGTTAAGGCAATAGGTGATCTGTACTGCAAACTGTCCAGCAAACAATCTCACAAGATCATTACAGCCCACAAGAAATTGCACAGGATCGGGCCTTTTCCTACCTTTCACTTGTCTCACTGTAACCCCTGCCTCCCTTCTCCACCCATCTGGTGCATCTCCAGGAATTGCTGTCTTAACATGTATTTGGACTGCTCCTTAATGTAATAGATGCTCTGTTGAAAATACAAGCCTGGGGATTTCCTGTGTATTTTATCAAAAACTGATATTAACATGACTTTTCTGTCTTTGTTCTGCAGAGTGATGGGACTGAAGTCTCTTGTCAGACCGGCACAGCTCAAACTACAGTCATTTGTCAAATCAGCTATCCTGTTTTCAGAACAGGACAACAGGTACCGCTAGCATATTTAAATAAGCTTTGTGTTATACCCCAAAACTACCCCCCCACACCTGCATTTACTGCTGGTGAGGATTTCTTGGATTTAGCTGCGGTTAAATTCCCCTTTGCTTTTCAGAGACATTAAAAGAACCAAACTAAGGGCTGAACTTTAGTGACCTCTACCAGATTAAGGGAAAAAATTCTTGTGGAGCACACTTCTCCCTATCCCTGGAAAATGCCAGAACTCCCAGGTGCAACTGAGCTTTGTAACTCTGGGAGTATAAGGGCTGGGACCAGAAGCTGAGAGCCGCTGCTCGGCATGCCACTGCCTCCAGGGAACTGAACAGAATTGCAGTGGAGCTCCTACTGCTGACTGAACCTGGAGTCAGCTCCCTTTCCTGCTCTGTGAATGTAATCTCTGCAAGGAACACAGTTGTCTTGAGAGGAGAGGGGTGGCCCACACAGCCCTAGGATGGCTCATACATCCTTTTTGTCATATATAGCATAAATCTCAGGATATCCATGGTCTTAGGGAATTTAATCTTTCATTCCTCTTGGGAACTTAATCTCTTATTCCTCTCGGGCAGAACAGAAACAGACTTCCAGCCTCTAACATAGTCAATTGGAGCAGTGAGAAACTTTCCAGAAAGAATAGAAACATGACATTCTGCAGAGGAAAAGAATGCAAAACCAGAACACCTAATTAGATCTGAAAAGTTAATTAGATGCAACAATGTCAATTTGTAGGTGAAAGTGAGAACAAAACAATTCTACAGTATTAGAGATTATTGAAATAGTGCACAGAAATAGGTGGGGGATTCAGTTGTACACAGCAATTCCAGACCTTTGCACATATAATTATGTTTCTATTTGTAAGTACTTTCCATGTTTTAATATAAACTCATTTATTATCTGTTCCCTGTCTCTTCCATAGGTATCTTTTGATATTAGTTTTGATTTTAACCTGAAAAATCTTCAGAATATGGCAATTCTAAGTTTTCGTGCATTAAGGTAACCTATATTATTATATGACAACAAATTAGTTATTAATGTTCTAATTTGTTTTAAATAATTTTATAACATATGACTTAAATATATTTTGATGAACAGTGAAAGTAAGGAAGAGCATGACTTGGACAACGAGGTCAGTTTATCAATTCCTTTGCGGTATGATGCAGAAATTCACTTCACAAGGTATGCTGAATAACAAAAGGAGTCACTGTCATTTTTAAAAGGCATTTGAATATAGTAACAGCCTCTGAAAGACCACTGAAAAAATAATGAAAGTTTGTTTTTGTTTTGGAAGTCATAAGAAATTCTGACTTCATCAGTAGTAGCAGAAATTTATGCTCTTCCAGTAATCTTGCATTTAAGGAATTACAGACAAAACAATTATGGATCCATATGTATAATTATTACAGGGCATCAGATGCTCATATGAATGGAAGCTACATAAAAACACAAACAGTACTTGTGGTTTTGATAATATAAAGCGCCACTTTCCCACCCTCCTTTCAGCCTCTGGCTCACACTTACTCCTTTGCCTTCTGGTATCATCCTTTTCTCATCTCCTAGAATGGTCAGATTAAACTGTTGCCTGAGGGGTCCTTTATACCTGAGAAGGGCATTTTGTAAGGAGAGCCAGCAAGGCAGGGGGGAAGAGACACAAAAATCCCTGTAACACTGACCTTCATTTCATGCCCTAGAAATCTCTTCTCTTCAGCCCTTGAAACTCGCAGTCATTTGGGATGCACTGGAGGAGTAATCAGTCTGTTGCTGTTCCAAATGAGTAATTTCAGTTACAGTTTAAGCGAAATTAGAACTGAAACAAAAATACATTGGTTTGACTCTCAGATAACATATGTTATTTTACTTTTCATCAAAGAAAAGATTTGTTTATCTTTCCAAATTACTGAATTTCTAGGATAAGCTATATGTAGTCATATTTCATGCACTTGGTCACCAACTGTTAGTGAAGAAATGCCAAAGCATTCCAAAATTTATAAATCTAAACTAGTAGAAGATAAACAGCAGTTATTCAAAGACTGACAGAAATGGAGGCATAACTCTTGGATATAAAAAGAGGAACCTGCTTAAAAATGAACAACAACAATGAATGAGGGAAATGAATATTCAAAACTACCATAACCACATGAAACTGGAGGCTGTATGCAGTGAGCTGAATTGGAATGTGGACCCCAGTATAGATGTTGTTTAATAACCTGCTTTGCAGCAGCTGTTCCAAAATATTCTGAGGCCCTAGATTCACATCACCCAGGTGCTCCAATTCTGGAGTTGTGTAGTATTTTTCAGATTGTTTTAATTGCTGACAAGTGTATATTTGGGTCAGCAACACAAGTTCTTTCGATTCACTGAGAAAGTTGCATGACAGACATTTCAGCAGGAGAGTGTTTGTTAAAAAAGTTAGCAATGGCACAGAGATACAGAAGCATCTAACTAGGTGGCTATCACAGCAGTCTCCTAGGAAAACTAGATGATGCACACGAATCTGCAAATTTAATTAGCTGAGAAATACCAATATAAACTCACTGCTTCAGCAAAGGCCAGGCAGGGAGTCTATAAAAAGTTACTCAAAGAAAACATTTAGAATTCAGGTGCATCTCCTGAAGTAAGAGAAAATGGAATTGCATATGCATGTCAAGACATGAAGGAACCACTTCAGCCACAAAAGCATCTGGATTCCTGGAGATGAATCAGTTTAAAAGAACTAAGGGGAATACATATTAAGCCAAGGTATAATTTTAAATGGTTGCCTTGGATCCTTTGTCCTTGATCTTGTCCTCCACTTAGGAAATATCTATCTGGAGATGAAGAACTCAGTCAGCTTCTCATGGTTCTTTCTTGAGGCAGGTAATTTAGCCAAAAGGCAACATTTTAAAAGACGAGAGTTGAGAAAACTGTGTTGTCTTCCTAAAGAGAGACTTTTATAGGGAGACTCTCCTAATGTAAGTTCCCATGAGAAGAGGTGGAAGTCAGTCTTGTCAATGACTTACGCAAGGACAAGAAGGCTGATAATGCATCCAGGAAGGACTGGAGATTTGAGCAGTGAGGAAGCAGAAAATGATTCAAACAGCTTTTCTGGGAGTCCTTGTAAGGAGGCCCTTTCATTCTTTTCCCATGGGAGAAAACATGGAGAATTGAAAAGGATCCTAGATGTAGTATGGAGGAACACCATTGATCAGGAAGTACCTCTGCGAGACTGCATGTGTTGCTTTGCAGTCGCATGCACAGATGTTACCTGGATTAAATGGAGAGGGATAAATAAGAGGGATTTGTGCCTTGCGCTGCAATAAGGGCTGGTGTAATGGAATCATGGTTGTCCATGCTCCTCATTAACTCACTCCCTGGCTTGATTTTTGACTGCTCAAATTAATCTCCTCTAGGAGAAAAACCAGAAACAGTTCTGGGGATGGCTCACCTGAGGAGCTGCTCACAAGGAGCAGTATGGATGTGATGTACCACACAGGGATGCTTTTGTTGTATTTGAGCACCGTCCCAGCTGGCTTTGCCCCCTATACCATCCACAGGCTCTCCTACTGCATCCTTCCATTACGCACCCTTAATTGCATGTCATGGTGGGTTGCAACAGCCATCACATTACTTTGGAAATTTTGAACAAAAAGAAACATAAACAATAAAGAAGGTGGCCCAGAGGAGACAAAAGGGCCACGTGATCCGTAACGTGCACACAGCCAGGGTGCCCTGTGTGTTTCAGCACCTAGGCAGCACAGAAACAAGCCAGTCTGGCCTTTGGCATTAGGCTCAGGGTTTCCCTTGGGGCCTGTTCATATTTGTTGTTATAGATGCAGCGAGTGGGACTGTCCAGGGGGGCTCTTAATGAGGAGGGAGACTCCTGCAAGGCAGAAAGTAGCAGTTGTTGTCAGACGGGAGCTTGCAATACCACGGCGAGGCACAGAGGGGTGCAGGAGGCTGCGGAGTCTTCTCTCTCCCACAGTGCAGCACAACCCTGCTATCCCACATTCACATCCTCACTCAGGGCTTGGGCTTCAGTACACAGGGTATTTTCTTAACCAACTTTATAAAATTCAAGCAGCATTACAAGTGACCGATTTTTCTTCTGATTGTATTTCTGACTTCTGTTTATAAGTACCTTATAACAAACCAAAATGCATCCAGTTGCATATGTTTTCATAGCAGCTGCCAAGTTGAAATGTATTGTTTTACGGTTGTTAACTAGGCTTGCCAACATCAACTTCTATGAAGTGTACTCTGATCATAACATTCCTTCCACTGTGAATAATTTTGGAGAAATTGGCCCCACGTTCAACTTTTCAGTTAAGGTTAGTACAAGTTTCTGGTTCTAGTTCGAGAAGCTGCCTTACCTCCTCCTGGTAGCCTGCTCCCAAAAAGCAGTTGAAAAAAAAATTCCTAATTTCAGTGTCTGATTTTGATGCTTTATGAATCAACCAAACAGTTGAATAGCTGGGGGATAGATGCTCACAATCTCTACGGGCTTAAGGATGAAATCTCTACTTCCTGCACATGAGTGGAGTGGGGGAAGGATTGGTCCTGCACTGTTTACATCTTTACAGGATGGTTAAGGCTTAACTTTAGGCCAACTATTCACAGTGCATATTTGTTTTCTGCTGACTTGATGAATTAAAATAAATCTTCTCAGACTTGGACTTTGAAATTTGAAGTTTGGCTAAGGGTTAAGCACTTAAACCAGATGCAAGAGTTAGACTGATCACAGCATTTATTACATAACTCAGAAAAATGTTGGTCCCAAGACAATGCGTTTTGGGCGTGGGGGGGGGGGTCTTTAATTATGTTCCATTTACATTTCATTTAACTGCTATGCTAAAGGACTAAGTAGTAGGCATTTTGGCTGTGGCAGAATATTTGGTTTTCAAAAAAGTATTTCATGCAGTTAATAAGAGCTTGGTAAGGAAAGCCTGGGCCCTGAAACTATATAGTGTACTTTTTGCTGTAGTATTGGTATAATGCAATTACTACTGCAGTAAGTGTACTAATACAAATCCAATTCTTTCTTAATCATCCTGGATTTATGATTTTCTTGCTAGACAAAATAATTCTTACTTATGTAAGTATAACTATCTGAATTAATTATGAATTACTTGCTTTGCAGGTAACAACAGGAAGTATTCCGGTAAAGATGGCATCTGTAAAAATCCATCTTCCAGAACTGACCAACAAAGACAACCCACTGATGTATATAACTGCAGTCGACACAGATGAGGTGAAGAACTTAATTACATAAACTGCTGTGTTTTGGGGGGTTTAACCAGCACCATATAGATCAGTTATTTCCTTTATAGTATGGTTGAGATTCAGAGAATCTCTGCCCTTTCTTCTCTTCGCATCTTCACAAAGGGAAGGGGGAGGACGATCAAGACAGCACTACACTACTCTAGTACTTGGCAGAAGTGGATTATCTTTACAGTCCACAGCTGACTTTTCATATGACCCTGGAACTCTTCACCTAGGTCCTTTTCCAAGTTCTTGGGAAGAGTATGAAATTTTTACATTAGGACAAAACTTTCAGGTCACTCTAGGAGAAAAAAAAATACCATAAGAGCAGTTGAATTCTGACCTACAACACATTCAGTCTCTAATTTTCAAAAAGTATCTAGTATTATATAATTCACAATCTAGCCTCCAACAGTCAGCAGTGATTGTCAACATCTGGTCACAAAAATATATATTACTCTGATAAGATGACTATAAACTGCGTATGACATCATCTAATTTAATTCTTGCCATCTTTTCTAGGCCAGAGGTGTTACTTGTCAAGCTCAAATAAATCCACTGAAAATAGGAAAAAGACCTTATTCTGCATCTTTCAAGAAAGAGAACTTCCGAGCTTCCAAAGAACTGGTGAGTAAGAATGAGCACTGTAGTGCAGAAGGATAGGGGCACAGATCTGATCCTTATGAGCCTATGGTCCTTATGATCCTTATGAGCAGGAGTGGAGCCTATGTATTTTTCCAAACATACCGCATCTGCCATAGGGGGAAGAAAAGATGCTCGTTCACAGCTTGCGAGCACTTAATTTGTACGCACACAAAGGCCAGGGTAAAAAATCTGATCATTAAAAGAACATTTGTTAAAGTGTATTTTTTAATGCATACTGTTGCCTCTCTTTGCGGTTTTCACTGGAAGAATTGTAAGAATGCAAAGTGCAGTACCATCACATGCAAACTGGAAGACCTTATGTTGAAGGGGGAGTATTTTGTGAATGTGTCTACCAGAATCTGGAATGGAACCTTTGCTGCTGTGAGTATCAACTGTGTTTTCGTGAGTGAATCAATATCCAAATATTTCATAGTTTCTGACATTTTTCAAACTTAGGTAAAGAGACCTTTCCCATATAGGAAGATCATCCTTTAGTTTTCATTATTGTATCTATTTTTCCAGATTGAAAACTTTTATCTAAAAGTAAAATAAGTAGTAAGCTTGCATAATGGAATTGATAAGCTGTAGTCCAGGACAAAACCTAAGAAAATGCCGGGATAATGCAGATCTTTGTAGCTGAAAAGAAAAAAAAAAATCTTGCTGTGACTGTTTGATTCATTCAAGGGGCCAGAAACAACAGTTTCCACAAAACTGAATGTAGGACAGCAGTACAGTGTAGTCATAGTCTGGAAAATAATGTTGCTTTTAGCTTTTGAACGTCATAGCCGACATAGTGATCATTTCAAATCGTATCAAAATATCAAAAGCTTGTTAGTGCTGCCAGTTACATTTGCCAGACAAGGTGTGGAAACTTTTTTTATTGATTTTGTCGTTTTTAGAGTTGCTATCAAGGAAGCAGTCCTTGCTTAAATAGCATCCTGTAGGATGCTTAAAAATATCCTTCAATAATATCTTGACTATCCCATTTTAAATCACCATGTGTCCTCCAGGATATAATTCATCATGAATTACCAGACTTTTGAAAAAAGACCATGTTTGCCTCTCAGCTAGGCAACCGACCAAACTGTCTTAGAGTCCTGGTTTTGTCTAGAGCATCAGGAACATGACGCAGTTCTCAGTAGTCTGTTTGCCAAACCCTACGACTAGGTATTGACATTTAACAGCACGGTTGTTGTCAGGTTCAGCGTTCTGCTCTTTAAAAGTAAAAGGTCAGTTTGATAACGTAGTATACTTACGCTAGTGTCTGAAGGGAAGCATCTGCGTGTCTTTAAAGCATGCATTTTTCAAATCAGTTGGATCAAGAACACTGGGATAGTGCTGACAGGTACACAGAAGGGAGAGATCTGAATAAAAGGTTGCTACTTTTGCAAGAAATTGACTGGAAATAATTTGTTTACCACTGGGAGGTGGGAAGGGAAGATTACATGTCACAATTGTCTTCTTATCTCCCATTTTGTTAGTTTCTATTTAATTGTCAATGTTTAGTGCAAATAATCTTGCAGGCACCCAACAATGCATGTAATTAGCTTTTTTACTTAATGACAGTCAATCATTGTCCAAGAAGAGGACAGCAGGCTTGCTGGTACTTGCGAAACAAAGCAAAGAAAGATGTGTTTAGGAATTAACAAAGTACTTTGAATAGTGATCAGGCGAGTCTCTAAATATCTAGCAGCCCAGGACAGAATATTTGGACAGATGGCCACAGCGTAGGCATACAACCGTGCATTGCATGGGTGGTCAGTCCAGCACGTCGGCTGCTGTGGATTCAAGGTAGCTCATGTTCCCTCTGTCAAGTGAACTGTATCTGTCCCTGCCAGCGTTTGTAGATTTGTTAGAACCCACTGCAGAGAGATGATTCAGGAGGCGAAAGGACAGAGCGTTCATTGCATCTGGGACAGCTTCTCTGGTACTGTTTGTGACGCTGGCAGCGCTGCTCACGTTCCCCCATGAGCTTCAAGATGTTTCCTGTGGTATTCTAGGAAATGGGTATCTGTGGCTGCAGCGCGTGGGAGTGTCACACAGAGCGGCAGTGCTAAACTGGCAGCGTGAGCACAGCTGTGCTCCTCTGCCTTGGACAGAGTCGCAGAAGGAAGTGGTATCTGGCACAGGGTCCCTTTCTAAATGGGAATTGGCTAAGATTTTTTTCTTCTTCTTCTTTAAGTTGAGGGAGTGAGGTCAGAATTTGAACAGTGGAGAGAAACAGATAGCGATAGGAAAAACTAAATTGGGAAAAGCAGAGAATCATTGGATAGAAGTGAGGGGGGAAAGAAGGGAAAGAACATCCAGATTCCATTTCTTTGAAAGGCCAGAGCTCTGTCTCCATCTGTCTTTTGCTGCTGGGCTGTTTTTCCCTTTCTCACTGGGCTTTTTTTCTTTTTTTTCTTTTCCCATCTCTTTACAGTTAACAGCATTGAAAGCTCTGAAGTAACTATAAAAATGTATATATAATCAAATTCTTCTGTTTTGCTTGAACTTTCTGATAAAGAAGCACAGCCAGTTCCTAAGTTTCATTGCTAATAAATAAAAATAGCGAAACTTAATCTGGATTACTAATACATTGTTGCTTTTATAGAAACATTAGCTTGGAACAATTAAAAAAAGATCATTTTAATCTTCTCAATGCTGTGACTTTTTTTCTAGTTCTGAAGGCTTCATTTCAATACAGGAGAATTTTTTTAGGATATCTATATTCTGATTGATTTGCCCCTTAATAGAGCTTCACAGTATTTTTTTTTTTTCTTTTTAACTTCTTTTTCAGTCAACTTTCCAGACATTACAACTCTCAGCAGAGGCAGAAATCAATACGCATAATCCTACATTATTTGTAATTGGAGAGAATACCCTAACTGTAAGTGATGGATAAATAGATATTTAACTTCTCTATCTTTTAGTGTATTAAAATGATAATGTTTAATATTCAGTGTCACTGAGAAGTATATAGCAAATTACACACTGATAATATTTGAATATGTTGAACTAAAGTATCCTTTGGCTGTATACATCCTCCTTCAAGATACTAAAATGTTTTTATCTAAGTCCTGTATATACAACAATGATCATACATATATACAACAATGAAATACAACAATATACAACAATGAAATTAAATCTGCAGTCTCAAATAGATTGTAAAACTATGAACAAAACCTAATAACAAAACCTAATTAAAATCTTATGAAATTCACTTAGCTTCCTGTTCTTAAAAAAAATCAAAATTTGGACTTCTTTCTGTAAGAGAATTAATTGCCCTAGATAAATGAGCTCTGGGAAATATTTTAGCAAATCTGATTTATAGTCTTACTTGTGGAAGTGTATTTGGTTTGACAGTTGTAAACAAATATTTGGCATAGCTCTCCAGCAAATGTACTTAATCTCAATTGTAAAATGTTGTGGAGTATTTTTGAATATGGAATGGCAGCAATATGGACGATATGGACAATGGACAATATGGGACAGGTAATCTCAGGAAAAGTCACTAGAAAACCACTTTGTTAGTTTGGAATCCTTCTCCCAGGGATTCCATCCATTAAAATACAAACATAAACAGCACCTGAAAAATACTTTCTACTGCAGTGCTACTGTGATAATAATAAAAAGATTTTTGTTCTCCTGACATATCTACAGAGTAACACTTTTCCATTTGCAATACTGGGTTAAGATTGTAGAAATATAATCAAGACCTTTGAAGACCAGACTGCAACTTAGTAAGGGAGTCAAGTGTCTGTGAGGGTGTGTAGCATAGCCCTGTCATAGGCAATAGAAAATTCAGTTAAATGTGTACTAGGAAAATTACTGATTGACCTATCTCAAAGTAGAAATAAGGCCATAATTCAGTGCTATTTTTATCATTATTTTCCCATGGATCATTCCATTTTTGTAAAGAATCTCTAAATAGCCCATTTGTATTCAGGGAAACCTCCACTTCCTGAAGAAGTAAAGGGAATATATCTGAAGTTCAGAAAACAATGCCAGGATTTTGCAGAAGAATAACATGACAGTATTTGGAAGTGTGCTGAGGGCCCTGCGCTTTATGACATGACTTTATTTCTACTAGGAGATGAAACTGCTTTATATACCACTCAGATATTCCAAGTAATTCTACAGGCCTTTTAGGTAGCTCATAAACCATCTATTACTGGACATCGTTCTACAGCTGTACCACAGTAGTGCCAAATTTTGCAGTACTAGCAGTTCTGTTAGTGATTTCAGGAGAACCAGAATTAAACCTTTCAAATGACTGATTAAATTGACAGTTAACAAGTAAAAAGTAATTCTTCAATCAGCCATTGAAACATCTGCAGCTGGGACTTTTACAGCTCTGAGGCAGCAGTTGAAGAGACCCAGAAAGGGGTCTGCAGAGCTCCTAAACAACAAGATGTATTTTGGTAGTCTACGCACTGATTCTTTCGATACCTTTTGCCCTGTAAAAATTCAGTGTGTCACAGCAAATTTACCACCTGGTGAAGGGCACTGCATCGTTACCCTCTACTTAGGGCAGATGGTTTCCTTTGGCACTTTGGCAATGGAGTCAGTACCCAGCACTGCATTTACCTCTTGGCAGGGCAGAAATCATGCCCACTCTTTGCCTCTTCTCACTTTCTTGGGCAGAGGACAGTGCAGTAGCAATTCTGGGTTTGTCTGCCTACTTACATTATTTCAGATGATCAGCTGGGGTGGTAGGATTCATCCAACCTGATACCTACATTAGTCATTCATATCTGAGTTAGCCCTCCTATAAGCCCTAATCAGTAGAAAGAATAGGTAGCAATAGGAAGCAATACATCTTATCTTAAAGATGATGCTAAAAATTGGTAAGGTTAATTATGCTCTAAAATTCCTCTCTATTGGAAGCCAGGGGTCTGTATTTACAGCATGTATAGATTGCATATATAGATAGAGAATACATAGATTATATAGATACAGCATTAGCTGAGGTAAATTGTAGCCATGGTGTCTTACTGATCACTGTTTGACTTTAAGGACGACATTTGGTTATAATTATGTTAGGCATAGATTTACCTCTCAAATAGTGCCACTTCACTGTTAATCTAATAGAGAAAATATTACTGGACAAGCTGCACACACACATGAAATTGGCTCTTCTAATTTGGATGAGCTAGGTTGCAGTGCAGCCAAATGAATTGATATTATCTTGTGATGCTATGCGCAGAAGTTGCTTAGATATTTTTGCGTAAGAGCTTTCAGATTTTTTTCCAAGTTGGAAAGGACTTCCAGCTGGAGGACAGTATGTTAACCTGCTATAATCATCATTATGGCCACTTTATTAGAAAATACACAAAGCCTGCTTCTGTGAAATGAATACACATGGCCACACCTAGCACAACATTAGAGCCTTCCAGCAGAAACACTGAGATGTCAGTTCAGCACAAGTTTCCCAGAAACCTTGAGATTAAATTACACCAGACAAATGCACTGAGCAAGCAACCCTGAGAAAGTAAACCAGCATGACTTCTTTTATCATGTTTCAGGAAGGAAAAAAATCTTCATGCTAAATGAATGTTATTCCACGATTAAATCCAAAGATTTGTCAGTTCATAAATATTAGGCCAGTATCTCATTGAGTAGCTATGCTGCATGTAACTATACAGCTGGTCATGCCCAATGCAACTAGATAGGGCAACATCTGAAAACTAATTTCCAGGCAGTATATACTGTTCTGGGAGCCCTCTGGTATTGACTGTAGTTCGTCTGACCAGCAGGAAGCATGGGTGTTTTAGAAAAACTCCTGTTTGACCCATATGTCTTGCTGCAACTTCATGCAGTTACCTCAGGAGAACACACATTAACATGAAGGGCAAGGAGGATCTAACAAGTTGCTAGTGCCTTTGCAAGAAGGTCAGAAGAGCAGGTAAAAGAGACAGAGGACCTGCCTGGCAGAAGGGCAAAAATGTCAGCAGCCCCCGTGAGCGTACAATAGTGTGTGCACCCTGTCATTAGTTTGCCTCATCACAGCTGGCCACCACAGATAATGGACTCTAACTGCAGGCAGTTGAAATATTCTTCTCTAGCTGACATAGTGGAAGCCTGTTTTGAGCAGATGGTGGATCTGCGTGATCCTGTTCCCAGACTGTAGTCTGTGGTTAGTCATGTCCAGTTTATCTAGTGACGGCGTGTCTGTGCAGTATGGGGACAACGCTGAAAGAATTCCTTTTACTGAAGAGAGAGAAAACTG
Organism: Dromaius novaehollandiae; assembly: GCF_036370855.1. NCBI lineage: Eukaryota > Metazoa > Chordata > Aves > Casuariiformes > Dromaiidae > Dromaius > Dromaius novaehollandiae. The sequence continues at coordinate 65,914,223 of NC_088132.1, read as the reverse complement.
AAGGGAAGCTACTGCTTCTCTACCTGTGTACGGCCAATAGTGATGAGGGACCCTAATCCTTAAAAGGCATTCCTGGGTGCTACAGAGGTGCAAAAGGGTACCTGTGGACACTAGCGTAAGGGCTGCAACTGTCTGGTGTGTTACAGTCTTTTTTTCTGGAATGTGTACAGCCCAGCTATTCTTGATAAGTAAAAGATTTGGTTTACAAAATCCTACTTTAAACGCTGTTAACATTAACCCGTAACACACAAATCTATCTGCTTTCAGATCTCAGTTACAATAATGAAGCCTGATGAGAAAGCTGAGATACCAGTTGGTGTTGTGATTGGCAGTATATTGGCTGGACTCTTTTTGCTGTTAGCACTGGTTGCTGTTTTATGGAAAGTAAGTAGGTGTTTATATTCTTGCAAAGAAAAGCAGAAAATAATGTTTCTTCATAAATGCACTTGGGCTATTTTCTTTGGAATCTTTCTCTAGTGCTGAACAAAACTGCACATGCAGTTTGGTGGTAAGAATAATACTGTATTGGTACTACAGTCTGGAGATAGCATTTAGATGTACTTTTAAAAATTCTGAGAGAAAAACTACTGAAATGAGTGGCCATAGATATTGGCCACATGAAGGTGTTAAATGACTTGCCAATGGCTAAAAACAAGGGCAGTGGCATTTTTGTCTTTTGACATTTGCCTGTGTCCCTCCACAACTCACCAGCTGGACTCTGAACACTCCCACGATATTCCTGGTGGGCAAGGCTGGGGAGTAGGAATCAGTGGGGGAGACCAAGGAGAGAAAGGATCAACTCAATTTCTCTCAACTGAGAAATGTAGTTGTAAATGACTAAATAAATGGCTCTTGTATATATCCTATTTTAGCAATTATACTAATGCATAGCTGGTTTTAATATAACATGTTATTTTAAAACTTCTTACAGCTTGGCTTCTTCAAGAGACAGTATGAAAAAATGACACAGGATATAGAAGATATCGATGAAGTTACAGAACTCACAAAGGACAAGGACTGAAGATACAGAGTAATGAGGATAAAGAGAGGACATCTGAGCCACCAACAGTAGTTGTGATCCAATCAGTTCTTCAGTTGGAGTGCCTTAAAGTTTAATAAGATTTAAACATTTTTAATGAAAGTGTCTTTTTTTATAGATGAAAATATTTTACAAATTCTACTCTATTATAAGAGTAACTGCAGGACAGTTTTTTTTTTTCCCCAAAAAAATGACTTATAGTCCCTTTTCTTGTATATTTTTGCCTTTCAAACAAACTTAGCCCTTAGAACTGGCAGGTCCGGAGTTTACAGTAACATATTGTGCCAGCAACCCTTCTCCTGATCCACTGCAGAGTGAAACAGAGAAATTTATTTCAGATTATTGTGGGACAGCATCAGTTCATAATTCAGCTGACAAGTACCATATGTGTAAAGGACATTTTCTATTAACTTGATGATGAATGTGTGGTGAATACTGTTTCCAGCCTGGGAGAAGAAAATTCAATACATCATTGACTAGCTCCATCCTTATTGTTTTAGAGAAATGATTCACACCAGCAAACGTTTGTCTTAACTAATCTATAAACTATAAAATGGGAACTGCGTATGAAGGTGTCTATCCGTGTGTTATAGGACAACCGGACGGGCATATTGCTCCAAAAGATCACCGTATTCCTTGCACTAAGGTCACAAATTACTGAAGTATATTGTTTTTGGAAAATATTGCCAAATGATACACATAACTGTCCTCTGCATTGTGTTTTTCTGAAAAGAAAATATGAATTTCACAACCACTTACAACACGTTCTCTGCACTGTTATGACTGGTTTTCAAATTTCATCTTGAGAAGCACTATCAGTACTGTTACACTGGGCTTTAAACTAGCAGTACCTCTGACATCATTTTGCCTTTAATTCTGTACTGGAAGATTTTTGCAAGCGTAAGCGCATGACGGGAACTAGAAGGGATGACTGAAGAAGTAAGCTGCTGTTAGGCCACAGGAGTGTGAAGATCTAAGCTCTCTGAATTATGTACTGCACTTTCTCCTTTAGCATCTCAGTGCCCTCCAAGAGAACAAAGCTCAGTATGACCTACTTACCTCTTGTAAGTGGTTCCATGTCTTGAAGAAGTTAACTTACATTTTCTACAGTAAAGTACTGTATTGCTCTGGATGGAGCTCTGTTAACTGCACAACACTTGGGTGACTTTGTGTTGGTTAGTAACACCTCAGATTCATCACGTGCTATTATACTGCCTTTGTTGTAATGCAAGCTCACTCTCACGGAGGCCCCTGCTGTTAAGACAGGTAACAGTCAAGATAATTGGCCTTTTGTCTGCCTTTCACTCTCCTGGCTGGCAGTAATAATCTACTGTTGGAGAAGATGATGTGTGTGTTGTCTTTATGTATGCTGATTTACAGTTAAGATTGTTTCTGAGGCAGAGGTGATTCACTTGAAGAGTAAAACATTTAAATGTGCCTAACTGACTTCCAACCTCAAGCCTTGTCTTCTCCAAAGCTAGTTCTTCATTATGCTTAGGCACCTTTAAAACTGTTTTCTGAAGGGCTCTTCAAAAATGAGACTTGAGCATGCTTAAAAGATTTATTTGGTCTTTTTAATCAGTAAAGAGTAATCAGTCAGGAGTCAACCACGTTTTTGGCAAATGATAGCTTCATTTACAATGGCACCTGGATTGTGTTCAGTGTAATCTTATGTGCGTTTTGGATTTATATCTATGAAATGTTACGTTTTAGTTTGGGGGTTTTTTTTTAACATTCTGAAAAACGATCTGGATTCTGATCTTGATTGTCTAACAAACAGGATTGTTGCCACCAGCTAAGTCTGTGGCCAAAACAATTATTTAAAAAATAAAGAAATGTAGCAATTGTGTAAATTTCAAGAATAAGCTCCTGATTTGTAGTTATGAACCCAGAAGGCAAATACTCTAAAAGCAAAGATAAAAAAACTGTCTGCCTCAATTCTTGCATAAACTTGAGGAAGAAAAAAACAAAACTCTACACCCGTATGTGTGGGAAGTTCCTATGTAACTGGGGTCATGCATTCCAGGCCAGAGAGGGAATTTCACAGTGGAGCAGATGGTAGCATCTTTCATTTCTGGTGCTGCTTGCAAGGAAATTTAGGCATTCAGCCAGACTTCCATCTTCTGCCTTAAGTAGAAGGTACAGGTCCGTATTCCACACCCAACTTTTTGGAGAATTTAGCAATTCAAGTAGACAGCAGTTATTCAATTCACTTGTCTTTACTGGGTTTTATTTTGTCCCATACAGTAAGACTTTCCCCCTTGCCTGGAAACAATACTATTCCCAAAATAAAGGGAAGGCACAGCACTGGGTAAGGTTTTGTATGCATCACCTAACCACTTAAGGTTAGTAGTTTTATTCGTGTTTTATGATTAATACTTAAATGGCTAATTCAGTTTTTGTAATGGGCGAGTTTATTGCACTTTTGAGTTGGCACAGCTGCAAATAATGCTGGAAATATGATGTATATTTTGTATTATGCTCAAAGGGGGTTTTTAGGTTTTTTTTTAAAACAGCATGTTACAGATGAAATAATATTCTGAAATGTCAGGCTTCAGCATGTGCTTTTGTTTGTGCTTGCAGCAAGAGAAATCAGGAGTAAGTTCAGCAAGCTCAAGTTATAAATAGATCTGATTCTGGTCTTGAATCTAGGTGCACACTTATTGAAGTACTAGAATCAAGTCCTAACTCAGAGTTAGTTTCATATGAGACTATGTAGATTTGGGATGTACAGGCTAGTTTATAATCAAACTGAGTTCTGAAAGCTAGTGTGTAAGCTCCATGGGAGCAGGGACTCTCTCTAGTGCCTACCTGAAGGCCTAACACTGTTACTACAATAAAAACAAGAATACTGCTGAACATAGTCATTTATTTTTAAACAGCACTTTAAAGGGAAGAAATGCTACTGAAAAAGCACTACATAAAATGGGGCCAAATATGCCTTTGTTCCAGTAGCACACAGTGAAAACCCTAAGGGGATGACTCTGCTCGGTTTACAAAGAATCTGCATTTAAACTCTTGTAGGTTATTGTCATGTGTATAACTCCAGTAATATGCTATATTGCAGTATAAGTCAGTTCATGTTAGTGCAAAACACCTAGATTTGGATAGCTCTGAGTGCACAGAGATTGATAAAAACCACACCAGGCCCAGGCCTTTATATACACATGTGGTTATCTCACTTCACTTGCATCTATTCTGCCAGCCCCATGCCCTGCACTCATATAATTTGTTATGTACAGAATTGCTCAGTAGTAGCAACTCTGGCTATTCCCCACCACATGATGAAAAAGCAGAATGCAGCATTGCCAAGGGAGACTGGTGGGAAAGGAAAGGAGGGAGAAATTTGGCTGTGAATGGGAAGACAATGGACAGTCATGACAGTAACCGCCACCTAAAAACTAGCTGCTTTTGTGGACATTACTTTTTTCCCCTCTTAAGTCCTCCATACATTATTAGTGGTAGATAAACTTTCCAACCACAAACTTTTAACACTTCCATAATACAGAATCAGATGACCCTACTCTTAAGGCACAAAATTCTATCTTTCAGCAAGTTTAAACGTTTTGCAGAATTGAGAAACAGTTTCCATATATAGTGACTTGCCTGCATTACACCCCAGTTTTGGGTATAAGAGTAACAAAAGCTTGTTCTGTTTCTTCAAGTAACTCCACAGGACAACACTTACTGGAAGAACTTAAAATTGAGTTTTTAGAGGGTTGGGGTTTTCTTTGAGGGTTTAGCATCTGTTTTCATTACACTTTGTTTATAATTAGTTTTACTATTTCCTCTTCCTTATGTTTTTGACAGAACAGATGAGTACATTAGACATATTTCTGTGAAGCTACAAATTCCCTGAACAGCTATAGGAAAAATGGGCTGAAAGAAAAGCCAAAAGTAGACTTATTTAGAATTGAGTAATTTAACGGCTTCATTACTGAGTGCAACAGTGGCAGTTTCATGAGCTACAGTAGAAGTGAGCACCTGCATCTCCCAGCATACCCCAAATCCGGGCAAACGGGCTGGACTGGCTGTGAGCTGGAGACCTGTGCAGCGCTCTGGCCGCCCCAGGAGCTCCCTGCCCAGCACAGCTGTCTCTCTGCTGCCATCTCCTGGGTAGGCTCCTTATAACACAGCCCCCCAGTTTTATTTTAGGACAATCTTCCATCAGTTAATGCTTTCATAGCATGTATCAGTCTGAACCCCTCTCGAGAACAAAACAAAATGAAATATTATGAGGCAGGAAACTCAAACTTACGCAATGTTAATATGTGGACACTCTGCCAGGCAAAGGGACAGTCTATATTCAGTTATTGCCAGCCAAGACCAAGTCATTTTCTCAGAAGGACAAATTCTAGCTTTGCAGACATCTACTTCCCTCCCTGCCGTACACTTTGGCTTGCATATCTCTACACAAGTCACACAGCTACGTTCTGGTCTACAGTGGCTTCCCAGCGATCCTGTCTCCACCTGGAGCTGCTGGCTCTGCAACATGCTGTCACACGGCTAGAAAAGCCATATACAGGTGGGATTACGCTCCTCTATAGCCAAAAGAGAGAAACAGTTAGACATAACCCAGAACCCTAGGGCTGCATTTTATACTGACCTTCAGCTGCCCATCATGCAGCTTACAGACCTTGTCAGAACACAAGATATTTTTTGACCAGCAGCCTGGTTTTGTGTGTGTGAAAACCAGGACATGTGCAACCACATCCTTCCCTGACACATAGTCAGAAGCAGCTGGGGTTCATCCCCCAGCCTGGAAATTTGGAAGCACTTCTGGGTCACTCCAGACGTAGCCTTAGGCAGCTATCATAGGACAGAGTAACTTGCCTTCTTAAGATAGTATCGGCCCAGCTGAGCAGGGAGCCCTATGGAAGGAGCCTCGACAACTAGCTCAGAGTATGTACTTACTTAAATTTCAGTGAGATACGTTTTACCTCTGATTATGCTCATCATCCCTCCTAGGGGGGCTTTTCTATTCCTCTTTTAGATGCCAGCTGAAGAACCCAAAGTTACACAATCCTGATACATCATTGTTCCAGAACAAAGCAGTACTTGCCTCATGCACAGCTAGGGACACAAAATGACATTTCATTGTTTTGACCATGGCAGCGTACACACATTGTAACACTCAGTTGTGACTCAGTACAACATCTCTTCCATTCATTGTTCCTGGGCACTGTGGGGAAGTACACTATTATTCTCCCTCTTCCTTTCTGCACCCTCCTTCCCAGCTGCATTGCTGCTGGGGAAGGTGCATTTAAGGTCACCCTGGATACATTGGCAAGACTGCAGCACTAGAGAAGCATTAGTGAAACACAGGAATTGCCCCTGAATCTGGAGTCCCAGGCATGATTTAGCTGTTCTAAACACCACTGTTTTTCTGTATTAAAGCACAGCACTAGTTTACAAGCACTGTACAGGTTTTACTTCATTCATAAACCATCCACCACAAGGCAAATTAGCCATATATTTGTTTGAAATTAACACACTGATTAGTTGCATGGTAACAGTAAACAAGTTCATGTGGAAAAATGAATGCCAAAAAACAGGGAACAGTCTGTATTAGTTACATTAGCAAAAAGAATTACTGGTCTGAGGAAGTGATTTGTAGTCAGGGTTCTGTACAATTCCCAGAAAAAATGACATTCAAATAGCAGAGGGCTTCTCTCCAACACCCAAAGCAAAGGAGAATTCAACCTTCAACTTGCTCAGCTCTGCCTAGATAATAAGGCCCACATGGTTTGGAGGCTGGGTATGTGCATGCACGCAAGGAGCAGCTGCTGTCCTGCAGAGGAGCTCTCTCACTTCCACTGAGGGAAAGTACACAACATAACAAGCACAGTTTAACCATGCCTGAAGTTTTATATTTCACTAGGGTTTCATTAATCCAGATAAAACAAGTATCGCTTAGTATTAAAACTGAGATATCACTGAGGAGGGCAGATACCATTGCCTATTTTTCAGGTTTTATTTTGTGCAGCAAACTGCTGTTCATAGATTTTCACTGCAGACACAATGAAATGGATTATACAGCTGAGGCCCAAGTGTTGTGCGATGCAACAATATATGAGCTTGAGCAAATCATTTTATTTCTCCTTACCTCTTTCATTTGCCATCCTTTATGCCTATCTTGTCTACATTGATAATAATAAAAAGATAGAAACTGCCTCTCAGCATTAGTAAAAATGCCACACACAACGAGACTGTGAGCATCCATACACTATCATGGCACAGAATAATAATATGAAGAAATGATCTTACTTTGGTGAGCAGCTGATTGTTTTCAGTGGAAGCCCATGCATACTGTGTCAGTCTTTTTCCTCTTTAGGTAGATTTCATAACAGTAACAAAACTGTACTAGAAATTTAAATGTGAATATAAATATAAATTGTAAGTAGTACACTAGATTTCACTGTCCTTTGAACATCCAATACATTTTGATGACTTTGAATCCTGACCCATCTAAAGTCAAACTACCAAAGCCAATTATTCTTAGAGTTACCTCTTTGTAAAAGAAGTTGGCTTTTTTTCTGCGGCACCATAAAATTACACAGTTACAAAAACTCCTTCAAAATTAATCATGTCTACACATCACTAAGATGTAGTTAAGGGTTTGCGTGTTAATGCTAATGCAAGTCTGTTGCTGGTAGAGTATCAGATCTAACTTTGAATCAAGTTTTGTCCATATTTTTTTAATGTTATGGACTTGTAATATCAGCTGCATGGTAAAAATATTTCTGTGAGACACAGCTACCAGAAAGTAACCACTACTAAAAAATTAATAACTCTGGGGTATAGTTTATATTTTTTCCTCTGTCTGTATTAAAATGTTTAATCTACTTCAAGTAGCTTTCATGTTACAACAATGTCAAAATAGTGTAAAGCTTGCAAACTGACTCTGCATTCATATAAAATTAAACTCAGGATTTTTTTAGGTAAAAAAAAAAAAAAGAAAAAAGAAAAAAAGGAAATTGTCCTGTTATGACCTCCCATGCAGACAATGAACACACATTACCAACATAAAGGCACTGAAGCAATATATAACACAGATGAACCAAACTCTTGCAACCAAGAATTTTAGGGAAGATTGTTTAAAAAAATGACTCCAGATGAAAAAGTATAAAGAGATGATTTCAAAGGAAAATCAAGACCACTTAAAAACCCTAATTATTAGTCATTCATTTAATTCAGTCCTAAGTAAATTGTTCAGATTGAAATATCTATTACAACTGCCTAAAAACATATAGATTCTCCATGAAAACAACTCAAAGCTAAATCAGCATGCTCATTAGGAACAGTAAGACTTTATTTTTAAAAGAGTACAGTTATTTTTCTGAATTTGCCCAAAAGCATTCCTTGTTTTCTTTCCAAGAATATTCGTCCTCATAAATCTCCTGCAAATATAAACAAAGAATGGGAAATATTGTGAGAGTCTGCTACATACATAGCCGCAAGCCAAGCAAACAACTCAACAGCCACCCGACTATTATTTACTGATCACATCAGGAATACACAGCAATTAGCTGGCAAACAGCAAGCAGAAAGGGCAGCATCCTCAGAACATACGGCCTTCCATGTGGGTAGCCACTGAACCTCAGCCTGAACGCAACCTGAACCCCAATAACTTCAGGAGGGCCCACCTATGTAGAAGGCACTTCAGGAAAGATCTAGAAGAAAGGATGCAAAAGCCACGGAGCATACAGCATTCATGTTTGAAACTAACATTTTACATGATGCCATGCTACTCCACCATCATTTGTAGGAATAAGAATATTCAAGTGTACATAAAATGTTGATGTTAAAAAAAAAAAATGACATCAATGCCCAAAATACAATACATACGACACATTTGGGACAGCTTAGTTACTGCCCAGCAACAGACAACTCCAAATCCAGCAGGGCTCTGAACCCCCGGATTATTCTTTCTGAGACCACAGAACCCCATTCTCCTGAAATACGTGTCAGAAAAGCAGAGATGTCTAAGAAAGCGTTTTGCACTGAGCAGTAACTCAGAGAACATCCCCGTTACCATACACCAAGTTTCTCTAGAGAAGGCAGAGGTAATGCTCATTACTTGCACGCAACACTGGGCTTATGCAATAAGGCAGTATTTCCAGTCCCAGGCTGGTCTCTCCACACAGTGCTGTGTGCCCATACTAGCTTTGGGACCTCTGCACATTCCTTCACTGTGTGCTGTCACTGTGCTTATGTGCACTGCTGCTTAATGCTCTGTGTTTACTCAAGGCCACAGGGATAAGGGGAAAAAGGAGAGACCAGAAATGCCACTTTTACTTGCAAACTGTAACACCATCCATAGCAAAGCTGACTCCAGGCTTTTTCAGAAGCCTATGCAGAGCTGAACTTTGCCACTCAAGGGAGGAGTGCTCAGGCTCCATGACTCCCATCACAGGAAAGAGTTAAGAGGAGCTGGGACATACACGCAAGGGAGGGCCTTCCTCATGTCCTCCTGCCACCAATGGGCCTGACAGCAGTAAGAGAAACAACCACTGGTACTAGAAAGAGGTGTCCCCTCAACAGCAACTGCTGCCCATCATGCTTCAGCAACTTCCCTAAGAGCAATAGCAGCCTCCAGCCCAGCTGTTTAAGACTCTGGCACAATCCTAGAACCAAACTTGGCTCAAATGTACCTTTTTCCATATTGGGACGGATGCTTTTAAGGTGTTGATGCAGTACCTCACAGCTTCAAGGGATTCCACTCTGTGTGGAGAGGAGACCGCAATAATTACACTTGCTTCAGTTATTGGAACCAAGCTAAGGAGAGAAAGAAACAACAGCACTTTTAGCTAATGCTTACCATCAAGAGCAACCAAAAGTTGTGGCCATGTCACGTCAGTATTCTGGCCACGCACTCTCCTGACTCATTCATACTGAGCAAGTGTCAGGCCATGTCCAAAAGATTATACACTTCCAAAAGGAAAGAAAATCACAACCAAAATTAGTACCAGATGGGAGAATTCCATGCTTTAGAATAAATAAACCCACCAGGCAGAGCCTTTTTTCTTTTCTTTCTCTCAATAAAGTTTATGGAATTAAAGGGGAAAATTGCTAACTTACAACAATGCATAGGATACTCACTGGAAGCTGGCTGATTAATAGTAACAAGTCAGGAATGACCAGTTCTTACTTGAAAGCCTGAGAAATCATCTCAGTTTGGAAACAAGTATGTGAAAAAAAAGAAAGAAAGCACCTCAGACTATTAGGATTTTGCACTAAAATTTAATTTTTGACAAATTCTGATTTCAAATTATGAAGTTTTTCATTTGGTGTGCTATATGTACCAAACTGAGTTAAGAGAGGTAGCAGAGGGTTTTGTCTCACTGCTCACAAGGGCAATATTCCCAAAAGCTGCTTCCCAAGTCTCCCTCTATAGTAAGACTCCTCTGGCAAACATCTCAGAGGGAAAATTTAAGTTTCAGTGCTTTGAGCTGCCCTTGAGAGAAATCATTCTCTGCTGACTACAGAGAAAGTCTAAAGAAACTACATTCCAGAGCTAATACTAGCCTTTGTGATCACCTCCTAAGTTACTCCTGCTGAGAAAAAGAAGCAGGCATTTGAGACACACTCCTCAAGCCCTGATAATTTCACTGAGAAATCTGATGAACAGGAAAAGCCCAGCAGCATGTCAGAGACTAGCATTCTGTGTTTTAAACCCAACAAAAGATGGATCTCCGAGATTCAGGGACTGGAGTTTTTCCTCCCAGCATGGCTGGCAATTCCCATTCCCACTCCCCTATTCTAAGCTTTTGGGCTTCCTCTGACATAATTTGACTTACATCTGACAAAAAGAAATTGACATTCTAAAGTACAAGAGAAAAGAGAAGAAATAAAGATGTGCCTTAAAAAAAAACAACCCTGCCCTTCCCTGCAAGAAAATCGCCAGCCCTTCTCCCCACTTTCAAACTAACAACACCAGTATCAAAGTTCATGCAAGCTAAATGCAGATTCCAGCAAACATTACCAGTATACACTTTTCGAAAAGCAAAAGACTAGATTTCTGAAACTTAGTTATGCAGCGAGAAGTTGATCCTGCAGCAAGCTCTGTTGCATTACAGAATATATAGACTCTTGCACATCCTGCAGGTACATAAGCACAGCCAAGCACCAGTCAAGGATTAATATTCAACTTTTGGAAGGATGGGGTCTGACCATACATACCCAAGTCTATGGTGCACTGCAACGTGTTTGACTGATGGCCATTTCTGTCTAACATCTCTGCAGATTTTCTTTATTTCAGTCTCTGCCATTGAAGTATATGCTTCATACTCTAGGTGAATCACCTTTTTCCCTTCGAAATTATTTCTTGTAGTACCTAAACACAATAAGTTATCAACTCGAAGCACCAATATATACCTAGTAAAATTTAACATCTCCCATCATGGTCAAGATCAGCACTGTGCAAACACACTGCCCTCCCCTCATTTTGGCTGCGTAAAGAGATTCTTCACACAAGAGAAATCTTTAACATTCCAGCCAAAATTTAGTCCACAGATTGTGCAAGTCTGCAGTCAGCAACGCCCAAGGTTCGGATATCTTTTGTGGTAACTGATAAGGTGCTATTACTGTATCTGCCCATGCAACATTTAAGTGCTCAGTATTTGGGAGCACAGTGGCACTCAGGTTTGAGCACAAAGGGGTGTGAAGATCTATACCATGTACATTAAGCAAGAGGATGGAGCCATTGGCTTTGACCTTCCCCAGAGCATTGGTTTACTTTCAACCAAGATCTGAACAGCAGCAGCTTCCATACAGGTGAGCACATGTGGTTTGCACAGCCACAGCTACCCACTTCCCACCTTGAATGAGGGTGGGAAGCAGAAGGGGGAGTAACTCCAAGCAGTTCTGTGTACCAGAGCTGCTGTTCTGCTGAGCCAGGACAGCAACAGCAGCAAGGAAGCTCCTCATCACTCCACCCCAGCCCAACTGTGCAAGAGTTGCCACAGTCTTGTTCTAAATAATTCAGAACGAATTTTCTAAATGTCCTCCGGAAATGCACTTATTTGAGAAGCACAAGTTTGGGGTGTGGAACCACAATTTGGGTTGCATTTATTAGACTATTAACACACCCAGGGATCCAGCTTAAAGACATTAAACTCACCAATGAACAGAGACACTGCCCCACAGTATGGCGAAATGACCAGCTCTGACACTTCCTCTACAGAGAGTTTTTCAGACTTGAGCTTGATAAAATCTTTTGGCACGTCTTCGCTTTCATCCATAGCTCACTAGAAGAGCTGAAACCAAACAGATTCTGATGTTTTTGGTGATACTAGCATTTGCCAGTTGCTTTTATCCAGTACTGATACCCCAATTTATTCAGAAAACATGCACCATCTACTCACTCACCACAAGAGACCATTCTCCATGTCAAATTCACTTCCCAGAAGACTTGCTGAGAGAGTACTAACTGTAAATCTCAAGGGATATCCTTTTATTTTTTAATGTATGTGCGTTCCTTTCCGGCAGGAAAGTCTGGTCCGGTAGGACTAAACTAGAACTAGAACTAATCCAACACCCAATTTAACAGTACAATCAACTAGTATGGACCATCTTGCTGGCAGATCTGTAAGACTGTCAACCCCTTCTGCATTTTATCCTGAAATCAAACACAGTTTACAACAGAGGTTTCTAATAAAGAGAACTCTTGGATTCTAATCCTAAGGTTTAATATGCTTTCCGGGACTTTCAAACGCCCATCCTATCAACCTGTTTTAGGGACGCAGGAGCCACTTCTAGTTTCTCTGTGCAGAAACCAGTTATCAATTCAACTAAGAATGAAAAGCAAACGAAGCATGCTGAGCAGCAGCAATGGAACAAACTGTAACAAATACATGGACTGGCACTTCAAAGCATGCAGACAAAAATATTCTAAAGACACCTCTCTTTGACAACAACAAACAAAAAATCTTTTTTTTTTTTTAAGTAGCAGACAGTTCTTTTTCTTTAATATCTTTTCTCTTAAAAAGTAGCAGCAGGTTTTTCACTATTATCTTACTTAGGCAAGCTGGATGTCTATAGACAGCCAGAAACAACTACTAAAGCATAACAAGACCTAAAAACCAAAATCAAAACAATGCCTGACCTCTCTGGCAATTTTCTGCTATTTACTGCATATGTGTTAATCATTTATTTGTGCAGCAGCTTATAGTTTCTGGTCAACACTATGGTTCTCTCCAGCAGGAAGCACAAGTTAAACTCTCTCAAAAGAGTGGGGGCGAGAGGGGGAAATGCACTTCACATCTCTGGACCTAAACAAAAAAGGAAGATTATACAGAATCCATGAGATATTTCAACACAGGATGATCCTCCATAGCAAAATAAGCAAGAAGTGATACCTACAAAAAAAGAATTTGGACTGATTCAGCCTCCGCTAATTGGTGGGATGATGGCAACCTCGTCTCCTGGGTGCAGGACCAGGAGCTGATCTCCAAGAAGCACGTACTCCTGCTGAACAGCAAAAACCACTTGATCCCGGATGACAGCAAGCCTGAGGGGGATTGGCAAGAGCACAAATAGGTTTCTAAATAGAGCATTTGCAGTTGACCATTACATTTCTTTAAACAACAAACTGGTGCACAGCCTAGGGCAGCTGAGGTCAATACTTCTAAGACTTACACAACTCTGCTCCCAATATACTTCTAAAACATCATACATAACAAACACGCACCTCCTACTCTTGGATTTTACTGTTGCAGGCAAGAAGGAACCAACTCGGCAAAACTTTTAAAAGTCAGGAATTGAGTTTGTCACAGGCATTTATAAGCAACAACAAAACCAACTGCGGTATACAAGATCCACTTCAGAAGCTTCTAACAAATCAGTAAGTAACTCAAGAGGATACCAACTATCTGATTTGAGATTAGAATGAAACGTGTCCCCTGATTCAGTCTGGCAGAACAGAACAGTCATTTTCTTCCACAGCAAGAAGTTATATGGCATGCTGTTCCTAAGATCTCATGGAGATTCAGTGGCCTAGGAGTTGCTCTTCTCGTGCAACCTCACAGTTCATGAGGCTTTTGGTCTTTTGTACTTACAGATCTGAAATCTGTTATTGATAAGGAGTGGTAAAACAGATCAGAGAGGAGATATATGGCATATGTAAAGGAGGCATATGGCATATGTAAAGCAGATCTTCTGTATATTTGCTTGGTCCTCACATCTTTGAGATCTTCATGTAACAGGCCACAGCTCTGGACACAGAGTGAGTCTCTTTCACAACTAAGTTCAGTCATACTGTGAGTATGAGGGCAACAACAGTAAGACATAAATGAATGCCAACACTTTACTTTAAAAGATGCAAGCATCCAATTACATTATTTGAGAGCACAGAGTGTAGCACAGACTGCAGAGAACTGTACTGCCTAGAAACGAGCACGCATGCCAGAAGGGCCTGAGTAAAAATCATCTTATTTCCTACCAGCCAGATAGACAAAGCAGGCATGGCACAGGCCAAGAGAAACACAGTAGCACTGATTCAGAGGACAGCCTGAATGGAGGGACTGTAAGAAAATAAAGTAAGTCACTGAAGAACTTAGCACAACTACATATGCAAAATGTACTGCTCCAAGTCCTCATTCATAAAAGGATGAATCTGGCAAACCACAGCAAGCTGAACAAAGGTGCTATGCCTTTTGATACCAACCGTAGTAGTAATGTAGGCTGTAAGGTAGGCTGCAAAGTAAAATACACTCATTCCTTACTGCCTCTTCTCCCCAAACACACCTGGTCTGATTGTGTGTGAAGAAAAGGCCCCTGGCCTAACATTTGTTTAGAACTCCACACTAGGAAACAGCTACCATTGCTAAACAGTTTTTTTTTTTCCATAGCCATTGAGAGTACATCCAATGAAGAAGGGTGGTGCCAAAAGGAGTAAGTACTTTGGCGCCTAAATCCAAAGTTAAAGAAACTCGGGTACATTCAACACTTAACCCTGAGGGCCTTAACCTCTGCTCTAACTTTTTTTCTTTTTTCTTTTTTTTTAACCAGGCTGTGCAGAGAGGTTGTGGAGTCTCTATCCTTGGAGATATTCAAAAGCTGAATGGACATGGTCCTGGGCAACCTGCTCTAGGTGCTCTGCTTTAGTGGGGGGGGGGGGGGGGGGTTGGACCAGATGATCTCCAAAGTTCCCTTCCAACCTCAACTGTTCTGTGATTCTGTACATCAAACTCACTACTGACAGGATTGAGTACATTACCTCAGCCTTAACCTGAGATGGAAATTCCTCAGTTGACATGCCCCAAAAGTACTGGTACAGAAAGCAATCTTACAGCACACCTAATACTCTTTTAGGACCTGACTCCCTGTGAAATGCAATGAAGACTTCTTTCTTTCGAGGCAGTGGAGGTTGAAAGTGGCTGTGCCTATTTCTTATGTAAGAGTTGAGCAGATGGAAGTCTGTGGCAGAGCTTGAGTTCCCTTCTTTACCTGCTTTCCAGAGACTGCCATAAGCTCAGACGAAGGGCTGAGTAGACAGAGAGAAAAGTGATCAAAAACACCTGCTCTTTATGAAAAATTTCTTCTTCATTGCACTGGCTGTGCTGGATCCCTTTTGGAGACATTTCACTTTCACCACAGGTATCAAGCACAGATTAGCTACTTTACTGTCACCTGCAGAATTGCTTCCAGAGTGGTCCTCCTGGATGATAGGTCACATATCTTACTTACTTATGCCCAGCTTTTGGGAACATTTATTGGATCTAGGCTTTTCTAGTGTAAAGCTATAGAATTTGCAATTTGTCAAAAAGCATGCAGGTTACAAGAACAAGGCAAATCTCTGTTTTTATGATACCAAAATACTGACGCAAGTTCCAGCTCTGTATTCCTTTACATAAACTGTTAAACTCTGCTGCACGCCGGCAGTGATCTTCCCAAATACCTTGGATGAATCTTAACAATTTCCTCCCAGAGCTGCAGCGAGGTTATCTGCCGTGGCACAGAAACGGTCTCGGAGCGCAGCCCCGCCAGCTCGGCACTCCTAGCAAAATACAGCACCACTACCTGTTCAAGAGAAACAAATGCCCTGCAGACTCCGCGCCTGCCGACACGGGGGAAGGAGGCGCTCTTGTGCGTTAACTTCTCCTAATACGTATACGCATAGACACACACACACAAAAGCACGAAGCTTTCTTATGTTTCTTCTGCTTTAGCTGTCAGGAGGAAACGAAAGGAGGAAAAAAAAAGACGGATTTTTCGAAAATAATCGCGACCCCGTGCCTGTGTCCGGCCCTCGCACGCTGCCGCCGTGCGGCTCCGCCCGGCGCTGCCGCCCGCCCGGGGCTGGGGGTCCCCGCCGCCGCCGCCGCACCCCGGGAGCCGGCCCCCCGCCCGCGGCCCTGCCACCGCGCCGGGGCAGCGGCACCTACCTGGCAGCGCATGGAGCCGCCGTCCCCGGGCGGGCGTGCCGGCAGCGGCGGCGCCTGCGCCTGGCCGAGCGGCGCAGGGCATGGCCCGCCCCTGTGGCCTGGGCCGGGGAGGGGCGCGGGCCCGCTGTAGGGCGCTAGGCCGCGACGGGCCGGGCCGGGGGGCGGCGGCGCGGGTCCGGGCCGGGGCACTAGGCCGCGCCGGGCCGAGCAGAAGGGCGGAGCGGGCCCGCCTGGGGCGTTAGGCCGCGCCGGGGGCGGTGCGGCGCGGCCCCGCTGTGGCAGAGAGGGCTTTCCTCCGCGGTGTTTAGCACGAGCGGGAGCCGAAGGCGGACACAGTGCTAGGGCGCCCCTGAAGAGGGGGGCAGCGGGGGAAGCATCGGGTAGGAGGCCGTGGTCTCGGCTTCACCCCGAAACATGGCCTGTAAATTTGGGGGACAGCACCCTAAGAGGCAGATTTTCAAATAGGATCCATCCAGTCTGTGTTGCCTACAGTATGCATCCATTGCACACGTTATAAATCTATAACACATAATGCATGTGTAACATATATGAACCAAAGATCCATTCAGATGTGTTGCTAAGAGATTTCTTGGGTAAGCCCCTTTTTGGTACGGGGACTGCCTTGGCAGGATGTCACCTGCCTCTCTATGGACAACTGTACGCCTTCAGCAATCGCTTGCATGGAAAAATAGCCCTGTGAAAGAATGCTAGTTAACTTCATGCAGTTTGGCACCAGGGAAAAGGGGAGAGCAGTATGGGGTATGTGACAGGTGCTGCAGAGAGACCCGCAGCAATTGTTCTACAGGCCACAACTGTGCCCCGAAACTCTGTCGTTGTGGGTGGCCAGAGTTATTTCTGTGCTGTTTACCAGGCAACACTTGTAACCTCACAACAGTCAAACAGTACCTCCTTCTATCACGCGAACCGGAGGGAAATCTGTAATTGTTATTAGTGACACGGAGTTTGTAATACATAAATGAGCATTTGGGATTCCAGCCAGGTAGTCAAGTGGAAAACATCCACCCTAGCTCAACTGCAGCAAAAAAGTGCCCTTAACGTAAGAGCTGCTATTCATGATTTTGAAAGATTATGTTGAGAGCAAAGCAGACTGTTCTGCACAATAGTTCTTGTGTCTGAAGTACAAAGGCAAGGAAAGCATCACAATTTTCTACTGTGGAATGAAAAAGTGCTAAAAAAGTTTTCCAGAGAACATGCAAAAGAAAATTACTTTCATAGAGTATTTCGTACCAGTTATCCAGTACACTGTGTCTTAATCCTCTGCTGCGAGGAACAAACAAGGTATTTTTTAAAACTCTATTCTTTTGTTTGTGAATGATTAACTACGGTTACAAATTGAGCTCTCCTCAAGACAGCATGTGTCAAGTGAATAAAATGTCTGCTTTCTTTTTTGTCAGGGCTGTGTAATTTTGGATCTATACATCTTAAATGAAATAGATCACTTTGACAAGATGCACATGACCCAGTCAGTAGCTAGCAAGTGGCTGGCACATTTTTCCAGTGCAAAAGATGTGCCACAGGTGTCTGTCCTTAGAGTCAAGAGGGTGAGTAGCTAGGCTCAGCTGGAGCAAATTAGTCTCTCAGTCCACAAAACAGTGAGCTTTGAAAGGTTTATCCCTGGATTTGGCATTGGATTTAGAATTAGGTCTGCTGTGGAGTAAGGAGAGAGTAGTTGCAGGCAGCAAGTTTGTGGATTTTCTTTGTTTGCTCTCCAGCTAATGACTCACCTACTCCTGTACCTGGCTGCATGTTTCAAAGGATGGGTCAGTCTTCATCCCTGTGTTGCATGACTTGTGTTAAAGGCAGAATTTGGCCTCAAAAGACCAAAAGGAATGGAATAGGATTGCTGACTCTTATCATGTATTAATTGTGTTCTAGAACCAATAAAGATAGGTTAAAAGATCCTAAGAAACAGAATGGGATTTAAACTGAGGTGTCGTGCATGTCCAAAACAAAACCTCTCTTTAATTACCTCCTAATTCTGGAGATTTTTTCTTCTTCCATCTTAAAGTTTCCTAGATATTTATGATTCTACTTTTGAAGATGCCCAGAACTGCCACAATCTAAGATGCGCTAGGACATACACACTAGCTCATACCAGAAACATCATCCACCTCAGAAAATAGAGCTGTGACCAATACATTTCTTAGTTTGCAAAAATGAGTTGTATTCAGATTGCTATTTTTTCATTTTGTTTGTTTTGTGTTTTTTGGGGGGAGGGCAGGTACCTATGCTTGGGAGTTATAAAGTGAAATGAGAGGAGAGACCTTTCTTCAGTTCTGATGGAGGTACGTTAGCTCCACAGAGACTGGGATTTCAAAAACATCTCTTTCCTAATTATTCCTATAGGTTATCTCCATATGCTTTCTCCCTTAACATACTATCTGTTTTGGATCCTTCTTTGAAGCACTTATTTGTCTTGCAGCTTTTGATTTGAAGTGTAATTGCAAGTAGCTGCAGCATGTAATGTTTAGTTCTAAGTGTTCTTTATTGGGTCTAAAATTTTTGGTTAGATCTTTTCCTAAACTGTTACCTTTGCTTTAACAAACAGATGTGTATGCATTCTCCCACACACATTTATATAGTAGCCTCAAAGATGATACTTCTTTTGGATGTCTTTGAATTTTATAGGTTGTAATTAAGCCTTCCAAAGCTGACGTTTCCTATTCTGCTTTGCAGCCTTTCTTCATTTTAATAATGTTTAGTATTGAAAAAGAGCAAATCTTACTGTAAAGGATTCCCCATCGCCATCAAAATAGAATGTGGCTTAAGAGGAATTCAACTCTAATAATGCCAAGGAGAGAGAATGGCAAGGGACTGTTATTAATTTATTTCTTTTTTGCCAGCAACATACCTTAAACTTGAATATCCAGTCTGAACATACCCAAGGACTAAGAAGTTTACAGTCTGAGGCACTGATTCTGCAGTGTGCTGTTCAAGAGATAGAATCACAGCAGAGTCAGTGAAAATTAGGTAGGTATACTAGTCTACTATTACTAAGCTATTTTTGTAATAGCATATTATAAAAATTGGCACAAAACATGACTAGACACCTTGGGAAAACCAAAGAGGAAAGAACTGGAGACATGTTAATAATCTCTTTCTTTTTACTGAATATTTGTCTATGGTCACTGCAGCAAAAGTGAGTCTGTAGGACTGCACACAATTCTCTCTCTTATAGTAGATTTTCTGTTTCTTTTCATTTCCATTTTGGATCTTTTCTCAGGACTGTTTGGTATAAATCTTTAATTACTGCTCTGAAATCCAGATTTATACTTAGGAATTCTGCAGAGAACATCTCTTACTCCTGTTTTACTGTTGTGATCAATTTTGCTATATTGGTGCTAGATCCGAATGCATCTGTAATACACATCAGAGACCTAGATATTGATGCATGACACTGTATTTAGAAGAACTGACACAAGGCCCTCACTTCATGGTTCCTAAAATTACTAGGAAAAATAAATAATCATTCTCTGGAATAACCTTTCATTACCCATTGCACCCTTCATTTTTCTTGGGTGATCAGCCAGATCTAAAGTCAGTTTAGCATTAACCCCCTGCTAGTTAGTTCATTTAAAACAAAACAAAGCTGTTTGTTTGGAATAGCCTAAAAATGGGGCAGATATAAGAGATATGTCATCATGAATTCCATTCATTCCACTGAATTCAGGTCTGAATTTGGCCTCATACACATTAGCACTGGTAATAATCTGGAAAACATTTCCTTCCTATTTGGGGAGGAGAAAGAGCTGTTCCTTGAGTTTCCGTGGTGGAAGAGTGGGGAAAAAAGTGAAAATATGAATCTGTCTGAGGCACTATGACCTCCAGAATTCCTGTGTGTGAGGTATATATGGCCATTTGACCAATGTCTTTAACATTCCCCTTGGCACTCTTTGAAATTGTCTATTACAAAACAGATGGTGCAGTAGTTACTTTTTGAAGGGCTAGAAGAGCATGACCACATCTGGAATTAATCTTTAGCTCCCTAAACCAATAGATCACCCAGTTTTAAGGGGGCCTTCCAATATAAATGCATTGCACAAGTACAGAGAGAGAGTACACAGCTTTAAAGCAGAGTATAAGCAGCCTGGAACTATAATTCATAAGCACACAACTCTTTCTGTTCAACTGTCTCATTTGTAGGCAAGTTCTTTTTACAAGCATTTCTTTTTATTTTCATTGAGCAACAGCAGTAAGTGAAATATGTAACATTTAAAATATGATTTTAAAAATCCATAAATTTTCAGGTTTTGTATAAAATATTTCCTTTTTTTGTTGATGGCTACAGTATTCCTAAAGAAATTCCTCTTCATTTTCATACTATCCTTTGCCTTAAAGCATAGCAGAACATTGTATAAAACAAGTGTGCACATAGCACCATGCAAATAGAACTGGCTCTGGCATTTTGGGTGACCATTAAGCAGTAAAACATGTGCTGTATAGAAGGATAGGAAAAGGGCATTAGGGCATTCAGCTGATGAGGCTATGGTAAAAACTGTTTCTACAATCTTTGATGCCTGTGCAAACCGCAAGTTTTATCCCAAAGAAGCTCACATTTTGAAGTGCATGATACTGAACTGCATGTACCTGGCTACCATTTGATCTGGAGAATCTACATATTTGAAAAATCTGATTTCTTATCCATCATTGTGGAAAAAAAGTAGTAACGTCACAAATGCATTACTTGCTGCAAGGCCCCAAACTCCTGTAACAAAGCTGTGGTTAAGAGCAAAGAACTTTGAATGCCACAAAATCTGCAAGTCATATCTCTAGTGTCATGTTTAAAAGGATAAAACTTCTCTCCTGCCTCTAGTCTTTCTGTTGGCTTGTGTGCTCTTTTGTCCTTCCTTTACATAGCATCTAGCACCTAGCTCAAAGAGAAAAGGAATATCAGATAGATAACTACATTGTTACTTTGTATTATCAAATTAATTTTTGGCCCTCTAATGATCATAGTGTGTAAGAATTTGGAACACTAACCAAGGTAAAACATGTTTCACAATGTGGATTTGCTGAAGCCAGTCAGTTTTCACAGAAGTTTTGCTGGTCTGTGCGTGGCTGATGAAAATAAAATCAAATTCTTTAGGCACCAGTTCAGAATTTGAGTTCAGAGGTAGACACTTGCCATATCAGATTGCAGGTTGCAGCTATTCGACCTATCAATTCTTTACAGTGACTGTAGCTGCTTTGCTCAGCTTGAAAAATGCAGTTTGGCTCAAATTTTTACAATATTCCATATCAGTATTTATCACCTTTACTTACCTCTGGAAGTTCATACAGCACAATCATGATAGATATTCTGCAAATGACAATCGAGCTTAATTTTAGATTCTGATTGTATCAAGTTATGAATCCTTTCAATACCAGTTAAATTATTCCAGTTGTTTTGCTTTCAATTTTTTCTTTACACCTGAAATGTAAGGGTTATTTAGCTGAAACTGTAAAATGCTGGGCTTGCATTGAAATCTGCTGATTAATTCTATATCTAAAGTTTAGCATTTTTGAGAAATAGGGCAAAAGTACATAAACCTTTGAATCATTTCACAATAAGCACTCCCAAGATGAAAGGGTAGAAGATGCTCTTCACAGACAACGCCTGTTGCAGACAAGTAGACACACTGTGGGTATAGCTGCACTGACCTTAGCATGGGGTGTTGGCAGCAGCTTGGAACAGGCCATGTTCCCTTAGCCACTCATCTACATAGGAGCCTTGCTGATAGTCTTCAGATATTGATCCTAGTACATACAATATATTCATAGTGGAAGTATCATATGCTTTTCACTCACCTGTTTTGCATATTTCCAGAGATAGGTGGCTAGATTCTGAGTGATAATGTCATTATTCTGCTGAGGCTGATCAAACTGGAATAATGTCCACCTGACAATATGCACTGTGCATACTCAGCTCTTCCCTGGGTTGGCTGACAGCTGGAATGCTTTCTTTGTAAATAAGAAATGTATTTTTCCAGGAAAGATTATATTCTGTTGAAATTTTTGCAAACCATGGAAAACAGTTGTGTGATTAGTTCTGAAAGCTAATTATTGATAAGTTCTACTTTTTAATATGAATCCGTAGTTTTTGTGAGGGAGAGAGGCTGTGGCTCTGTGGTTAAGAATGAGTTGAGTTTTGTACTTCAAATCTACCTTGGGAGCCATGCTATATTCTGGCATCCAACTAGGAGATTCTGCTTGTGACTAAGTAGTATGGAATTGCACACACTGCAAGTAAGTGATAAAAGGCCATCGTAAGTAAAGTATCAAAATTTGTGTGCAAAACCAAGACTTTAAAGTTCCTATAACTTTGCTCTGACTAAAAGGTTAATTTTCTGTATATAACAGAACTCGCATCCACATGAGGGCACCAGCAGACATCTTTTTCTCAGACCGATGCGTAATCTGCTGCTGAAATGAACATGTCAGTCAATGATCATATCAATCCATTTTTATACATTGCTAGAGAAAAGATCGATCTGTTAAATGTTAAAATTTGCAAAGTTTACTTTATTGTTTTTTGATTCTTTGAGCGAAAATATTTTAGCTTTTCCTATGGTCTGCTATTAGCAGGAATCTTAAATAAAAAGTATAAGCACATAGAGATTGGGGGGTTGCATTTTTTAAATATATAAAATTGAAGTACTTTTTAATCCAGCTGCATAAGGGCATGCATGTGAATTCTCATTAAAATTTGTAAAGTTTATTATGTCTTAGCTTTGAAAAGAGAATAAAAATCAGAATTTTAACCTCATTTTTATTAAATCCACAGAAATATGCAGACAACACCCACTCCATTTGTAGAAATTATACCTTGTTTAAAAAAAGCAAAGAGTTATTATTGTTGCTGTACTCAGGGTTAGACCAAGGATTCAGAACCAAGATTATCCACTCCCTTTTCCCACTGAACTTCAAGAACAAATTCACCAACGAGTACTGTACAAGAATGATCATGTTTCGTCTCTCCTCTCTCAAAGTGCTAGACAGTCAGAACTGAAAGAAGCATGACTTTCTTCAGTGCATGCTGCAGCAAGGATTTAACAATATATTAAATAGGGAATGTACACCAAGTAGGCTGCAGGGTTATTTGATAGACATGACTGCATACAACGTGAAGTAATGCAGAGGATGTTCTTCTAAATCAACTGGATAGCGTTCTAAAGGATAGAAAAACTTGACAGGAACTTCCAAACACTTAGGAGAGTATTCACAAAAGCTGGCTTAGCCTAGTGAGACTAATCTCTGTAGACTCTATACAGCGGAAACCCATAGGCTTTTCCAAAGAGTGGTTCAGAAGAACTAAATTAACTTCTTCTCTTGCTTGCCTCTGGCTAAAGCCTGTTTCTCCACTGACTATTGGGGTAGTCTGGAGAAATTAGCCTCTCTGGGCTGAACTTGATCTTAGTGAACACCATCTCCTGATGACAGAGCAATAAAACAGCATTATTTATAAAGATTATACATACTATGGTATAGTATAGTTCTCTGTAATGGGGGAAGAATCTTAGAAGATTTTTGCATCCTCAACAGGAACCTGAAGAGTTGGAGAAGTCAGCAAAGTTCTTGAGCAGAGGACTATCCTCACTCCTTACGGCAAGGCAGATATGTAGAAAGAAGCATATTTCTTGGCAGGAGAACACACCTGAACATTGGAGTGGGCATTAAAAGATTGTGAAGATGTGAAACTACTGGAAATCCTGATGGAAAATGGTGACTTTAAAGAATCTTTAGGATTAGTTTTGCTAAGACAGAAAAAAGGTAATCTGGGAGGACAGTATCCTCCCTTTAGCACAGGAATTTAGTCTTGCAAAATTTACAAATGTACGCTAGGTCCAAAATCCTCAAGTGACTATTCTGGGGAAAGAGGAAAAACTTAAGATCTCAGATACATAGTCATACATGGGTTAGAAAGGAACACAGGCCTTGACCACAGAACAAGGGACCTTGTACTGGGAAACGATGTGTTTGGAAAAAACGTAGACGTCATAACAAGAGAGGTGCTCCCCTATGCAACTCTCTCTTGCTACAGCTATTGAGTGAGAACAGGGATCTTCTTGGGTACATAGAGTTTCCCTTCCTTAGCACTGCAGCTCACAAATGCAGTAAATGTGGTCAAATGGACCATTTCACAAACTGACACAGAATGTTTTAGCATGAAGTTGGTGTGATACAAGCTATTAAGTCTCCTAAAAGGCTTCTGCTTTTCCAGTGCTATATTTGGAGTAATACTATTCAATAATTTAAATGAAAGTTAACAGAAAAAAAAGTGTTTATTAAGATAACACTCTTTCCATGTGCAGAGACACTAACATGTTTTCCATATGCTAACTCAGATAACTTACTAGCTAGCTCTCCGGTGGAGATCAAGTTATGGTGGTAAGCATATTGGATTGTTTGGTAAAGAAACTGTCGTTACGGCAATTTTTTCCAGCTGCCAGGAAAAGTCATACATTTATTGCTATAAATGATAATTGAGCAGAATTGTGGTATGAGTCTTTTTGTTTTTTTGTTTTTTTAATTCAGGGTACCTCCCAATTATTTTTTCCCCAGCACCTTCCAGGCTTAAGGCACTCTTCCCTTTCCTTAGTCTATACTTCTCCTGGCCTCCTCAGAAATCTTTCTCAGCTTCCACTATATCCCCACCACCTGGGGACTGCAGCCTCTCTTTCCAGGCAGGAGCAGGACCTGGACATACCTATCCCCACCTGTTGTTTGCTCTGAAGGACAGACACCCAAGGCACTTCTTCCTTGCCTTTTGAGGGATAAGACACACTAGGCACACTGCACAATGCTTCACGAGAGTGGTGAAGATACTGCCCTTAGCAGCTTGAGAGACACATAGTCTATACTGATACACAGCAACTTTGTAGGGCTCTGGGAATCACAAACTTGGCTCTCTTTAAGGGCTCTGATCTCAGTCATATTCTGCAAGACTGATATAAATGGAAAGTAAGTGTTGATTAAAATAAAGAAATGTGTCTGTGTCCATAAATTTGACACTCAGAGATACAGCCATTACTGAAACTCAAGTTTTCCTGGCTATGCAGATTTTATAGCTAATCCTAAAAGTGGAGTCCTGTCTTTTTCTCTCAAACCTATATCTAAACAGTGAGAAGTTAAAGTAGCTGGAAAGTTTGGAGCATGCAGTGTCTGCTTAATACATGAAGTGTGGTATCTGCGGCTTGAGTTTCACTCAGTTTTATGTGTTTTCTGCAATAAAGGCATTTGCATCTTTTATGAAGAATTTGCACTTACAAGTCTTGTCAAAATTCACAATACTCTTTGAAGTATTGCAGATAACCTGTTTTCTTATAACAAGCAAATACAGTTTCATCAACCAAATGCTAATGATTACTGACCTTGTATTAAAAGGCTAAGGAAAGCATTTTGTTACCATACTATGTTCACAGTTAGCATCTTAATTCAATAAGCGCTTTCAGTAGTGTAGCCAGCCTCACCATCAAATGTGGTAACTGCTGGAAACCCTCTAGCCGAGCCAAAAAAAGCTTTGCAAAGAAAGTGTTTTGGTTCACCATGCAGCTTCATGGACATCGATGCCAGTGCAAGAGAAGTGGTATGGGTGGGAACAAGCAGTGGGAAGATGGGATCATTTGTTGCAGCAGCAGTGTGGGATTTGTGCCCAAATAAACTGCCTGTGGAACTGCTAAGAGCTGTCAGGATAACAATGACATGGAAGTAGAAACTCACACTGATAGAGTCTTTAGTTATTCATTCAAAAATTTAAAAGCAGAAGCGTAAACCCAGGTGTCAGAAGAACTTCAGATGTCTAATACCAGAATGTAATTGTTCTCTTAATACCAAATTTAAACAAAAATTTTGGAAACCTCTGCACAAGGATGGGCATGCTGTAGTCAAGAAAATGAGGGTGTAAGTTAAGGAAATTGACTGCATTTCGTGTGTCATTTATAGACATCTTCAGCTCACCCGTGCGCCTGGGGTCAGGGTACAGTACACCCAGCCATAGGTCGTGATTGTGGGAAGACCTAGAGGTAGTAGCTCTGAAATAAAATTGTCCTACATTTTGACAATAAATGAGTTTAAACTCTAAGATTGGTTTATCAAATTAACAGCTCAAAAGTGATTAGTTGAGCTAAAGAAATGAGATTAGACATTATGAGCTGAAATGTCTAGAATATCAAATAACCTCCTGACATTAAGTGAGAGTCTATGGATTACTCAACTAATCTGGAATAAAGCTTTCACTGTAAAAGTAAACTCTCCAAAGTAGAAATTGATATGGAATTTCCTTTGGGCTCAGTACTGGGATCTCAGACCTGGGAAATGAATGTGATCTGTAACAAAGCTAATATGAGCTCAAATGCTACACTGCCTCCTCCAGTGACCCCAAGGTAATCATTCTTTTCTGCAGTGCTTCTGTTGCAACTCTTTCTTTGGTAAAAGAATCTTGGGAAGACTTCTCAGGGCTGAGGGAAAAATCCCTCATTTTTAGACCTATCCTGAACTGCTGTCTCAGTTTCATACAGCTCAGCATCAGTCAAATTTAAAACTAGTCATGCTCAGTTTTGACCTCTTTATTTTAAAGATTGAGTAATATATACACTCATCCACATATTTGATTAGCAGAAGCCTATAGCTCACAAACCTATAGTAGATCTGAGATTTAGATTTTGCTCTTTCCCTTGGACTTGAACAGAGGGGGAAACTTTCTGTCATTTCTTTTAAAAAAAATAGTTGCTCAATGTGGTCATGCTATTCCTCTCCAGCAAGGAGAAGAATGGGAGCTCACTTATTCATCCATCTTAGATACTGCAGCATAATTAATTTTACAATCCAACTTATGTGTGAGAAGGGATATGCTGTAAGTGAGGAACTGTGGCTTGGGAATCATTTCTACTCTCTTGTCTATTTTTGACTCATTTGTTGTGTGGCAATCCTATTTTGTAAACTCTCATGGGATCTCAGAGATCGTGATACTGAAGGTAACAGGGCCAGAATTAACTTCAAGCAGTTACCAACCAGACTCAGTATCACTTATACCTCCTTCAGACCTGTTTTAGATTCTTACAACTGTAAAATTCCCTCTTTGTGACCTAATGGTGTTGGAGAAAATGTTAAGCTTATATGTTTGATGCAAATTACAGTCCCACTTTAACTATACAGACAAACCATACAAGTCTTTTCACCGTCGCATTGCTTTTGTACATTGCTGAACAGGGTGTGGCAGACAGATGAATGAACTTTTGCCTTACACATTTCTTGGTGCATGGGGTGCAGGCAGGCCATAACCCCGAACAAGCCATCTGTCCCTGGCGGAAACAGGACTGGGCTGCTGCGACCCCCGAGATGGTCTCCCTGCGACCACCCGGGACACACCGAGCCTGCACTGAACGAGACCACAATCGGGCAGAGACTTTGGGATCTGGACTGTAAATTATTGTCTGTTTTTAGCACAACTTCTATAAAACTTGCTTGGCATGAGTGGCTAAATTTGCTGAAGCCTTAGGCCGCACTCCCTAGTTCAGTGAGAAAGGGCCCCAGAGCGGGTGCAGGCGGGAACGATAAGGGAGTTACCAGCAATTTGCATCTGAAACAGTGCTAATTGCTGGAGTTAAATGAAGACACACCTGTCCGCAGAAACTGCAACAGAAAACAGCCTGCCTAGGAACAACGATGAGATCCAATAAGGAGCAGGAGACCCCAGACCCAAAAAATTACTATTGGTCTGAACTACCACGCGGGGGTGGGAAACTTAATTTGAAAAAAGCTATAATTGCCTGGGGATCTCTTTGTTCAGGGTCCCTCTTTGGAGGCACCCAACTCGAGCTGTAACCACTGCACGCGTGCCATTACAGTTTGTTCTCCGAGCCTTTCCGTGGGAACCTAGGGTCGGACCCTGCTCGAGTTGTAATTACTGCACGCGCATCACCAAAACTTACACCCAGAGTGAAGAGGACCCACCTACCACCAGATGGGAACCCCCCCCCCCCCCCCCCCCCGCCGAGACTCCCAAAGGAAGAGGACCAACGGGACACCGCTGGATCCACGGGTGGTGATATCTTTTTCTCTCTCTCTCTCTCTCTCTCTCTCTCTCCCCCCCCCCCCCCTTTTTCTCTCTTTTTCCCTCTCTTTTGTTGAATGTTGGTAAGATTTATTTGAAACGTGTGGCACGGGACTTGTCCAGCTAGTTGCAGTATTCGCCATTGAATTATCCTATTTGACCACATGCCTTATCTTTGTGTTAATAAATCTTAAACTGGTTGGCTGGTGTCGTTTCACCTTAATTCAGTCCAAGGGCATCACGAACTTGGTCGTTGGTCCCAAGGGGAGGGAGGTCGTCCTGAACGACTCCTTTCGGGCTGCGACACAGGGGCTTGTCATTTTTGCCTCTTGCAGCTATGGATTCTTATCTTTCCTCTCCAAGGAGGCTAAGGCAAATTATAACACATTGCTTTTGGTAACTGATGAAAATTCATGTCCTCGCATTTGCAGACCAATATTTGAAATGAATGTGAGTAGATATGCCACATACTGCCAGCACATGAATGAGATACAGCAAGTTTCAAGAGATAGGACGTGAGATAGAGGAACAGAATATCTTTCTTTCGAAGACCTTCTTTTCCTTACCACTGTTTCTACATATTCATCTTGGAACTTCTTCACTCCTATTTTGATCACTGTCAAGTCTTTTATTGTTAAAGTCAGCCTATTGGTGCTTCAGAGCCATTGCTACACTTTTGTAAATGCAGAGGAAAGCGTCTCAGCTTTAATTATTATATATAGTTGTATATATATAAAAAGGGAAAAATTAATGAAAGTTATCAAGAACAGATTTTACTTCTCTCTATAGGGACTGAAGTACTTCAAAAAGAGTAACAATCTTTTAAGCTAAACAGTTTTAAGCCTATGAGAGTTTTCACAATATTCCTACCCTAAAAGGAAACTTTAAACATGACAGAAGTAATAAAAAGATGCTAGTAAGTATCCTTTTTAAGACCAGTTTGTATAATTACATTGCCACACAGACTAAAGCAGACTAGATCACCACAGTATTAACGAATAAAAACATAATCAAGCTGGAAAGAGGATATGACACTACAAAGGTCAGAATCAACAGAGCACAGTAATAGTATTCATGAAGGCTGTGATACTGAGAGGCACTGTAAGGAAAAACAAATCACCAAGAGGACTTTAGCCACAACGTTAAGTAAAGCATATGGGTTTCTCCAGAAGAAAAACAAGTATAACACCATTTTGTCTGCAGATGAGTAACATAGACTCTCTGATAGACACATCACGTACTTACTGGTATGTGCCAGTCACTGATATTTGCTGCAGAATTCTCCAAGAACTCACACACATAGGTAGTAAGTGTCTAGGAAATTCACTAGCCTTCGCCATAACTGAGGATGATGATGAAGCTGCCCTTCCTCACTTCACTGAGCAATCTCAGGTGAATAAAATTCCCCTGGTGGCATGGAGAAATTTGCCAAATATACAGAAGGAAAATAGTAGGTATTGATAATACAATATAATAACTTTTGCAATTATTTCAAGTTCAGTACTTGGTGAAGAATGCAACTGGGTAGTTCCCATACAACTTCCCTTTTAGCTGTTAGCATGCACCAACAGTACTGGCCATTACATCAGTATTACATTTAGACACAGGAAAAGAACAGGATAATTGCTTTAAACGTCTCAGGAAACATGGATCAATGGCAGAATCAATTTAAACTGACCTTGACAATGAAATGGTTTCATTGCGAGTCCCTGCAGCCGGGGCCTGTTAGAATAATCTTTTATTTTCCTTGCTGTTTTTGAGACACTGAGCATTTTCAACCTTGAAACTGAATGAACTGCCAGGGTTGTAGCTGTTTTGAGTAAATATTCCCAGAATTTCAACACACCATGGATGGTAATGACGTCTCTTTGAATGTTTGTTGTCCTAATTCCAATACACAATGCGGAGTGTAAAACAAAACTGCAGGTTACTCTGCAAAAGAATTATGCAAAGAAAACAAAAATCTTAATAGCTCTATTACCTTCCCCTTTTATTTTAATTTACCTCCAGCATCTCCAGAATTTCTAGCTATACCAGTTAAACAGGTTGCTCTTCCAAGAAGAACAATTTTTTTAAGGGGAAAATTAAAGAAGAATAATTCCTTGACATGCATCTTTAAAATTACCAGAAAAAAATCTTACTGTTTTCATCTTTTCCAGGAAAGGCTTAGGCTGGATTTGATTTTTACGTTTGGGGGAACAAGGACTGGACCTTTGAAGCAAAAAAGTTTGTCTTCTTCAAGTCAGCGCAAGGTAACTGGAGAGTTGGAGCAATATCCATTCCCATCCCTCCTCCCCAAGAACACCTGCTGTTACTCCAGGAATTACCCCTTGAAGTTGCTAATGAAAATATTTGTACAGTGAGATTGGTCAAGCACTGGAAGAGGTTGACCAGAGGGGCTGCGACATCTGCATCTTTGGAGAGATTCAGAAGTCAACTCATTTCACATAAACTACATTTATAACAGCCTAACATCCTTGCCTAAATAGGGTTAACACTCATCTGTGTATTGTTGAGGTCAGAACCAGGCCATTGTTTCTCAATAATTTGGATGCCAAGTTACTTCTGTGTGCTGGCCGTTCTGACTACCTTCACATGGTCAGTACTATTAAATGTTCACAGAGAAAACAGCAAGTGCATATTTTTCTTCAGCTGAGGCATGGTCTATATTTTTGCTTTCTGTCCAGGTATGGGGCTGGCAACTGTGCCCAAAGTTCAGAGATCTTACTACCCTTTTTTTTTCTCAGCTCCTTAGATAGTAAACTATTCTGAGGAAAAGGTTATTTTTATATCTTTATCAGAGAGTAGGAGACCTGTTTCCACTATTTGATCCCTTTTTGTGGGTTTCTTCAGACCTCTCAAAATTTATTTCTTGCTGGCTGTGTCTCTTGGGATATAAGAAACAAAGACTGGCACGTTCCTTGCCTGTAGCGCTGAGCAGTACTGTGGCTTCTCTGCTTACCATATGTCCCAACACACAAATGCATGGTGCCAACTCATGCAGCTACATGAGCTGCGCTACTGGCTGAATAAAAGTGTCACACAGGATTCAGTGGCATCGCTTTCTTGCCTGCTGGCCTACACTTTTTCCTCTCGTTCTTTCTCAGTTTTGTGTATTTAGAGTTAAGGTTTGTGGGGCTTGTACTGAGTGCAAAGGCCCTATTCACCCAGCTTAACTGAGAGGCCTATTTTTCCTAGGCCACCTTAACACTCCTTTAAGAGAGAGACATTTTCATGGGGTGTTTAGAGGGAAGAGAAAAAGAGGTGCTGATCTCAGGAGGTGACAAACAGAAAGACAGAGGGAGATAAGGGAATGATAAAAGATCTTGGGATAGGAGAATATGCATTTGGGTGTTTTAGAGGAATTTAGAACCTGTAAATCCTGCCTGAGTTGTGTAAGGTCTGCCTTGACACTAGCAGCTATACCACACACCACCTTGTCCTCCAGCCCCTTTGCTCTGTTACAGAATGGAGTCTAGCTTGAGTTCAAAAAGAAGGGTTATTTGTGAGATTCAGATCCTGATTTGGATTGGCATCTCCATCCCCAAGACTGGAGGATAGACTGACTCAGAAGTACAGAAAAGGCAAAACAAAAAATAAGAAATGCAAAACTGACTGAAAAAGAAATTATGGAAGGTGTGCTCTTCTGGATTCTGTAGGTATTTCTTTTTTCTCTCTTAGTTACATATTTCAAGATCATCTATTAGCTGACATTTTGTCAGTATTTAATAATTGTCCACCAGTCAATAGCAAGTGCCTCTTACAAGCTTCCCCAACTTGGGGTCAAAGAGGGCTTCCTGTAGCTTCTGTCCACTTTATCCGGCGTTGTTCATATTTTTTCTAAGACTTCCATCTTTTGCAAAGCAAGTTTTGCAATGGTTTGGGACTATGTCTGTCTCACTGAAGCTTTTGTGCATGAATAAGCTCTGTGGATCTGACGAGCTCCTTTTCCTGCTGAGCACAAGTTTGGGAGCATCACGTATCTTGTTAGAGACAGACAGTGTCTTTTAAAATTTTAAATTTCAGTGTTTTCTTGAAGACATTTTGCTTCATCCATAAAATTCATATGCAATTAATATTCTGAGTCTACAGGCCAGACTGGCTAGTAGAGGAGGTGGATCACCAGAGGATCTGGTGATAGTGCTTACATTTTGTCTTAGAGGTTTCCTAGTTTATTTATGACCATCTATTTTTGTCTATAGTTATTCCACTATTAACTTTGTTCTGATACCAGCTTAATTTTATAAATATGCAACTAGAGATGGGCCTGGTCCAGTATGAACATTTGTGTGTACGTTTGTGTGTTTGTCTCTGACTCTGTGTGTGAAGTTTATTGCTGAAGAATCCAAACCTGGATCCAAATTCCAAGTCCTCAGATGGTCCCTGTCACTGCAGTAGGCTAAACCAAAAAAGCCAAGCACAACTCTGAAGGCGTTTAGATTCTAAATCCTGATCCAAATGACTTGAATTCCTCTTGCTCTGCCATCCCTTTAATCTAGATTAAAGATAAGATCTTGGGAGCACAGGAAGAAGAAAAGAGAATATCAACAGTTGATACTAATTGCCCTCTTTCAATCCCAGAAGAGTTCTCAAAATATTTAGACAGTATGATGTGAATAACAACATTAATAAACTAAATGTGAGAAAGAAAAAAATCCAGTAATTACAGCTAAGTTTAAACATCACATCTGATATGTAACAAAGACCTCTAAATATAACAGATAAAAAAGATAAAACCAAAAGCATAGTAAAGAAAAAAAAACAAAATCAAAGCATTGTCCTTAATGCCATGGAGGTCACATGGATTAAATAACTCTAATGTCTTTCCAAAAAGAAAACATCATTAAAAGCCTGGAAGAACTTAGTTCTGAATTAATTCTTCATCAAAATTCAAAGCACTTCCCCCTCCCTTCCATCCCAACATTTTTCCTAAGGCCTCTTGCTTGACCCATAAAAACATGTAATTGTCATAAACAAAAAACAAACTTCTGACCATTAACAGAAGATTAAAACTTTGCAAGAAATAGCATGGAGTAATCAAACCTTAAGCCAAGAGTCCAATTCAAGGTCTGAAAGAAGCTCTGTAAATATAAATATATGGGATTTCTTGGATTTATTATTATTGCCATTACATACTGTGTTTGCTAGTTAATTGAATTTATTTAATTTCAGTTACTATCATAAAGCAAATTTGTTTGTTTTACAGGTAAAATAATTATTTATTCTTCATGGCAGTTCTGCAATGTAGTAGAGCCCAACTTTTTGCCAACCAAAATTGTTAGTTAGTGAACTAACTTGATTAATTCAACTTGGTTAGTTAACTCAACCTTTTGGAAAATAATGTGAGTCATACATAATTCTTCTTGTACTGGGCATGAATGGACGAATCTCTTAAAAACACCTTAATTCTTTGCATACAAGGCGTCTGGGCAGACTGTTGTTCAGCATTGTCTGCCTGGCACTCCTTCCTCCCTCCTGCTGGAACCTCCTCACGTGTTTCTTCACTGCTTTGCATCTTCTGATTTTCTTCCTCTCTTTCATCAGTCGGTTAAAACAAAGTGAAGCAGTGGAGTTTAATATACTTCATTCCAGGGGTAGCCAGTATACTTTTTGTGGTTTTTTGCTTGTGTTTTCTTATGAGAAGTTACATTTCAGTGCAGCCCTACAATATTTTCATTGAGATGAAGCACTGGGGGCATTTGCATTGAGATGAAGGATATGTCACAATTTTAAGACTGTTTCTCATGTGGTTCTTCAGTGACATATATATTTTTTTCCTGTAAAAGAAAAACACAACAAAGGGAACTGGCCTGGGGAAAATGCCACTGAGATACTGTTAAGAAGTCTGACTTAAAGGCAAGTAGCATATGCAGAGTGGATGCTGAGTCCACCCATTGTGCTTACAGCCACAGGGGGCTGAGAATAATACCCTAAGTGATTTTAACCAGTGTGGTAAAAATATTTTGGTATGGCTGCCTTAATTTCTGAAATTAGAGGCTTTAGCTTTTAATTTAATTTATATTATATTATTTTAATGTAGATTTTTTTCTATGTTAACACCATATTATTATGCATTTTAAAAAGAGCTGCAAAGAGTGTGCAACCTGCCGCTTTGCATAGGGCAGTGTTCACAACTTTAACCCAGGTACCACTCTTATCACAGGTGAGAGACTGCTGATAAGGAGGTGGGCACTTCTAGATGTTCTGGCCATGGCGCAGTACTAGTTAGTTCTTTGACCAAAGAACAGCCTATGAAGAGCTATTTTAGCCTAGTGCGATTTTGGGCTATCTTTTGGCTGTTTTAGATTCAAGTAGGAAAAAGATACATTTCAGGCATGGTCCAGAATCACAAAGGTGAAAAGAAGAATCACCTTTGCTCAGTTTTAACTCCCCTGTATTCAGAAAAGTGTGATTTACCAAAGAATCTGATCCATCTCTGACAGTTTTTCTTTTCCATTCTAAAATAAGGATAATAATTTAGGGCCATATGATAGCTTGGAAGTATAGAAGTGCAAAGTGAAAAGGGGACACTGCTCTGTGCTGGACAATCTTCCAGGGAACATATACTCTGAGAGATACAGAACTGGCATAATCACTGCCTCTGACCGATGCACAAAGTGATTCCTGAAATCACAACTGCAGTCCTGGTCTTTTCTGGTGGCAGTGCAGCAGCATGCTGTCTCTTGCTTGGGGCTTGGAACAAATCCATGATTCAGCCTTAAGGAAAGGAAAGTTTGTTAGCGAGCGTATTAACTACAACCTTCAAAACAAAACTTGTTATTATTTTGTCACAGAATGCCCGTAGATTTATGAGGCCTTGGGAATACAATAAATTAATCACAGTAGTACTTGCTTGTCTGTGTGAAGATTTGCAAAACAAGTAATAAAGTGTTGCTGTGATTTTTGTACTTGGAAATCCATTAGATCTTATTCTGGATCTAGTTTCCTACTTTAAAATGAGCTAGTCTGGAATAGAAGTAGAAAGCCAGCAGAGCTGATAGAAACTGGTTAGAATTCAAGAGTCACAGTCACAAGTCCTATCAAAAATCATTCAGATCCTAAATTCGGTCTTAACTGTATTTATTCTTTAGCTGAAACAGTCTTCCATAAATTTTACAAAGACTACATGGTACATTATATCGCATCGCAAAGAACTAGCTAGAGAAAAGAGGATTATTAAAACTAATAAGCATTGACTTTCCAATAAAATAAGTGGAAATAACAAATGGTTGTGTTTTATCTCTAAAATAATGAATAATTGAATAGAAACTTTCCATTTAAGAAGACTCAGATGTTTTTATTAAGACTGCTAAAAAGCCTAACAAACTCAGAATTTGCCAAATTACATCCATCTGCATAAACTAATGAAGTATAAATGATCATTTCCAGTAGTTCTGAAGAGATATTAATTCAAAAGTTGATATATTAAGCATACTTCACAATGTAATTCAGTTCTTACTCTTCATCTCACTGTATATTAGAAAATACATTGTTTCACATGATGCACGCTGAAGCTGTAGGTGCCCCTGCATTCTCTAGCAATGCCAGCCTGAACTCCTAGGGACTCTTATGCTATCTGCACGCTACATTGCTCCTTGAAGGAGTCGCTTTTCTCAATTGGTGATATTGCATTGCTTTTATTTTTGGCAAGGTTCTTTCAGCAGAGTGACATGATGTGAAATAGAATAATTTAATGAAATACAATAAGTTAATAATAGTGTTGTACACAGAGCACCCCTTTCATCATGACAGATCCCAAAGAGTTCTACAGACTGTACATATAAAATCATTCTTCACCCACCACTGAAATGCGGGGGAAGAATAGAGTAACCATACTATGCCAGAAATAACAGCTTTTTTGAGGAATAGAAGTTAAGAAAAATGTCTTCATGTGAAACAATAATGGGAATATTTGGGGAGGCAGGATCTAATTACTAGCATTTGCATTCGGTCAAAGTGTTTAAAGGCTTTCTTGTAAATACATGAATTAACAATGGGTATCCGTGAACATTTCATTTGCCACAAGTTCTCATGTCTCCATTTCTCCTTTTCTCAGAAGCAACACCTTAAATAGCAGAAAAGAAGTTTTCTATTTATGTTCAGGTAGAATCCTGTCACATCAGAATCTGTGTCAGGACATCACTCAGTGCAATAAAATTATGGCAAATAACACTGGCAGTGGCAAAAGTGATCTGTATTTGCTCTCAATGGTATGTGATACATATACATCCTTTGATGTCAAAGCCAATGGAACTGTGAGCTATAAGCATTTACAGTATAGATTTATCATCCTTAATTTTGAATATACAGTTAGGTTGCCATAAGTCATCTTAGCCATGATAATTGACTCTGTATGTTTCCCTAGCCTTTACTAGTCACAGAGTCTTTGAAAAGAATTTTTTCCTTTGCAGACTACGTCTCATTGGCCTCTATTTGCTTTGAGCTAACAGCACTCTCTAGACCATTAGAGTGGCTCATTTGATGTATTCGACACTTTGCAACCTGATCATGTGCTCTGCTGCAAAATATTATTGAAAAATAAAAATTGTAATTTGAAGACAATTAGGGAAAGATAGATGGATCATGATATCCCTCCTTTGATTGATACATTGATATTGGTACAGCATATTAATCAGCACCATCTGGTGCTATGATGAAATACAGAGAGTAAATATAGCCAAGTGTAAATAAGAAATTTGTTCATTGCTTCTTGAAAACTTGTAAAATTAATGTAAATTGGCTTGGAAGTGAATAGGCACATGATTAGAGCATTAGCTGAAGGGTCATAAAGAAAGAGTAACAGTTAATGGCAAGAGATCAAGCTGGTAGTGAATTATCCATAGAGTGTCATAGGAATTAGTCTCATTGCTTGTTAATATTTATTCAATGGAGGAAGATAGTAAAACTACAGTAATTAAATCTGCAGATGATAGAAAATAGCTAGGTGAAGTAAACATGAAGGAAGTTGGGAGAAATAGTAACAATGACATTGAGAGGTAAGGGATATGGGCTGGAAGTATTAAGTTGTGATTCAGCCTGAAAAAATGCTAACTAATATAACTACAGAATATAGAATTTCTGGAAATTACTAAATCTGACAGGTAGTAACAATGGACAGCAGTTTAGATAGGCATAATGTGATCTAGTGTCTAAAAAAATGTATGATTCAGGGCTACACAGTCAGAGCACAACAAAAGGCAGTAATGGGCATCAGGGCTGAACTGCAAGTCAAATTTGAAAACAGAATTCTATCTGCACCTTTGACAAGGAGAGCTGACTGTGTTGGATGATAACCATCCAGCATGTCTGAATTCAACGTGATCTGAAAAGTGAAAGAGATGACTTCTGTGGATTTTTTGACCACTTCTATAAGGAAATTCTCTTGTTCTTTCCCTCCTTGAGGCCTCTTTTGAATTTCTGTCTCGTCGATATCATGATAGTTACCTTCACATTCTGATTGTAAACCTATTCCCCGTATCTCAGATTTCACTCTCCAGCTTATTGCAATCTTCCATTCTGGGAAAAAGTCCTATAGACTATAAAAAGGGAAACAAATCTTTTTCATAGAATTTGTGCCAACTCTACAGAATTCCCTAGCCTGAACAAACTCCCAGTGAAGACTATCCTGGAGCGGGGGGCGGGGGGGGGGGGGGTGAGGAGGGGAATGCAGCAGTTAAGGGTTTAGTCTGTGATCAGGAAGGCTTCGATTCATACCCTACTCAAACCCAGATCACCTATTTGATCCCAGCGTGTTCTGGCTCTCATTCCTCACTTTAACATGGATCTAATACTCCCTCTCTACATCACAGAGGTCTTGTGAGAATAAATATGCTACAGATGGTAAAGTACTCAGACATTAGAGTCCTGAGGGCTGGAGGAAATCAAAAGTTTTATCCATGCATCTGTCACTGGAGTCATTTGAAATTGAATGGACAAGGCTTTCAGAGAACATGCTAGATACAACTGCTTAACTTACAGCATACATTTTATTCAATGAATTTAATTTCCCTCATGTGTATGAATTGTCCATGAGTAGTTTAGGAATACAAGCATTCACACCCCACCAGGAGGTCAGTTTAACAGAAGGCAGGCCTTGTGCCACTAGATGGGGGAGCAAAGCAGTGAGCAAAGTTTCTCCTACTCCACCAGCCTTCCCTACATGGAGTAGAGTAACTTGTACAGTTAGTGCTTTTGTACCAATATTTGGTTCAGTTGCCTGCCTGCAAAAGCTCTATTCAAGATGTCATTTCCTGGAATATTCTTCCTTTTTTTATTATTTTTAGATGTCTCCATGTACATCTTGGGACCTACTGGAGAGTTGAAGATTTCAGTGGGAAGAATGGGGTGTTTTTCTCAGAAGAGAAACCAAAATGAGCCCATTACCACAAAGCTGTGGCAAACACGGATGGAATATAAGGAATACGTCATTCCACAAAGGGAACAGTCTCCAGGTCAGCCAGCAAATGCATTTTAGCAGTGTGACGCCCTGTGTGTGGTAATGCTTATATGTATGTTAGCTAGTACGTTTATAAAGTTGACCTATTTTCTGAGTCTAGACTGGATCCGTGTTTGAGTAGATTTGAGGCTCTGTGCAAATATTTACAAATATTTATAAACACAATTTTGCTTTCTACCGGAGAATACTATGTCTGCATTTCTAAAGCTGGAGGTTCTTTTCTCACTAATAGACTTTCTATCTTTTCAACACTCTGGTTTGACCAAAAGGCATTTTTTTCTTGATTAAAGCTGTTTTCTTTAAACGAGCTTTTCATCAGGAAAAGACTCATTCATGCTCAAGATCACTTTCTTGTTACACAAAGCTGCTATTTGACCTTATCAACACACTTTCATAACAATTAACTAATTAATTCTTAGAACAAGCTTTGAAATCATTATCCTCTTACTGTGTGGCTAGGATGTGGAAGCAAAGAAGGACAGAGTATGTCCACAGAGTATTAATTGAAAGGAAATTATTAGCAGAGGGCAGATTACAATGCTAATTCCTGCACAGTATTTAGATGATGCCTTCCTTTGACAACTTATCATTCTGGTCCTCACTGTGCTAATACAACAAGGTGTTTCTTAAAGCACTTGAGTTTGGGTCCAGTGTTTTAGATGGACCTGAAGACTATAATAAAAGTAGCTGAACCCGCCTGTTTTTTGTGGAGAAGCCAAGAGAAGAACTGAAAGAGATATAAAACACAATCAGCACACGAGCAGGTTTTTGATGCTCGATAAGATGAAGTCGCCTAAGCACATCATTAGGCAGTAGCTAACTAATTGGAGCTTACTGGAAAATAAACCTTCACAGTTGTTGCAGAACCCTTATAAATCTGTGTTGTTTTGTAGAAATAATCCTAAATTCCTCTACTTTGCTTTTTTTTTTTTTTTTTTTTTTTTTTTCCTAGAAGGATGGTGACTTCTTTTGCAGGGAGATATCTGAAAGATTCTACAATGTGGTGTATAATCCTTTTTGTTCAGTCTTTATGAAAAAAAGAAACAGATATTGTGCATTAGCAAAAACTTTTAGGTCTTGGCTACTTTTTCCTATTAAATATGTCTTGGCAATTGCCTAGATTACTCTTGCACAATATCATCCTTTAAATAGGTCAGCCAAAACTCTATATCCAAATACACGCTAAGCATTGCTTAGATCTCACTTAGAATTTTACAGTTGGGTTCTGTCTCTCTAATAGTCTGAATCAAAACTGTGGATACATCCAAATACCCTGAAGCAGGGGTATTGCAAATGCAGATCCAGTTTGTCTGGCACAAGTCTTTCATTTTCAGCTAAGACTTCTACTTTTTTCTTCTTCTTCGTCTTCCTCTTCTGCTTCTTCTTCTTTTCCTTTTTCCTCGTTTAAAGCAAAATCACTTTGTTATTTCATGAGATCTAGAAATGACTATTTTCCAGGATGGGAGATGTTCATATGTAAAAAATGAGAAAGTGATTAACTTGCAATGCATCTTGAGTGAAACTGGCAGAGAAGAGTAAAAACATGGAAATTCAGCACATATGTTTTGTAAAGAAAACCTATTGTCCTCTCTGGGAGGCTTTATTTCCCCAACTTTTTAGGCAATGACCATAAATCAATATGGAGGAGGTCCTGATGCTCAGGCCTATGTTATTAGCTACAGTTGCAGAAGAGTTACATGTGTAGTGTGATGGACACCAAAGGTCTGGAAGAGACCTCTCAGGACATTACAGTAGTTGTGACTATTTCAGGTAATCAAATTATATACTATCATTATTGTTTTGGTGTGACTGATATTTGGCTTTGTATCTTAAAAGCATCCTGAACCATCACAGTGATAAATTTTGCAGAGGATGTGCAAACTGACATTAATTTTTCCATGATTTCATAAAGTCTCTCCTTTACTTGATTTTTTTAACTCTATGTTGTTGCCACAGACAAGTATAGGATAAGATCTCAGTATTAGTTATGTCTTGTCCTCCAGGATATAATTTTTCTTAACTATCTTTAATTGAAAGGAATTAACCATCTTTTATAAGTCTACAAAATATAAGGTGTGCTCAGATGCTTGAGTAAATGCATTAACATTTTTGTTAACCCAGTTCTAATTTTGTGACTGAACAGCTCGAACAGCATACCAGAGCTTCATTTTGGCATACTCGAACCTGTCTTCTGGCCACAGGTATTCATGTTTCAGCATTTCCTTTCATAAAAAATTAACTTCATATTTACAAATTACCCTGTGCATAATAAGGCCAAAAGGGATTTATAGATATTTTCTTCTTCTATTTTTGCCATTTAATCATGTTGAGCACCTGAATGTGCTCTTACTGCACTACTGTCTCACTCCATCCTTCCTGCACTGACATAGCTTCTACATCCCCATTCATTTCAGGAACACGGTTTTCCACATTGTCTCAAATCTCAGCTATGCCTTCTTCTCCACTGCACCTGGATCCTTCCTTACCTTCCACTGCATCCCCTAGGCTGACATACACAGACTCACTGTGACAGCTTTAGTTCTGTAAGAAGTTATGCCAGGAAATAAAAAATGCACTGTACCAAGCTGGTCACATTCCTTCTCTGTGTAATTACCAGCCATCTCAGTACTTTGCTTTGCCCTTCATCTTCTCTCCATTTACCACATCTCTGTTTTCCCTTTTTCTCATCCCAGCCCAACTTGGAGAATGAGGAGTTGATGCCAAAGGCAATCTTCTCAGTCTGTTCTGGATCTAGCGAGCCTTTAACTGTTGCTAAATAAATACTGTTCAGTACAGAAAGGAAGGCATGGTTCTGGTCAAAGGGCTACACCAGCTGAAGGTTTAACTACTTTGCTGACTGTGGCAGTGCTGCTTTTTCATAGGCTCAGCACCTACTTTAGTGTATAGTGTAGAAGAATATTTTGGGCAAGGCTTCACCTTTCCATCTTGTTGCACAGGTGTCAAAGCCAGTGGTAGAACTTTTATACTGCGGCAATGCCTGGAAGTCCCTCAGAGCTGCTTTGCCCTAAGTACTGCAAAAGAGTAGCCCTTACCCCAAATAAGTTGGTCTCTGTGACCATGTGTCTTTTAATTTAGCCCAAAAAACAAAATTAAGACAATCTGTGCATGAAACCATGAGAAAGGAGATGGGCTTCTTACATTCCCATGTTGCAAAAGCCAAAATCTGACCATAAGTTTTGTTGCTTTTTTTTAAGTCCTAGTTACTATTGGTATGATTCATTTTTTTGTTTTATAATAGTACCCAGATGTCCCAATCAGGGTCCTGCTGTGCTTAACACCACACAAGCTTATAAGAAGATACAGGCTTTGCTCTGTAGAACTTAAAATGTAATTTAGGAGACAGCATAACAAGTGAATGAGCAAACAAACACAAGGCAACATGGGCATCAGGGTCACTGGTTACTGCAGGCTGGCACCACTCACAGCATAAAGGCTCCGAATTGTACGCAGGGACCTTTATGATATAGGAAAACACATAGCAGCAGCCTGCTGTGGCTCTGTGATCAGCCATTAGCCCAATGGCAGTTTCTCGTAAGCTGCGCACTAGAAGCAAGTCTTGAAGAAGTACTTGAAATTCAGAAGTATTGACAGATATATAACAGTGTAACAGATATATTAACAGTATATAACAGATTTAACAGGCAAAGACACGTAACCTGGAAAGGAGGCATAGTTTGCTTATTTTTTTCTTTCTTTGCCCTAACAAAAGGGCAGTAAGTCCCTGGCAAGTTAATGCTAATAGGCGTGTTGGACAAAAGCTGTAGGAAAGTATTAAAAGAGAAAAAAAAGGATCCTTGGTGTAGCAAAGAAGTGGGAGTATCCCAGCTGAGACAGGATATGTTCAGCTGTCGTGGTAAGGACACTGCATAATGCAGATTAGAATCCAAAGAAAGAAGGAGAGGAAAGGGGTTTCAAAAGGTTAGTCATTTTTACTTAATCCAGTGATAATTCACAGTATATCCCCAGTGATAATTCAGATCTGAAGATCTGAAACACGTAATTTTCTATTTTCTGCTCATCAGATACTAAGTAAAATATCTACTGTATTATTTTATGAATTAAACACATATTCTTCTATCAGGCCACTTAAGTCATTTCTGGGAATACTGGTTCTTTGGCTTAGTGTATAGGTGAAACTCATGCTTTTCATTTAACTGACCATTTGGTGGCAGTACACGTTAGCAGCAATCCCTCACTTTTGTGATGATGTAAATGTTATTTATTGCATTTAAATCTAAACTCTGTTCTTCTCAAAAGTATCAAATGCAGGAGCCAAATCTTGATATAAACTCTTCAAGGCTAAGGGATGAATGCCTGCTCTTAAAACACTCTAAGGCAAACAAGTAAATGGGATCTTCATAGGAAAAAATGTGTGCGATGATCTATTCATTAACATTTCATTGTACTTCTTTCAGCTATAAAGAAAATAGTTCACTTCTGCTTTCTTCCATTGTTCCATCTAAGGGATTGTGACATAGTTTCATAAAAATTATGGTTA
Source organism: Dromaius novaehollandiae (assembly GCF_036370855.1). Lineage (NCBI taxonomy): Eukaryota > Metazoa > Chordata > Aves > Casuariiformes > Dromaiidae > Dromaius > Dromaius novaehollandiae. Next base: position 65,870,771 of record NC_088132.1, on the reverse strand, counting down.
TCATGAAGTATCAACAGTATGCTTTTATTGCTATTTTCTTACATGCAAAAATAAGATGAAGTCAAATTAAATTAAATTAACTTTAATAGCCTGCATGCAAAGAAGAAATTACACCTATATGGAAAAAACGTAGACAGGATTTCTCAAGGGATTCTCCGCTGTCCTTGGTAACAGGCATCTGTTACCACACTCTTACAAAGCAACGTACTCTATACACTGAGTGAACATTTTTATCTGGTGCAGTTTAGAGAGACGCACAATATCCTGTTTTTAATGCAGCACAGGTGTTGGCAGATCGAGTTACCAAGTCTCATTAAATCATATATATATAGTCATGAAATCAATTTTCTATTTTTTTATATTTGTGTACTAGATCAAATTGTTAAAACTAAGACAAGGGAAGGGAAAAGGGGCCAGTTACAGTGTTCATAGGGGTTGATACTTTCTAATCTCTGTTTTGATCCAAGCAATATTTCATTTGACTGTTTATTTCCATTAAGACGCTTTTTGAACTTATTTATTGAGCTATGGTACATGTTGGGAATTGTTTCTGGCTATGGACAAATACCATCTGCACTAAAGTAAACTTGTGTATAAAAAAGCTTGTTAGTACAAACTAAAACCAGAAAAGGATCTTAGAATGGGCCCAGGGAGGGAACCTGTAAGAGTATGGCAGAAGGGAACGGGGGAAGGATACTGAACTTCAGGACTCTTACAACAATCCAGCTTCAAGCTAGACATCATGTAGTCAGCTTGTGTTAATGTTACTGCATGCTCTGAAGCAGGCTTCAGCCACCTATAAATTATCCCTGAAAGCAAGAGAATGCCTAAAATGCAGACATAGAGGAGGAGAAAAGATAAATTATATATTACATAGCAGGAAAATGTAAGCTCTACATTTTCAACTCTCTTTGTCTGAATTTTAAAAGTGTAATTCGATATGTGAGCACCCAAGTTAACAGTCTCAACTTCAGTTTTCCACCAGAGCTGCAGGTGCACAAGAGTTTCCAGTAGCTTTTGGCATAGCTAAATGCTTGAATAGAGAGCAGGCTGTTTAGTTTGGTGTTCCCTGGTTTGACAGTCCGGCTTCCTATATTTTATAGTGTTTACATTTTCTCAGTGCAGAACATTCGTAAAACCTCACAACACCTCTCTGCAGTAGACAAGTGTTACTACTCCTAGTTACTGGATCATGGAAGAGAAAGAACAAAACCATTAAAAATATTGCAGTGCCATACAATGGCCAGAAATACAGAAACAGCCACACTCTTGAGGCAGGATTCTACATCTCTGAGTCACGTCAGCAGTATTCTTCTTGCTTTTGTATTCAGTTACTCTACTGTACTGATAACACCCATCTGATTCCATTCATAATTTGAAAATTAGTTTAAAACATAGCTTTTTTCAGTAGCAGTCTGATTCCAACAAAAAGATATGAGGTATTCTTGAAAGTGGCTCAGTATTTTCTTAGAGATTTACACATACTTACCTTTATTAGCAGTACTTGCAGTAACGGAATACTACCTGTATATACTTATTCCTACCACTGGGAATACCCAAGATCCTGTAAATCAGAGGAAGCTCTTAATTTTCGATGAAAATCTCAACAACAGAAGGGGAGGAGCTGGTGCCTTCTCTTCACCCTCCAGCAGTTGTAAAGGAGCTCTTCTTTATCTCCTAAAATAAGAGGATAACACTGCCTAAGGAGAGTTTCTTAATGATTACAATTTTGACACTTTAAAGGAAGCAATATAGCAGGCACTGTTTTAATGAGTAATTGCTTATAATAAATGGTGTCTGATTTCTTAATGCTTTTACTTCAGTCAAAAGATGATCAGTAGTGTAAGTGGAGAGATCACCTGGATGGTGTGGCAAATAGTCCAGTTGCATGTTTAAGCTGTTGTTTTGTCTTCATTGGGAAAAAGGCATGTTCTCCAAGCTCACCTACACTGGGACTTTGTCACATGAACTTGTTACCACAGAGCCTTGGGTTAGCTTAGCTGCTTTGTACTTGTTCTTTGCATGCCGTACTCTCCAGTAAGTGCAAGCTAACTTACTCCAGAGCACTCACTAGGATACTTACCTTGAGCAGCTAACTCACACAGTACCCACACTGTGCTTGCAGTGACTTGTTCGTGTGCCAAAAACTTGAGATTTAATAACAAACATAAAGTAAAACCTTGCTGAAGACGGCCCAGCTTCATTTTTAACATGAGGCAGATTACCATAGCCTTAGATTTTCCTGTTGTCTTTAACACAACCTACCAAAATGTATGAAAACAATAAACTGCCTTGTCTTCACCAAGATTTTATTCTGTGGTAGTCAGAATGTTTTGGTTAAGAACAAACCAATTTTCCTAATAAAGAAGCACCCTAGATCTCTTTTCCACCCTTGCAGTGATGGCAAGCAAAGAATTTCCGTACAGTTTCTGGTCCTTTTCATACTGCCAAAACATTCTAAATGGTCACAACCTTGATCTTACAAATTAGTGCGTCTATCCATGATAATAGTAATTCCATCATGTAATATTTGCTGAGTTGGGGCACAAGTATCTTTAAGTAACATAAATCTTGATCAAGTGGTAGAGAAACCACAAACTTATACCTTGGAGGAACCCAGCTAAACAAAAATATTTACATTTTCAGGAAACCCATGTCTTCTCACCTGCACCAGAGGCATTTGGGCTCACATTGCTTGTACTTTGCATTTGCTCATTGTTATAAAATTCTTTAGGATCAACACTGTAAAGACTAATTCCCAGCACTATCCAAACAGTGAAAATGTGCATGTTGGCTGCTGCTATTTCTGCTTTAAACCATTCCCACCACATTGCTTTGATACATGGCTACATAGCTGTGACGAAAGACATGTTCTGATCAAATGTCTGTGGTTTTTACCCCTACTCACCAGCTATTGCTTCCTGGCAGTAGGGTGTCAGCAGTATATTTCATGCAAATGAGTATCTTCCAATTCAGTAGGAAATGGTCTGCCTATGTGTAATTTTAGACAGCATCCAAAGAGATCCAAATGCAAAATCCAGAACTCAGGGACACTGCATGGTTTTGTGACTTTTTGCCCCAAAATCAACAAATGGATTATATTCATTCCTCTGTAGTTTTTTCAGTTATGAAAGGTACAGCATGGCTTTTATTGTGTTATGGTAAGGTAATAAATAACTCGAGAATAATTTGATTCCAAACCCATCTCTGAAAATGAAAAGTTCAGCTATGTAAAACTTAGCTCGCAGCCACTACCTTGAGCTTTGCTCTGTGCAGAATTTGACCAGTCAGGACTAGGGTGAGAAGCTTTCACAAAAAAAGGCCAGGGTGCAATACAAGACTTAGCTGTGATACTTTTTCTCGCAATAAACAGTGGGTCAAATCTCCTTTCTGATACTGCAGGAGCTATGCTGTAGATAAGACCACCAATTCAGGGAGAAACTCAAGGGCTGTGATGATGGGCAACCTCACCTTATATGTGTAAGATCATTTTATAAGGAAAAATGAACTGTTGGACCTCGTACTGTACTCCTTTTGACTACAGAGATCTCTCTGTTTTATTAGTTTCTAAGGACAACATCAGTGACTGCAATTAATGATCAGGGACAGAATCAAGGCAGGTCAGGTCTCCATAGATAGCAGCTTGGTCCTATGAGCTGTTCATAAAGGCACCTGCCACAGTGGTATTAGAGCAGGAAGTATATCCAATAACTCCACTCATGATACTACATTTTGGTTTTTGTTGTTTTTTCAGGAAAATGAAAGCTGTGAAGAAAACTTATCCTCCTAAATATTAAAGACCCAGTTACAAGTTGCTGATTCACAGAAGAGCCTAAAATAATAACTGCACTGGACAAGTTCAGGGATGATACCATGGAGCAGAGCCAGAAGGTGCCCTGTATGGCCTCCACTTTTTAATTAAGTAATTAGTTAATCATGGTGCTCTTACTGGACCTGTGCTTGGGTAGTATTGACTTCACACCACATAGAAAGGGGGGTAGCAGTCTGATCTCTCCATGTGTACACATTTAACTAGTTTCACTTCCATATAGAGCACTCAGACCATCTGTCTATTTACCTCTCTACTTTGTAAATATGAATATAAATATTGATTTTCTCAAACTGCCCCATACTTAGTCACTCATACATTAGATGATTTCTGATCCTGTAACAGCACATGCAAGTCTCAAGAGGGGATCTGAAGGAAGAGAGACTTGTTTCTATTAATCTCTGCCTTCAGCAAAGAGCCATGCACGTCTGTGATGGGTTATAAATAACAGTTTTATTCGTTCTTTAGAATTTGAAACCTCTTCTGAAAAAGGAATAACAGTCCTTGCTTGCTTCCAGCCAGGCCCCCTGCCCTCGTGATGCACTGCAGGCAGCCCATACCTGGGGGTGACCCTGCAAGCTCCCGCACGCACAGTTCCCATTGGCCCAGCCGGGAACAAAGATCTTTTTTTCAGTAAATCTTCTCAGACTAAACATGGACAAGAGCTTCCTTGCTGCTCTATGATCTCCGGAGTGATGGCGATCGCAGTAAATTCATCTTTTTATTCACTTTTAATGTAACAATCGTTTTATACTGGAGCAGCCAATGTGATGTCTGCACACGCCTTCCCTTGGTGACATCACTGTGGAACCATTGCAGTTGAACCAATGGGAAGGGTATATGCAAATGAGGGCGGGGAGGCCGGGGGATTTGCCTCTGATAACACCATCCCCTCTGCCCTCACCGGGAGTGAAGCGTATGAAAACGAAGGGAAAAAAACGGGAGAGAGCAAGGGGCTACTGCTGGGGCCATGTCCTCACCTACAGTCTTGCTTGCACACAGTGGGAGAAGGGCAGGAAAAGCTGAAGTGACTGACAGAAAAGAGGGACATTTCAGCACTCCCGTACTGTAGGCTTGATCCATTTTAAATACCCAACCTGGGTTTTTTAAAGCTAGATGCTAGGAAAGTGCCTTTCAAACATCTGTTACCCAGCATGAAAACTAGAACCCAGAATTAGTTGTCTGTAAATTGTCCATGCAAAATTAGGCATCTTAGAATGATATCGAAAACCAAAGAGCAAGCTAAGCCAGGAGCTACCTTCCGTCACTCAGCATACAGTCGCCAGAAGCTAGCCAGAAAAGAAACTCAAAGGATATCGAGTGTCTTCAATCTTGCCCTTCACTCAGGGCTACGAGAAATTTCTTTTATCCACTTGGTATGCACAGCCAGCACCCTCACTGGAAGCTATATGTCTCTAAAGAACTAGGCAGGACTCATATGTTTCTTTTAAAATGTAGCCAGAATTTATGCTGTGCCCTTCAAAAGCGGTGAGAGTGCTCAGGGGAAATAGACTCAGTTCTTTCCTCATCTCAAAATACTTTAATCCCTCTTTTCTCACTCTCCAGAAGATGGAGATCTCCAAGAGGTTACCTAATCTGGTAATAGGCTAGCGTGGGAGGTGCAAAAGGACCCCTTTCATCCCTTTTGGGAAAATTGTACTGCTGTGCAGGAAATACTAAAGGTTCACTGAGAGAGGTAGAGTGGCTGAGCTTACAGCTAGCAAGAAACACAGTTCTCATTCCTGTTTCCATGATTGTTCCTGTATTTTATCTATTTTATCTGAAATGCAGACACTGTCTTGGGAGCAAAATCCAGAACTCAGATCTTTTCATACTGACCTGAGACACTTAACCACTAAACTACTGAATCATGCTTGGCCCCATAAACCTTGAAGTCTCCTCTACAGTGGCATAGTGGTAGAGAGTATTTCCACCCAGAACCGTTTATTGCCTGGTGTTAGGACACTTCCCTTTAAGGGAGGAGATATAATTCTGAACCATCCCAGAAGAAGAGGGAACTAAACTAGATTTTCCACATCTGAGCAACTTTGGATGAAAAATTAAAGTGACAAAAGTCAAATGTCTATTAACCCTAGTGCCTCCAGGGTTAGGCAGGTATTTTCAGTATCATGCTTTGCATTTAAGTTTCTGAATTCCTATATTCCCAAATAAAGTGCTTAAGTCCTCTTTTGGAGTTCACCCAAAGTCATGGTTAGATCTGAACACAATATTTACATTAAACCTCAGCGCTCTCTGACCTGAGTTTTGGGTGCAAAGTTCACTGAGTTCATGAACATAAGCCAATGATCTTGAAAGTCTGGCAAACACAAACTAAGGTGGTTCAGAGAGCTGGCAGACCTACAACCCTAGATTTTTACAGTTCATACATCCTCAGAGCAAGATAGAATATATTTACCACCCCAAATACGAGCCTGAGACGAGCTCAGTGCAAGCAGCTAGAAGTAAGGAAAGGCCAACTAGGGAGCAGGGAGCCCTTGGAAGTCTGAACTGATAACAGTGTGCCCATAAATGCTGTGACATTCAGAGCTCTCAGTGCTAGCCCTGCCTAAACTGGTATGTGCAGAGGGAGCTGCACTTCAACAGATCTGTGAATCGTCTGTGAGCACAGTATGTAATATCCTGGCTTTTAGGCTGATTAATTACAGGTGGTAAAGGAGAACATAAAATCCACATCCAAAGCACCTTTGCTGAGTCTTGCACAATACTAGCCACTGGGGCACACAGTGCAGACAGGTGACAAAATGCACCTGCAGCTCTTACTAACATGTCTCTGTATATTTACAAGGAAGCTGCAACAGGGAATGATAGAAATACTAGTTGAAAGGGCTCTCTAGAGATCATCTAGTCCAAACTCCTACCTGAAACTTGAAATTGTGGGGTTCTTTTCTATGCCTCACTCTTAATGCCTTACCAGGCCCCTGGTATGCTAACAGTCTCCCGGATGTAGAGAACCATTTGGATTCTATTGTGTGAAAGCCGAATAAATAACTAAAAGAAAAAATAAGAGAGAGAGAGAAGTTAGGAAAGAGCCTCTAGTTTTAAAATGCATACAGAGGTATGTGTAGCTTTTTTGCTATTAGCCTCAAGATGAATGACTTGTTTTAAAACCAGTAAAAATGCCATGTTGCGCAGGTGCCTGTATGTGTGGGTAGATTTCTCATGAGGACTTAAGGGACACCGTTAGCACTCCCTGGTGTTCTGCGTGGACTGTGGCATGTGAGGGGGAAGCAGCTGCAATCCTGCTCAGCAATTTCCCTGGTCCTCCTCCCATCTCCATCCTGTTTGCCTACAGACTGGTGTACATGAAATTGCAGACTGGAAGTTATCAAACAAAATGCCAACTGAATAAAGCAGAAACAAGTAAATGAGCAATATATGTATTTGAACACCAGAGGGCAATTAGAAAGGAGCTGAAATGGGGATAATTAGATAATACAATTCTAAATGAATGGTGAATAATCCTATTGCCTGTTTATGATAAATATAACAAATGGCTTTTCAAAGCACTGTTAGTTTTTCTATGGTTTGATAGATCAAGGTTAGTTACTGTCAGAACCAGAACATTATGCTTTGTTTCCAGCTGATGAAGGAATAAGATTGATTTGAAACATATGGCGAAAAATACTGCAGCTCTTTGTTTGCATCTGTTATACTTCTACTTGTTAGTAATTGGTTCACAAGTTGCTTTTCTATTTTTGCTGTATTTTTTTAATATATTAAGTGAAAACAGAGACATTTTAGCAGATGCATAAATGAGAGGATAAACATCTCAGAAAGCTTTGAAGCTGTGTTATGTTTTTTCTCCAGTTTGTTTTGTATCTCTTGGACTACACACAGGATTTTCTGCTGGTGAATATGGGCCTAAAGCCTTTTTTTGGGTCACCTGGACCTGGTGAGAAGAGGGTCCATATCTGACATCCTGCAATAGCATTTTTCAGAGATATTTGGAGAAACTATAGCAAAAACTTTTCATGTAGCATATTCATATTTTTAAACAGGCTCTTATTTTATAAGAAGGTCTCTAAAAGAAGTCCCGGAGTGTTTAGTTATCTAAAGCCAAGACACTTTTACATGACTAGCTCTTTCAAATGCCTTCAAACTGCGAGCAACCCAATACTTAGAGTGAATTGTAAGTATTCACATTATTTTCACATCTTTATTCTCTTGTTAGACCATGAAGAACAGATAATCATAACCCAATGATCTGTGAGTATTTATCAGAACAAGCCTAAGAGCCAGTGGAAATTACAATGTGTGTGCTTCAGTACAATCAATTTTGTTTGTTATTTTAGTGGCATGATTCCTGTTTACAACAATCAAGCCATCATGTTACACAGAGTAAATCAATAGGGTGATAATGTAGCTGTTTACTGTACTTACAGACTTGCCTGTGACCATGTCTAGGACACACCATATCCTAGAATGCAGTGCTCTTCTTTTTTATTTCCCTTTGGATCAAGGCTGACATAACTCACAGGTACTAGCAAATCCCACCACACTACAAAATGTAACATTTATGAGAGATACATCTGGTGCATATTTATAGTGAGCAGAATAAGGACTTGTTTCAATTATGCATGTGGATTAGCTCTTTGAAGAAAAAAAGTAGGTGTTACCTCATGCCCATATAAATCCAGTGGTAAAATGCGCCTACACCAAAACCTCCTTTACTTGCCATTACTTGTACATGCACATTAACATATTTTTGAACAAGACAGACAGACGCATGTTGCTATGTATTTTGGAGAATGTACTGTGCTTACATTTTTCAAGCTATGCAACAATTCCTGCTACAGATTGATGTTGTGCCAGATGGGGACAATACACGAATACCTGTGGGCATGGAACAGCATATTTTCAACATACATCAAACACTTATAGGTAGATGAGCAAGTTACTATTGGGTAAATTAGAAAGTGAACCTGCAGCATTTCAGCTGTTCTTGATAGCATCCCATGCAGACGCTCTTACCTACTCTATCTCGTGGTGTATCCAGGGTTTATCCAGGATCTATCTTTCACTGAGATGTCAACGACATCATCCCTGGTAGGGAACACTGCAGAGTAATAATGTGTCTTAGTCCATTGTAACAGAGTAGGCGTTTTTCTGCAAATTCACTCTAGCTTACTCTGTAGCAACTAGCTCATTAGAGAAAAATTAACAACAGTAAATTTGGGTCAGCTAATTGTTAAGTGTTTGTGCACATCCATTCTACAGAATGGAAGTTGCAGACTGGGGACCCATATCCCTTTTATGTGAGGCACAGGAAGATCAGAGAGAAGCAGAAGCAGAAGCAGGAGGACATGCTGCAGAAGAAGCTCCTTGCAGAATGGTCCTTCCTTATTCAACAGGTAACCTAGCAGATAATGACACTGCTACAGACTCAGATTTCTGTGATTTTGGGGAGACTTATGTGCAGCCACTTTATAAAGCATGTTTTGTCTGAAAGCAAAAATAATAATAATAACAATGAAGTTACAAGCAGGATTACTCTCCGTTTACATGTGGGCAAAATGGAGATTAATGATGCCAAACCTTCTGATTACAGAAGACCGTTGTCTGTAATTACATTATGTTTTGCATTATGCATTCTCTTGAAATGAATTCATAAGAGGTAAGATCTTGAAGACTCCTTAGTGTTATTTGCAGTATGAGTTTTTCTGGAAGCTAGCGACACTGGATCTCTCTTCCTGAATCTCTCGTATTTAAATTATTTCTGGAGCGCAGAATCGCTGCCTGCATCGTATGCCCGTGGAAAGAATCTGCAACATGTCATGGTGTCAAAACCTTACGTTCCCCAGAGCTTGCTAGGTTCAGCAGTTCTCCCACTTTCTTCTACAGACTTCCAAATTTTCCCTTGAGGGCATCATTCTTTGGCAGCTCCCTGAGTAAACCTTGCTTTGTCTCCCAGGGTTTCTGTCTCTCTTCCTTAGGTTTTGCTGTAAGTGAATAAATTATAATCCTTCAGACCTTGGCAGATGATGGTCCATTCCTGCAGACTCCTGTAGGGTCTCTTTCAGGGTCTAGAAGATCATACCAGGTAGCATCATTTTCTTTTGGTTTTATGATAGCATTTCTATAATAATGTTGTATAATAAGTGTTTGTAAAACCAGATTTATGTGTTCAATAAAACGAATACTTTTTTTTCAGAAGATTTGACATTTTATGGAATTCCATTTATTTGTATTTCAATTAGCTTTGTAAACGATGGCAAAGTTAGTAATGATGTTTGGCAATCAAAACACGTTATGAAGTATTTGAACAATACAAGGTTAGTTAAGTTGAAGGAGATGTTGTGCAGAGCATTTCAAATTGAATTTGGATAGTGGCAAGCATCTGTGTGTTTGGAAATCTCTAAGTTTCTGCCTGAAGGGTAATTTGAAGCTTATATAAACAAGAACTTGTGATCTAATGTTTGGGCTTTTACTGACACAGACACACAGACACACAGATGCACACACATAAACCTCTATGGGAGGTTACAAAAGATATAAAAAAAGAGAGAAGAGGTGGAGGAAGAGATGAGACATGTTAGCTGTCTATTTAATGTTTTTCACTCATGTAATACAGTCTGGCAAGCCTTTTCCACAGTTCCACCAAGCCAGACCTGTAAAAGCAATTATCTGTCATCATAACGTGAATCAAGTTTGCAACTGCTGTGGTTCTGCAAAGCGTGACAAAGTTAATTGAAATTTAGGCAGTGAATAGTTTTCACTTCCTGAGATAAGGTGTGTTTTCAGGGGAAGTTTGTTGCTATGTTGGCTTTAGTTAACTATTCTTAAGTCTCTTGTTAAAGGATTTGTGTTATTTCTGTGGGTGGATCATAGTCTCATCCAATTATGACTTCAGTAGAGCCAAACTTTGTGTCATATGCTTTACTAGCCCATACTGGTTTGCACATTCCTCTCACTTCACAAGAAGATGAAAAAAAAGGCAAGAAATCTCTCTCAAGTGTTTAAAAAAAGTACTTTGGAAGTATCAAATTTTACTGAAAGTTCATTTCACTCCAACAATATCATTTTGGTGGCTTAGTGGTATATTGTTTTAGTAGCTACAATAAAATTGTTTGAAGTCTGGCAAAAAAATGTTAATTCTCATCTCAGAAACTGAATGTGAAATATTTTTAGGTTTTCTTGGTGAGTTATTATCTAATCCCCTGATTGTAGAGCAGTATGCATTTGCCTTCACCTAGTTTTACACTCGTTTTTAAGTGATCTCTGTCTTAAAATGGCTTACTTTTAACAACTGAAATCCTGAAGGCAGTCATGGTATTGGTACTAATGTGAGTAATGTAAGAATATGGAAAGGAAAATGGAAATTTCTGAGTCCCCAGGGTATATTACAAGCCTGATTCTCTTTTTAATCCAGTTTTGCTCTAATATAATTCAGTCGACTTTCAGTGGAGGTGTTCCAGACCATGATCTTGTAAGATGCTCGTCATCCTCAAACCCCACTGAACAAGTACACAAGAAAAATTAATTCCTTCCTCCATTAAAAAAAAGTTAGTTTTGGAACTATTTGTTCCCAAACCAGGAAAAATGTCAAAATAACCATTTGATTTTCTGGGGGAGTTTTTTTAGATCTGGTTGTTATGATACATTTGAAAATTTTGTTCTGATGTTGATCCATAGTTTTTGCTTTCAGGAGCTTTTTATTTCTCACATAAAACATTTTTTTAATTAGTTTGAAGGGAAAGAAAAAAGAAAACTTTTCAAGAACTGATACAGTGTTCCTAAAAAAAAAATCTATTTTGTGAAGGTAGAATTATTATTTCAGTGAATGCTTCCAGGCAAGATATACCAATAATTTATATGGGACCTGAGGCTGCTAAGGCATTTGCCAGGTTAAGTCCTAAATAAGAGGAACCAGAAGCCCTAGTCTTCCTCTCAAACCCCATATAACAGAAAAGGCCAAAATAGCATTAAATAATAATGGATGTAGAAAGATTTCCTCTCAAAAAGACTAAGCCTCTTTATAGCAACCACCTGCAGCTTGCATTTCATCTTCCCTCTGACCTCCAACATTCCCCAAATATCCCTGATGCAAGAGACAAACCAAGAGTGAGGTTGCAAGTGAGGGTCACACTGGACACTAATGTAGAAATTCTGGGCAATTACGAGGCTCCCAGGACTACTGCAAGACCCTGGCACCACTGCTTGAGGCTTACATAGAATCTCACTGAAGTCCAGACTGATCCAATGGAAGTCAGTCCAGCTTTTAGGGCTAGCAGGAGGGTTTAGACTATAGTACAGGCTTCCATGACCTAATATTTAAACCAGAATCTGTCACCATTTTTTTTTCTGAATGAGTCTGTAGAAGACCTGCATGTTCAAGGTCTACTCAGACCTGTTGGGTATTAAGGGTTCAGCATCCCAAAATTCAGACTGAGTCTGGGAAAACTGGAATTCCACCGGAGGAAAAGTGAAGACCAATATCTGAGCAGGTACAGTCAGAGAAGATCAGAAAAGGACAGGCATGCAGCTAACTCCGCAACTGCAGCATTCTCTTTTCCAAGTGTTCTGTCAAATACAGTTATTCGATTCTAATAATTCTAATTAAACCCGTCATAATGTAATGGAAATTTCCCAGGACAGACTTCATTGCTAGAAATAGGCTAAATGAACATTACTGGAAGCGTTCTTTCCCTGTCAGTGAGTTATATTGGCCTTGTTCTTGCTTCTAGTGTAAGCTCTAATTTTGGACATAAAAATAGCTTTCCAATTTTTCCCCATCATCTTTACACTCTCCAAACTGTTGCATTTTTGAACACTGAAGTACACACATAATTTAAGTATTACACTTCTTCCTATCTGGCCTGCAGCCATGCCCCCTTAGGCAATGAGCTCACTGGATCTCATAAACTCCGGCGGGGTTAGGCTGGGTCAGCATGTACATGAAAAGATCTCCAAGGAAAAACCAGGTGCTGCCGAGCTCGCGGCTGGCAGTTCGGTAGGTGGCACCCTTTCCTTTGGAGTTAACCCAGACCACCGCTGCCTGGTGCTAGACAGATCTCACGCGTGAATGAGGCTTAGACCCAAGTTGAACCCGCCCCCCCAGGGCCACTGAGCAACGGGAGTCGTGAGCAGAGTAGCGAGTTTAACATCCCAGCAGGTGTCCTGTCTCTTTCCCAGTGTCTGCGTCATCACCATCGAATTGTGCGCAGACACCACTGGCAGTGTGTCCATCAGCAGGATGAGCCATTGTGCATCCTACTGCGGGACGTGAGCTGCACTTGGCACTTGGGGGGTGGGTGGGCCTAGAGAAGCCAAGACACACGCTCCATCCAAGCAGTGGCCTTGCCTTGCCTTGCCTTGCCTTCCCTTCCTTTCCCTTCCCTTCAAACAAAACTTCTCAAGGAGCAGAGAAGAAACACAGCCTGTTCTCACCCTGGGGAAGTTTTCCCTTTGGGATGATGGGACCTCACAGGAGCTGGGAAGTGCAAAGCCAAGTTTAGATCTGGCCTAGGTAGTTGAATTCAACTACCTGAAATCTCTCTGAAGTTTCAAAAGGATAAAACTTCCATGGTTTCTGCTCCTGTTTTGCAACTCTTTGGTTGTGCTGCTCTGCATCATATAAATTCTATTTTGGCTTCCATTGCAAAGGCATAAGGTTTTCTGACTGCTATAGACACTGAGAATGTAAATCAGTGTCCAAAAATCAACTGTTAGTATTTTTTTTCCACAAAAATAAAAGAGAAAGGGCTCCCCAAACCAATGGCTTCCTAGCTTTTTTGCTCTGGAGACCATTCACGCAAAAAGAAAAAATAGCCTTCTCAAACACTCAGTTCGCTTCCCCAAGATCTGTCAAATATGGCGTAGCTCCCAAAACATTTAATTCTCCAGACCACCTGGGAGAGCCCCACAAACCACTGGTGGTCCATAGACCGCAGTCTGAGCACTGCTGTGTTAGGCTACTGGTTAAAGGAAAGGAAATTAAACACAGAAAGCTGTTAAAATGACATTGCATGTGAGTCATGGTTCTACATTAAGTAATGTTCTTACAGAGCACTTGTCTTGTCCCCCTGGATGAAAGCTCCCCACCTTCTGTCTCTAGTCTCTACCTTTTAATAATAAATATCATGTTTTATTATTATAGAAAGGAAAGAAATGCTAATGCATTGTCTGAGAAACAATGAAGTGTTAGAAATAGAAATATAATGAGAGGTGTATGACTGAATACAGCACTCATTTTTTCTGCTACTGACATGCAATGAATTCTTTAACTTTCCATTGAAGTCCCTTTAAATTAAGTATGCCAGAGTACTTCTTTTTCACATTCTCCCTTTCCAAAGTGCACCCTAGTGCAACCAGACTCTGTCTCTTTGTTCATTTAATATTGGGCTGTAACAAGCTTGCTTCAAAGTACCTGCCCTGCCTGCTGACTGGTGGAGTCGGGCAGAGAAAGGGTCTAGAAGCCACAGTTTTGTGCAGCTCCACATCTGATTTTTAAGCCATTTATTTAATGAGCTAATTTTTATGATTGCAGACTCACTTGAGCTTTAAAAAATGGATTTAGACCTGGTGAAAGGCTGCCACATAATAATGGTTTTTTACTATTACAGTCTATTATCATTCATCTTTCATCATAAGTTTACAAATATTTTTCTCTCAAAACTTTAAATTCCAGATCTGAAGATGCACAACACAGATTACAACTCTACAAATGACAGTGGAAGGAGGCTCTTATCCTTTGCATCTACCTGCTTGCAGGTGGTGGACACAACACGCCTGCCAGACGGTAACGTCTGTGTCCCAGTCCCTCTGTTAAGTCCTTGCATGCAACCTGTCTGAAGTGAGCAGAGCTCCAGGTTTGGTTTATTCCTTCTAAAAAGCAGTGTGACCAAGATCTGGATCTGTCACACTTGGGACCTATTTCCCGTTCTGCGTGGGATGATCTTGTGCAACTGTTAGTAAAGGGGAAGGGTCAGGATGATAACTGCCTGCCAGCAGGGATATAAAAAAATCTAAGTGTCAAGTAAGGTTGGTGATGTACACAAGAATATTGTCAGTACTTTGAAGTGGTAAAGCCCAAAGCATATATTTTCAGCTGAGTACCTGATCCCTAAGGCTATTGGTTATCCTCTCTCAATATCCTTACTGGAGGTGCAGATAGACAAGAGAGGGCTGCCAAATCCCTCAGAGCTGTATGAGGTACATGGGACTCAGCAAGCTGGCAAGCAGCTGGCATTGCTATCACCGCAGTGGGGCAATGATCCCTGCCCTTCGTGCCCCAGGGCTGGGATCTTGGAGGCTGCCTGCCAACAGAAAGGCAAGATTTCTAACTTTCGTGCTTCCAGTTGTCTGAATTTCACATGAGCTGCTGCTTCTGTGTTTTTATTTTGTGAATGCATGACTTGGTTCACTTTTATTTTTTAGAAGGGAATATGCGTATTTAAAGTAATTCCCAGCAAATAAACTATAACAACATTTGAGCAAACCCAACAGCATAAATCTGGAAAGAAAGGAAGAAATGATATAGGCAGGACTCCCCCAGAGAACTGCTTACAGCAATGACTGACATCTGAATGGTCCAGTTGGTATTTGTTGCCTGTCTCTCCAGCAAAGGTTGCATAGCACCCAATCAGTCTCAGGCTGGAGACCACCAACACTCTTCTGTGATCGGCATACAGAGGACTAAGTCTGGGAATTTGAAGGAATTTCCAGGTATATGTTAGCCACTTCTGAATTTATTGATATTCAAATCTTGGATGGTAGCCCCATGGTATCAGCAGTCAGTAACACCTTGCATTAATGGTAATAATAGTAACAGTAATAATTAACAGTAATAATAAGAAGAAACAGTATTTTTCAACAGAGTTCTCAGGATCACTGTCAATGTGCAGATATAGAAAATTTCACTGTGCCTTCAGCAAAGAAAACGGGGTATAGCCCAACCCAACCCAGCACCAACACAAGAACATTTATGACAGTAACAAGCACACATTTTCTGTGGTTACTTTTAGCAGATTTATGTATTAGTGAAATGCAAATGAAATGTCGAACTGCTGTTCGTGGTCAGACTTACTGTTTACACATGGAGAAAAGGTTTAGAAAGTAATTAATCTTGCATTTCTAAATTTTATTTTGATTAGGCATTTGAGAAAAAAATACTTGGCAATCTTGGTAATGCTAGAGATAGCAAACAGAAAGATTAACAGAGCACTGGAAACCCGCTTGCAGAGCTTCCGGAATAGAGAGTGTAATTCGCAACCTTATCAGGACACAGCACAGAGTTTGGTGGAACAGCATGTTCTCATGAGCTTGGCTTCTGTATTTGCTTGGGCTCCACTCAGCACATCAATATTAGAGCAAGGGAGGTACTGGCAGGAGGGCGCCTGTGGAAGGACAGAGATCTGACCAGAGCTGAAGAGACTCCACAGAGCAGCCGCTTGCTGCAGCCATCACCCAAGGCTGTGTCCTGGGCTGAACCTACAGATGTTGAAAGCACAGGACGACCTGGGAACCCTGGGCATGTAACTGCGACATAGCAATGTGCACAAAGCAAGAGCAGGAGATGCTCCTGTTTGGAATTCGAGGTCTGGCAACTTTTTATGTCCATATGGGATTTCATGGAATGCTAGAACTCAGACAATAGCTAGAATCTGGGTAAAAACAAATATTCCCAGAACACAGGGGTCAAGCTCTAGAACAAAAATGTTATACTAATTGCAGTATAACAAGAAATACTATTAAATAATTTTTGAGAATGGGTTACAAAGTGCATATGGGTATAGCCTGCAACAAATTTTTTCTATAGATATTTAGCACTTACTAAGTTAGTTCCATCATCTCCCCCATCTTCATAGTACATGAAACTCTTTGGCAATAGGGATGGTCTGGATTGCTGTGGGAGCTAATGAAGCCTTAACCATAATAAATATGGAATGGTGCAGTATTCCCTTGTTTATTTCATGGAAAACAGGGCATGATAGCACTTACGACTTTCTTGCTTTTTTATATGGCTCTGTTCACTCTATGCACCTGGTGCCTTTTGATGATTCATTTTAATGTGTTCAACACATGCTCATACACAGACTGAAATCACGATAGAGAAGTCCTGCAGTGTGAGTAGCCAGGGATCTATGCCCAATCAGTTGCTGACGGTGACAGAGTGACAAATGTTGTCAATATTGTATAATGTGAAAAAACCTACTGGAAAATTCAGTCCTGGAAAACTCTGAAAAACATAGTTTTTCCAAAGGTTCAGTGATATAAGCAAAAAGTCCCCCAAGCACACATTTCCCTTGAAGAATGTAGGTGGTTTCAGTACTTAAAGTCAAGCACACACATATGTTCTGTGGTGATCCAAAGCTGTTACTGCT
Source organism: Dromaius novaehollandiae (assembly GCF_036370855.1). Taxonomy (NCBI): domain Eukaryota; kingdom Metazoa; phylum Chordata; class Aves; order Casuariiformes; family Dromaiidae; genus Dromaius; species Dromaius novaehollandiae. The sequence continues at coordinate 65,853,599 of NC_088132.1, read as the reverse complement.
GAATGTGTATGGCTTTATCTCAATTCCCCTTCTACTATGATAATTTATGGCAGATTTATGACTTACTGTAGATTTATGACATACTCCAGACTGTCATTCTTCATAACTAGAGAGCTGAACTAAGCTCCAAAATATTTAGCATCATCCCTAGAACAGGCATTGATGGTACTCAGTAAGTTTTGCTGAAATGTATGTAATTCCCTATAAGGATATGTAGTATCCAGTGTTGATGAAGGATCCAGTGACAGAAAATAATATGTCTCCTGTTATTCCGAAGTAGTGAAAACTTAGTTTGGAGTACATTTTCAGTCTTGGTTCTTCACCTTTAGGAGCACACATTACTTTTATTACGTAGGCAGACAGACAGACAGACAGACAGATAGATAGTTATGGCTAAAAGTACCACAACATAAAAACAATGTTTTTCATTTAAATTGTTTTGCTTTTCAGTCAGCTTGTCTTACTCAAAAGCAACAGAAGACCCTTGACTTCATTTCTATTTCAAAGCATAGTCACTCTTTGACATCTGTTTTGGTGGAAGTTTAAACTACTTTGCTGACTTTGTTACTTTATATAAATGTTTAAAGACAATTCAATAAAGTGCAATTTCTTTGAGACAGGTACTATCATGTCAGTTTGAGGTAATCATGGCCATGCCTGCTTACATGTTTCTAATGCCATTTGATAGGTGTCATTGACTTTTATGAAAATCTTTGAAGCACTTCCTTATAGACTGTGTTTGGAATTACTGTACATATCTCTTTCCTGGCCTCTGGCTGAATCTTACAATGTAAATAGGTTCATATGGCTGGCACAGAGAGGGATAAGGTGTGTGTTACTAGAGCCAGTACTTCAAAGGGGTATGCATGGTTTCAACCAAAATTAAGAACAGGAGAGCCCTATGTAGACACTTCTCTTTTTTCTCTTTTTTTTTCTTTCCCTTTTTTTCCTAGTTCCTTCTTCACATGAAGAATGTCTGGGGTGAAGCTTTCCAAGGAATTATCTTAAATAATTTAAATGGAGTTAAGTGTTATTCTACTTGGATTTTGGTGGGGTGCAGGAAGCCATTTTTAGTACTGGGGCATAATAGCTTAGCAAACAAATTAGGGATGTTAGAACCACTCAAATACATCCATTACCGAATTACCAGAATGTTGAGCCAAGAAAAAATACAAATGCCAGTATTTGCTATTAACAATGAAAAAATATGCTTTAAAAATGCCAGACTACCAGAAAATATATCAACTATACAAATACTTTTAAAAACACTGAAAAACTCTATGCAGTAAAACACCCAATCTGTCCTATGTAAATATGCTATTGGAGAAACCTATATTCATTAATATCATATTCCCATTTAGAGATAAGAACTGTAACTGAATTCATGACACGCAAAAGTTCGTATAACGTATAATATGAGTTTACACGCTCTTAAAGTTGCTAGCAAAGTGAAACAAAGCATTCTGTTATTTCATTTCGGGCTGATATTTAAAACTTTGAAACAGCACATAATTTTTAAAATAATCTCACTGAAGCTAAGGAAACATAAATGTTTAAAATGAATTGCACTTTATCTCATTAACACTGAATTTGGTTTATGAGCATCAGTATAATGGATGTGCCTTTACAGTTATTTTGTATTGCAATAATAAATAACATTTTTTGCTTGGGCAAGGCCCAGAAAAAAGTAATCTCAATTTTGAGTGGATGAAACTCAAGGCCAAGGTGGTAGAAAGTATCATACCGTGACACAGAAATGATAGGAATTACAGAATTTTCAAAACTTTATTCTATATTCCATGATAAATTATTTGATGTCAAATATATATGCATCTGGGTTTTGGCCAGCACTGTCAATTTAGTAGCTTTTTCATTCTTTTTCATTCCTTCTGCATATATTTTGGGTACTGCTTTTGGGGTCATGTGATTACTGTCACAACCTCAGCTTTCATTTCAAAGGAGAAAAGGAGGTTTGTAGTTATGAAGCCCTAATGTTATGGGGAAAAAGCCCAGATGTAAACAGATGGAAGAGTATCTGTTCATATAGAGAAGAGCAGCCCTGCAACAGCTTGTTTTGTCCTGTATTCAGTCTGGGGATGCAGGTAATCCTAATCCTCTGCACGAATGAATGAGGTGTTTTACAAGCGAGTTTCACAGGGCCACTCAATTTCAGCAATGACACAGCAGACGAAGAATATGCAATATCTTCCAGACAGTAACACCTGCTGCCTAGGTAATATAGGTAATTCACTGGGCACAAATATTACACCACTATTTTTGTCACATGGATTGTACGAATTGCGCAGATTTTGTGCCTATTACACGTAAACAAAAAGAAAAGGTGAAGCAAAGTGCATTTTGCTTGGTAGAATATTAGAAATGAAACCAAGTGAGTAATAATTATGAAGTGACAAGAGAAATAATGATGTTAAGCTTCTATTTATAGAAGATGAAAATGCTAAAATACCATCTATAAATTGTGCATCATACAGAATCTGATTATTTGGGTATGTTTTTTTTCTCCAAGTATTAAGAAAATATGGTTACAGCAGCTGGAAGCAAGTGCTGCTTTAATCTTCTGTATGATGTGTAAAAGAAATCATCTTCAATTGAATGTTGTAGGTATGATCCCCAGCCTATTGAAGTCTATAGAAATCTCTATACTATTTCAGTGAAGATCTGAATCAGGCCCAATAGTAGGGACTTCAGAAAAGCGATAAAGATGGGATTTGATGGTACATTTAAGTCAGAAAGTCATGGAGACCTGATTTATAGGATTGTAAGGAAACATGATTCTTCCAAATGGTAAAAAACAAATAATGTGGGGAACACCTATCAAAAACTAAGTAGAAAGATGCTAATGAGGCAAACATTAGGCAACATAATATGCTCGGAGAAATGGTGTGGGAACCACTCTCTCTAAAAGTGGATGCTGAATTTTAAGTCTAGATATCTTTGAATAGTTAGAAATTGCTTTAAAAAGCTAAGAATCAGATTATTTGAAAAAGTAAAATCTAGCCATACTTTTCTCTATCTGAGAAACTAAATCATATTGTAAATCACTGTGCTGCCATCTAAGAAAAAGCTACTGACTCTCACAGTTTACTACATTATTTTCTCTTCCAGAAAGCTATATGAAAATTTTACTTGCAATACAGAAAACCCTTAAATGAAGAAAGCCCTGAATGATGACTTCTTTTCTATCTCTTCAAGTTCTAATTAGGCCATGGATATGTTTAATTAAATTTTGACCTTTTAACTGTGTGTATCAGAGTGTTCCCTTTAGCTCTCAGCACTCTTGACTATATTCCTTTGTTAGCCAGTAATAAAGCAGTTTACTGCTATTTTCAGTCAGCTTGAAATGTATTTTGTTTTCCTTGCGTTACCTTTTGCTCTTTACAATGCAGTATACCTTTCTTCTCCACCATAAACCTCTTCTTATATTGATTTTGTGCTGGGATGCTAATGACTTTCCACCTTCCAACAGCCTAATTAATTTTTTCAGAACTGTGTGTCCAGCTACCTACACACATACAGGATTGCCTCCTAGGTGGCTAAAGTCTGAAGGTCCTGAATGACTGCAGTTACTTCGTGGTAGGACTGGGGTATTAGACTTTTCACTTGCATACTCCAGAACTGTATCTTCGGTGAGCATTTGCATCCCCTTTGAAAAGATCTCTTTCCAAACAAGTATACCACCTGCTTAATTTAATACACCATACAAGATCAGAAAGACCTGCCTGCTGTTTAATGGCTTCCACTACTTACTTAAGTTACCATTAATAAGAACAATACTAGCGACATGTTATCAAACCACCAGCAAAACCTTGACATGAATGAATTGTCCTCATCCAAATCCAGCTTTCTCCTCTAGACAGCCAGGAGTGAGCTGGAGACAGACCCAGCTCGGGATCCTCCTCATTCCCAGGGTCTTGCCGGTGCCAGGTCACTGCCATCCACCCTGAGGTTCTATGAAGTCATCCCGGCTGCAGGACAATTTCTATCACTTTTCCATAGGATAAGGAGCTCTCTTAAACACTACCACCACCATCACAGCCTTCCTGGACTCTCTAGTTGTTTGTATGCACTTCCTCTTATCTCGTGTGAATGCTGTAAGTTAATTGATAAATCTCAGGAATCACCTTCAAGGGATTTCTTAATGTTTATCATCCTTACTTTCATAAGAACACTAGACAGTTTTAGACAGATAGAAAGGATAGAGAGAGATGCTTCACATTATTTATTTGAAAATAACAGCTTATGAGTGGAAAAGACTCAGTGAAGACCTTAGAGAATGTCTTACCCACTGAGAAGATTCACAACCTCTTCAGTATTCATGTATACTTCAGTATAACAGAGCAAGCAAACTTATGTAATGCAAGAGGCAGATATTCAGCATTCATTTCTGATTGTTGGCTCACAAGGCCATGTAACTGATTTTTCTATCACATAGTTCTCTTTTCCAGCAAATAGAAGCCAAGAAAAATGACCTGCTAAGTGACTATGTGGCTTAAATACCCATTTTCACATTCATTAATTGGCTTGATAGTGCAGTTCTCTGACCAGCTCTATTTATAAGGTTTCTACAAATGTGCAGAACAATACTGTATTAGATTGGATTAACTTCTTTTCTCATCATATTTGAAGATGTAATAAGAACTATATATAGGAATACTTTATTATATGTAACTAGCTAAAAGTAGCAGGATTCCCACCCTAGTCAGAGTAAGCCAATAATTGCAGCATTAGCTTTGGCACAATAAAGACATGCAAGAGCTTCTTCTAGAAAATCATTCTTTGACCAGCATTTCTCATGCTGTCTTTAAAAGTTCTTTCCATCATGCTTCTGAATAACAGATAGCATGGCTGTTGATTTGTATCCTGGACTTGTTCAAAGACCCAGGCCTTTTAACCTTTGCATTTAGGAATGCGGAGATTTTTCTTATTTTTCAAGTCACTGGGTATCTTATGTCACAATTACAGAGGTGCAGGTTGACATATGTATTTCAGCTCACTGCCCATAGGGTATTGTAGATGTCGTGAGGAAAATGCAGGTTTTTTGCACTCTTTCACCAAAACTACTCTCAGTGGGTTGGTCCAGTTACAAATGTTCTTCAACGTCTATTTTGTTGATACTGAGGATTCAGTACCTAGTATAATTAGAAGGTTTGTGCTGTCTGCACACACGAGAGAAAGCCCAGGCAACATAATTTCAGCTTCAGTTTTTCTCTCATAAGTTTCTTGGCTATGCTTCTTTACAAAAATAATTAAAACAAACATTAGTTTTCCTAGCAGTCCTTTCTTGGTATCTGTTTTGCATGTGTGTTCATCTTCCTAATTTCTACCTCAGGGTACAATTTGCATTCTCACTGTCGGGGGCAGGAAAATATGTGTATGTAGAAATTCCCATCCCCAACCTATGTGAGTGCAATGAAACACAAGATGTCTGTATCATACAGATCTGTTTGTATTTGATTTGAGAAGTTATGGCAGTGATTCAGTGCTGAACTGATGTCTTGTAGCATTCATACAATTGCTTGCTGGAGGCATCATATCTCATCTGGACAAGACGCAACACAGAGGTCTGGTCTACTCTGAGGTCATTAAAGACCAGTCTTTGAAAGAGAATCAAATATTGGGCATTTAGCCCGATATCTTGGTTAACTAGTAACTCTGATACTTCCAGAGGTGCACACACATGCGAGTACACTAACGCATATACACATGCACACATTTAGAGTTCACATTTAAAAGCTTCTTTAAAAGCATACATGACACCGTAAGTGCTAAATATGATGCTTACTATGATTAATACAAAAATTTGGGATTCTTCCAGATAAAAACTTTATATAGGAATGTAAAATTTTCCACTTTTTTCTTTCATAGTGCTTGGGGGCCAAAAGGGACCATTAGATCATCCAGATTCATCTCCTGTATGTCACAGGCCATTAAATTTCACTCAGTTACCCTTGTATTGAGCCCAATAACTTGTGTCTGAGTAAATCACAACTTTTATATGGCTCTAGCCAGGCAATTCCATCTGGTTGCTGTGACAAACCCCTTCCTCAGTCCCCTGTGATCCCACATTTCCTACAGAAGTCTTCTTGCTGCCTGCAAGTTTCTCTCCACAATTACTACTCTGTAAAACAAGAAACAACAGGTCTTGGGTCAAATGCAGAGCTGGTACTTGTTGCCCAGTCCACTGTTTTTATTTGAGACTCTCTTTTTACACTTTCTGGTACTATATCTGAATCTTTAACCTCTACTCATGACAAACATATTAGTGTGCCACAAGCCTTGAATCACAGTATACTTCAAGGTGATTTTTACACTGGCCTCTTTTTCCTCTGACCTCTTTCCTGGCTTATTCATTGAACATTTGCCTTTGTGGCCTTGAGCTATGTAGGACAGCATTGGCAGTAGACACCCTTATGCCTATATGTCTGTTTAAAACAAACCCTTGGTAATTAGTGGTTTGGTATTGAGCTGGTAATTCAGTGAAATCCATACTGCAGGCATGTGTTAGGACTCTGTGATAGTGTTTGCATTACTGGACAAATGGACTTGCTGTCCACTACATGACCTAGAGAGAGGATGGCTCTTGCGTGACATCATGCACATTTCCTCTCCATTTCCTGTTGTACGATTTCCTCCTTGCAATGCATGTCCTTTACTTTACTGTTTTAGAAGGGATAGCATAATTAAAATCTTCCTCTGGAATGATTGAAAGATAACCCCCACTAGCAACCCAAAGACTGATGCCCTGACTGGATCTGCTGTCCTTTTTGATGGCTGCAGTGGCTTGTGTATGTATCTGTCAAAGAGCCACCACTAAAACTGAGTGACTTCCCTCTTTTTCTGTATCAGTCAAATAGTTAATGAGATCTACATGTGTAAAGAACCCTGAAGCCACACCATAAAATCAATTTAAAAAAACCACAATTTAAAAAGCTAAACAAAATACTCAGTCTCATTTTAGCATTTAAGAGAATGATAGATCAAATTCAATTATCTGCTTTCCAGATAATAATTTCCATTTTACCAAATATGTCTCTATTAAGGCTGGCAAAAGCTTCTCTATTAATGGGTGAGGGAGGGAAGAGAGGAAAGAAAGACTAGCAGGGAGGTATGACCTTATTTTACCTTTTCTGACAAAAGCAGATAATGTTGCTAGATTGGAGAGATGATCCCGCAGGCCACCAAAGGCTCTTTTCAGAGCTGAGATGCAGCTTTTGTCTTTCAGAACAACTCTCACATCTAACTTTATTATCTTGACAAAGCCCTCAGCGCTCATAGTTACTTCAGAGACTGAGAAACTTCACATGCACCATGATAAAAAGAGTTAGCATGAGGTCACCTGCTTCTTATGAATACGAGGCTATGCTGAAGAGCAGCTGCAAGAAAAGAGACTGTGAAGAGCTGCTCCATATCGCTGGTACTGCATCTGTATGTAAGTCAGGGAGGTAATCACGCCAGAACAGCATAGTCTAGCAAAGTCAGATTTGGGGCACGTGAAGCAGTAGTCCATGCTAGAATCATGTAGGGTCACCCTAAAGTCTTCTTTACTTCCTACTTTAGGTTAAATTGCTGTCCCTTCCACCTGTGCATTTCACAAGCACATCACCAGCTCATGTATTGCCCACAAAATAACAGCTTCAGATTGTGGATTCAAGTCATTAACCTGTAGATGCTGTCGCGGCCCGAAAGGAGTCGTTCAGGACGACCTCCCTCCCCTTGGGGCCAAACGACCAAGTTCGTGATGCCCTTGGACTGAATTAAGGTGAAACGACACCAGCCAACCGGTTTTAAGATTTATTAACACAAAGATAAGGCATGTGGTCAAATAGGATAATTCAATGGCGAATACTGCAACTAGCTAGACAAAACAGATCTTACCAACATTCAACAAAAGAGAGGGAGAAAGAGAGAGAGAGAGAGAGAGAGAAAGATATTCACCACCCGTGGATCCAGCGGCGTCCTGTTGGTCCTCTTCCTTTGGGAGTCTCGGCAGTGGGGGGGCTCCCGTCTGGTGGTAGGTGGGTCCTCTTCACCCTGGGTGTAAGTTTTGGTGGTGCGCGTGCAGTAATTACAACTCGAGTTGGGTCCGACCCTAGGTTAGCTCGGAATGACACGCGTGCAGTGGTTACAGCTCGAGTTGGGTACCTCCAAAGAGGAACCCTGAACAAAGAGATCCCTGGGCAATTATAGCTTTTTCAAATTAAGTTTCCCACCCCCCCACGTGGTAGTTCAGACCAATAGTAATTTTTGAGTCTGGGGTCTCCTGCTCCTTATTGGATCTCATCGTTGTTCCTAGGCAGGCTGTTTCTTTTCTCCCTTATCTTTTCTGTTGCAGTTTCTGCCGACAGGTGTGTCTTCCATCCTACAGGTGTGTCTTCCTTCCTCGGGTCCCACCATCATCTCTCAAGGTCTTGACAAAGAGGTGGTAACTCCAGCAATTAGCACTGTTTCAGCAGTGCACAGGAATGCAAATTGCTGGTAACTCCCTTATGGTTCCCGCCTGCACCAGCTCTGGGGCCCTTTCTCACCAAACTAGGGAGTGCGGCCTAAGGCTTCAGCAAATTTAGCCACTCATGCCAAGCAAGTTTTATAGAAGTTGTGCTAAAAACGGATCCCAAAGTCTCTGCCCGATTGTGGTCTCGTTCAGTGCAGGCTCGGTGTGTCCCGGGTGGTCGCAGGGAGACCATCTCGGGGGTCGCAGCAGCCCAGTCCTGTTTCCGCCAGGGACAGATGGCTTGTTCGGGGTTATGGCCTGCCTGCACCCCATGCACCAAGAAATGTTTAAGGCAAAAAATTCATTCATCTGTCCGCCACAGATGCTGCCAATGGAAAGACAAAAACTCTGAAAAGCTGGGAAAGATTGGTATTTTTGTATTTCCAAATTGGAGAATGACTATGGTTTTGGCATTGGAGGTGACCATGTTTTTGGCATCCATAGAATAGTTGAGATCACTGATATTAAGATGCCAGTGACACCACATCTCCTTTTCCCCTTCTTCTTTTGGAGAGACAGGGGTGATTTTGAATTGTTCACCACTCGTCAACTTTTCATGGCAATGAGAAGACAAAGGGACCTAATGCCAGGTACAAAATGTCAATGCATTAGCCTGATGCCATTGCTGAAATGCAGGTCACCTATTAAATCACAGCCCTCCAATCTTTTACTTTGCTGCAAACTCAGCAGATATATGTGCTTGATGTTTATTTCAAAAGATTTTGCCCTTACTAGAAGGAGGCAGTAGTTTTAAATAAATCCACAGTTGACAGTTCACAGAGCTGTGACAACATCAGGATACTCTATAATTACATTACAATTTATACAGCCATGGAATTACTGGAAACCAATTTATACCACCTGTTTCAATGCAGAAAGCCACAAATTTTTCTTCCCAACAGCACTTTAGTTCTTCTAACATCATATTACCTGGTCAGAATATTCAGGGAATCATTGCTGAACAAAGCAATAGATGGGATTGATCATTCAAATTTAAGAGGCAGTTTATTCTGTTGTCTTTCTTAAATTGCTGCCAAGATTCCTTTACATTCAAAAAAGATTTGCGCAGTTCATTTTGGCACTTTCTACCTCTGAGTGCCAGCCAGCATCAGTATCTGGCAGGGTGCTCTTGAACCACTCTCCAAAATAAATACAGCAGATGTCAGTCAGGTGTTTTTATACCCATGTCCAATCATTCACCAAGAAATGCTTTTTTTTTTAGGCCCAGATCCTAATAGCCTAATGAATATGTCATTTAAATTAGGTCTTCTCTCTAAATAGGGGGCATCATGAAATATTTGCCTTCAACAGCTGATTTAGTAAATCTGTCTCTATATGTGATCGCCCTGTATTCTGGCCAAGCCTACCCAGTCCTTGCGTACCCTGTCTTGTGAGGCACTGAGCTCTCTAAGCTCCTGTTTACATGAGAAAGTTCCAACGTTCCTCAGATCAGATCCATTATTCAAAAAACCAGTTGCAGATTCCCCCTGTGTGGCAGCACTAGCCTTACCCTTGCAGCGCTCAGCATGGTCTGAAGGTGTCAGTTCATGGGGTCACTCCATCCATCGCCTGGGTCAGCCAGATCACAGCTGCCTTCTCCATGAGTCCTCCTGCAATGTGTAGTCTCACCCTTGAATTACAGTTTGTAGCCTCAAGTGAAGGTGAGAAGTGGTCTCTCACAAAGGTCTGTTTGGCTCCTATTCAAAATAACGTGCTGATGTGCTCATGTTCCTGCTCACTTACAGTGATGATAAGACTAATTCTTACATTCAGACACACGGTAGAGGAAAATAAAAGTTCCTAATGAATTATACTTATGGCTCGCCTTATGTTGTTCATATCATTCACAGAACAGAGTTTTTGCCTACCAGTGCCAGGCTCTTGTTGCATGCTCTCCACAAATAGGCCTGATCACTGCAAGTTTAGCTTGGCGTGATCACAAGTTTCTCACTGTCCAAAAGTAGCTGATTTAGCAATATGCAGCCAGACCCTACTCCCCCAAATTTTTTAACAAATGTGTGATGATCAGCTTTTCCCAGCCATTGTATCCTTTATGTACTTTATTATCTTTACATGCTGTATTGTGTATTGACAAACTATTATATCCTATAGTTCCACATTCTTCATACAGAGATATGTAACAGCCCTAATTATTGGAGAAGGCAACACAACATTTCAGTGTATGTTCTTTGGTTTCTTAAAATACTTTTTTCTTTTGCACTAGGGAGGATAGTATTTCCATGGCAAGTTCTACTCCATTTATTAGACAGGACTGCTGAAAAGCTGGGCATATGACCATGAAAAAACCCTCAGAAACATTTGGGCCAGGGCATTCTCATTGTACCCTGTGCAAGTGGGAAGTCACTTCTTGACTCACAGTGGCTACATCTACACTCATGCCTGGGAACGTTCCAGGTACTGAAGCCAGCTGGCACTGAATGGCTCAAGTCTTCAGCGGGAAAATGTCTTCAGCTCCAAACTGGGCTGGCTACATGCAGCCTGGCTATTGGAAACAGTCCCTGGATCATCTAACTCCCAAACTATGCCTAGGAATTGCTCGGGAGAGTGCAAGATGGATGGGCTAGCTTCATGCCAGGGACTGCTGCAGGAGTTTGCTGGCCCAGACAGCCATGTCCAGAGATGCTGCGAAGCAGGCACAGATTTACCAGTGCAGGCCCAGCCACCAAGTACAGCTGCAGCACTGCTCCTGAAGGGACTTGCTCTCACCATTTAGGTCACCTATAGTCTGGTCTGATGCCTGTTAAACTCAATGGATAAATGCTCATTGAGTCAAAAGGACTTTCCCCCCAAATGCATGGTCCTCTGGGTTTCAGATGCCTCCAATCTGTGGGCACACACAGGCAGACAGATATCAAAAAATGACATTTATTACTGACAGAAACCATTCAGTGAGAAAGCCCTTGCAGTGGATGCTATTTAATCATCTATGTATTTGATATGGCAGAATAGTGTAGTGATTGAACATTCAAAAGAAATATATTTGTGACATAATTTATTTTGGTACACTTTTTTTTTTACTACAGTGACTTGGTTCTGTAATTTACAGGTAGAAGTCAAAAGGATGAGTTTTCAAAACGTGGCCCTGGAGTTTTTTATTTGATTTTTACTGTATTTTAAATGCCAAATCAAAATTATCATCTTTAATTTACTTTATTCTCAGTGGTTTTACTTAGATTTATGAATTACCTTGGATTAATTGCTATATAGCATTCTGGTTTTATAGTGTAATTGGGTGTGTCTAAGTGCATTCCATTTTATGACTTGCTTTAGGGTATATTTGGGATGAACTGTACAATATAAAATACATTTGGTGTTATGTTTTATATAATGCCAGAGAAAGCACAAAAAGTGCATTGAAGTTTCTAGGTTTATGGGTTCCATGTCTGGAAACTTTGGAGGACAAATCTGCTTATTTTCAGTTTTTCTCAAATTGTTCTCAGTCTTTTCCCTTTCGGTTTTTCACAATAACCTTTGAATTATTGACCCTTTGTGTCAATAATTATTTTCAGTCCTAGCAAAGTAAATAATCCATGATAAATGATGGTACAAATATTGGTATCACAATTTCTAACACTCCCATTGAAAAAAAATAAAAAAAATCAGAGCAAGATCTAACCAAAGCAAAACCAATACCCTCTGTCTGCTGGAATGATCCACAGGTAACCATCACATCATTTTGGAGGGATCAGAGTGAAATGCTTTGCATTATCTGGTGCACTGTAGTTGCTAACAGCTAGGGCTTCTGATTAGTAAAGTCAAAATTACAAGACAGAGGCTGTACGAACCGCCATGAACTGCTATTAACTGTGCTTAGTACATTCGATATGTTTACACCAAAATGACAACTTTTCGTCAACCTTATGGAGTGTCCCCTGAAACAAAGTGCTTTACACAGGACTCCTTTTGAGCCTTTTAAGTCCATGAGATATCTGTGCTTTGGCCAGATACCCTATTTCCTTAGAATTGTTTTACTCAAATTTTTTCACTGAAACCAGAGAGTAATTGACTATCTTTTATTTTTTACTGCATTTATATTTATGCGTCTCTCCCTTCCTTTACTCTGCACAAAGAGGGAGAGAAGCACCTACACACTGTTAAAATGAGGACAACCGAACCAGAAAGACCACTGGAAGTCAGGAACTTGCATCTTCTCTTTATCTTCTTTGTAACTCCATGGCCTGACTTTGTTACCATTATAGCTTCTATGTTTTAATAAATTTGTGGACCTGTAGTCAAAATACTACCTAAACAAATCCACTTAGAGGTGTATAAATAAAAAGCAACTTTCTTAAAACTGTTGATCCCTCTCATCTGCCACTGTTTTACAAACAGGTCAGTAAACAGCACATTTCATTCTAACACAACATTGGACATTCACATTTTAATATAATGACCACTGCCTGCAAAGACAGAAAGCAATTTTGAGAAATCAAATCACTATATAAAAATAATACTATTCATAAATCCCTGGCAAACAGACCTAAAACTGAAAAAGCAAATGAGTCACTAATGTTACGTTAAATGAAAACTAGAGTGTACTGACCTGTTTGAGCTACTGTACCAACAAAGAACAGAAGTTTTCTATACAAATGTCACGAGATTGGCATCAACAGCAGAAGTCTGACTAATGAATCCCTAACGTGATGTAACAGTGGCTGATACCTTGTCTCATAACAAAGTACTAGAGAAGTGTTCATTTCTCAGAATTAATTTAAAGTATTAAGTATGAATCATTCTAACAAAGAGATAAGATCCAATATTTTATTCATCAAAGAACATTTGAAACAACTTGAGATATATTTTGTAGGCCAAAGGTAAAGCTAGCTAATGAGTTTCCTCATTTATTTTGGAAACCGGAATCATTATAAAATCTTTCTATATAATTTGTTATTGTTACTACAGTCTCCTAATAATGCACTTTAGATTAACAGGAGTATATGCTTAGTGTTAAGTAAATACAATAATTACACTTTATATTTTCTTTGCTACTCTTTCCTCTTTCCACTGGGGAACCTAAAATGGTTTGCTGGTAATAATGAACTGAATCTGATAATGTATGGCACTATGGGATGAAGCTGGCTACTAGGGCAGAGAACTGGACTTGAGCACCCAGGAGAATCCCTTACAGTCCCATGTTGCACTTTGGCAAACACTAGTGTCTCTACAAGCACAGGCAGACTGAGTCAGATAGTCAAGGGAATGGCAGATATCTAAAAATGCATGTGAAGCCTAACAATGTTCAGTATCTACTGCCCATTAAAGCTAACAGGAGTTAGACTCTAAACTGTCTGTGGAGCTTTTGAAAATGTCATTAGATGCTGCTTTGCACTATAAGTTCCTAAAAGCCATTGAAAATCCTATTTTAAGCAATTTGTCTGTACAAATCAGCAAATTTTTGGCAGGACCTGGACAAGGATCAAACACGTCAAATAGCATCTCAAAGGCATATGGATACCTGCAGCTTCAGCCAGACAATCTGAGGCAAAAATAAATAAAAATAAAAATAAATCCAAATCAGTAACATTATTAAAAATAAATTGAAGTATACATAAGATTCCAGAAAACATTAATATAAAAGATGAAAGCATCCACCTGCTATTCACTTTACCCTCCCAGTGATCTTGGAAGGACTGAGACACCTCTATTTAATGTTCATAAGGTGTCAATTGTTTTCAGAATATAATCTTCATTACCCTGAGGTCTTTATGTAGACATTTGGTCTTAAATACTGCATGTACATTGATCATATATACATGCAATATGCAAGAAAAAACATCTGTATAAAGGCTGTGAGGCAACAAAGATTAAATGCTAACTTTATCTGTGAGCTTTTCGTAACTTCTACCAAATCAGCTGCCCACAAACCACAGGAGTTCACCACATAAGCAGATAGAAATGTTGCTTGGAAAGGACAGGATGATGATTTCCAGTTCATAAGATATTTATCCCAAGACATTCATTCATCTGTTGCACATTTAAATGTCTGTTTTTAGCCACTTTCTGGAGCAACACTGAATCAAAAGAGCATCTCTTTCTAATAACAGCTTCATTCTGCACTGACTTATAAACAGTCGCAGTGTAATCTAAAGCAGTAGAAACAAAGTGTGAGTTCAGGAAGTCCAAGCCACAAGGAAGGGGCTTCTGCAGCAAAGATGCAGCTACACCGGCGTGATTAATGGACTTCCATGGAGTGCTGAGCCCAGACCCTGCAGGAGGAAAGAAAAGAAAGGCCAGGTAAGGTACTCCTCTTTCCAGTAGTGTCTGCAGACCTGCCTGGCAGCTGCCGAGGGCTGAGCTTTGTGTGTTCCCTTAGCACAGCACCAGACAGCTTCCACTCAAGCTCTAGCATGCAGTCCTGGATGTGTCCAATGATAAATGAGTTCCAGTTGTTTTTTAAGAAGAAAATTAATAGGAAGAATATGAAGTATCTCAGTAAGGTTTGTAGACTGATTCAGCTAATGCAGTTTGAGAAATCTTTAATTGTAACAATTACAAAATGAATTACATTTAATTGTAATAAAAATATCTTTGTGTGGACATTCCAATGCTTGGAAATAACTTATCTCGGTTTTTATGTTTTCAAACTGTTTTCAAGTATTTATTAGATATTTATAACCTTCACTTTTAAGCAATACTTATAGTCATGCATGAACAATTACATCCTATAGTCTTTAATTTGATAGAATTTATTCACAGACATCCTTCGTAAAATGAACATTTCCTGGGACAAGTTACGGTTTGGTCTAAATGCTGTCAGTTTGGGTTCAGATTGATCACATCCAGTAAGGAGTTCAATAACAAGTTCCTGAAATAAGAATTCTTTGCTCTCAGAGACCGATATTCCAAATCAGTGTTTTGTGCTGCAGCCTCCATGAAGGATGTGACTATTTAATTGGGTTGTGATGAATGCTGAAGCTTCTGATACTGCATGATTCTGATTTATTAGGGGATGTGCAGACTAGGCCATGGCTGTGTGTTTTGTTTCGTCCTGAATATTCATATGTCTCTTAAACTATTTTTGCATTAACCATACAGTTTACTCCTGAATGATGCTCTTGATGTCAGTATTTCTAGCCAACACTTCTGTTAAGCCCAGGGAAAAAAAATTGTCCAGTCCCAAATGATTGTTACAGTCCCATATGATTTCCTTACACAAAATCATAAGCAACATGTATATTTTTCTGTTGTCTTAGCTGCCAAAACTGTTGTCATATGTACCACTTTTGGCTGTCTGGAATAAGCATTAACTGCAGCTAGGTATATTTGCTTATTCCCTTCTGCAAAATGAATGTAAGATTTTTGCCAAGACTTAGTATCCCACAAAGTTGGCTTTGTCATATTTTCACTATTACTATGAAGTTCTGATTGTCTTATTAGAATATTCTGGCCACCAGAAGAATATTTTGTCAAGTGCCTTTATAACTCGCTGTTGGGTGTGTAGGTAGGTTGCTATGTCTAATCCTACTTCACAACCCATGCACTTTTGCTTCCCTTGAATGTTGGTGCAGTTCACCCAAGCAATGGAAACACAGATTGCTCCAGTCCTTTTGTGTGGTGAGATTCCTGTCATCTTCTATTTTCCTAGGTCACTTATTAATTGCTTTAGAAAAGCAACTAGAGCTCCCATCAGTGATCATGGCCCATTATGTTAGGCAGCACTTGAAATTCAATCTTCTGACTCCCTGCTCAAGGCCTAAAATTCAGTGTTTTTCTTCTTTCTTTTCTATACTCTGGGCTTCCTTCCTTCACCTGGCATGTGTACTGAGATACTCTACTTGCCAGACATTTTTTTTACACATAGCTAGATCCACTAATCTTTCCAGAATTTACAGTGAAATGTATATGTTTGCATGAGGAAGTTTGATTATGAGACTTTAAAGCATGTCACTTCAGTTTTCATAGTTTCTACCAGCTCATTCTGAAAAGAAATATTTTAATTCTGCAGATAATATGTTTTCAATGAAGAATATGGACTCCACCTATCATTCTTTTAATCATTGCCACAAAAAGACAGGGTTAAAAAGCCTCCCCACGTGAGCTTTAAAAGACCTCTTTATTTTCCAAATTGAAATTATCCATTTTCCTTTCTGATGATCTTCAAAAAACAAAAAAGCCTTGCTTTTCAAGGTCTCATGCTTACCTGCTATTTCCCAGCTAAGTTTTCTGCTTGCAGAGAACCTGGCTAAAGCAATCTCATCTTTGTTGCCAGAGACTGTCTTATTATGTCTCCCAAAATCTTGATCATGCATATGTTGTTTAAACTGGTTGGGGTCAAAGCTGCATAGAAGCAATGTGTTAAATGATTCTACACAAAGATTTATCCTCCAGTATTAACTCGATGGCTCTGTGAGACTTTTTTTTTTTTTTTTTTTTGGCAAAGAAACTGTAATGAAGATCAGAATGATAAATATAGCAGATTATTAATAATTTCTTAGATTTCCAAAGAAACAGAACTGGGCTCACATTTTGGGAAGTGCAAATTGGTTCTTGAGAATAGTTGTAGGTTGAACACTAGAAACCTTTATTGATAGTCCTGCAGAGATTCCATCTGTAGGCAGAGCTCCAGGAACAGATATGCCACAAAAGGGTACGAGCTCTTCCTCCTTCAAAGTATGCCTTGGTACTATTCTTATCTGTACTTTCTTCCAAGTAAAGGTTATAACTCATCCCACCATTGCTTCTCAGTGCCAAGACACTTTCAACACAATGGACTCAAAAGCTGCAAGATGTACAACATTGGAAATCCTTGTTTACCTTCATTAATTGTCCCCCCAGGAGTACATCAGCAATAAGGCAACAGAAATATTTTTCTTTCCTTTCTGTTTTCCAAGTTTTTCCCCTTTTCAAATACAAGGCCCAATTTGTTTTCATTGTGAAGTTATTCACATAGTCTTTGATGGAGATTATTTCCGAGTAACTCATAAACTCCCCAACTACAAACAACCTACCTTCTTTCACAGATTATGTCAGAAACTGAGGCATCACTTCTAAGTACCAGGATAAGTTATTTTAAGAAAGGAGGAAAAGAGGATGTTAATCTGAAAAGCCACCATCTTCTCTGTCTTTCCAATCCCTTCTTGGGTCCCCTGTGTTCTTGTGTTCTTTCAGATATTACCAGTAAATGACCAGTTTCAAAAAGCTGCCCCTCCCACCCTTTCCTTAATGATGCATAATTTTCTATTACTCTGTCTATTCTTATGTTATTTGTCTTGATTATGAGTGCCTTGGGACAGGGTCTGTGTGTTGTTATATGTTTAGAAAGGCCTAAGCACACACTAAGAGCTACTACAATCCAACTGTTATAGTCATTATTACCATTAGTGATTAGCTTTGTAGGCCAAGAGTGGTCAGGGTTTTCTGTACTTGTCTGGAAATTCAGGAGGGAATAGGGTGGAAAACTCTGGAGGTGGTCTGCCAGTGTGACCTTCTCCTTTGAGTCTCAGCCCTCAGTCTGGTGTCTGTGGAACGAGAATGGCTCTAAACATCCTGACCACTGCTCTTTGAATAGAAGAATATAGAGAGAGTTTCTACTCCAAGACAAAATAGAATTTGTGGATTTTCAGAAAATATCAGGGGAGTATTTCACCTTGAAGTAATACATCCCACCCAGTTGTGAAGAATTATCGTAAGCATTGCCATTATATTTTGATCAGTTTGGCCTATGGGTCTTCATTTGGGTCCTCCAGCAAAGTCTGGGAGCAGATGTCCTGGCAGCTAGATACTCCCAGAAATTTTGCCTCGCCAGAAATACTATATAATATTGCAAGAAGAATAAGAAGTATCCAGTAATGCGAGGTCTTCACTCAGCTGCAGATTTCCCCTTCCACACCTGGGATGCCCACTGTGAGCAGAAGCAATGCCCACAGAGATGCAGTGACTGGGTGCAGTAGCCTGGAGAAGGTGGGCAGGGGCAAAAGAGGAGAAAGGAGTTGAGCACAGGCTTCCCTGGAGGGCCAGGAAAACTCCAGCTTCAGTTCACCGTGCATTTAAGTGCTTTTCTTCTTCAGCAACTAACCTCAGTGTGGGCTGTGCTTTATGTGGATGCATGCCTCTCATTTCATGTTGATGCCATTCTGATTTGTTTTCCCATGCTCATGCATTTAATTTGCTGATTTAAAAGCTTAATATTTGAGGGGGAACATTCTCTGGGACAATTAATTTTGAAAAGAAATATAGCAAATTTTTATTTTCAATTTAAAAAAGCCACATAAATGTCCTGGAACAACATATTCCAGTTTCTGTTAACTTTTTGCATGCTGGTACCTTCCTAGAGCTTAAATCTCTAAACATAGACTGCTTATGCTAGTACAGCATGTTTATTGAGTAGATGCAACAATCCAGTTGCAACTAGATTGCAGTTGATGCAATCGATTCTGTATTTATCATTGTTCCTACCAATTAGGCAAGTGTTCAAACATCAAGGTTCATTTTAGATGGAAAAAAGTCAGCTCTTAGCAACAGACTTGGCCTTGACAAGCAGTGGTTTTATGTATCTGCAGAACATGAGGAAAAGAAAGAAAAGCACACAAAACAACATGAAGATTATCTGCAACAACAAAAGTTTGTAAATTACATTGTACTGTTAGGTGCTGCCTGTGCTGCTCAAGGAAATAAAAGCTCTGGGAGGCTGAATGAACTAGAACCTGCACAGTGCAATAACGACACAGGGCGTCTGAATGAACGGGCGCCCGGCCAGCTCTCCAGTGAGCGCCAGCCTGCGCTGAACTGCAAACAGCGCTTAGCCCAGCTTTTCTTCCAGCTTGTAACGCTGCAAAGCTCAGAGGTTTCTCACCAGTTCAGCTTCACATCAGACAAATCCAGCAGGTTTTGGCTGACGTGACTTTGAGCAAACACAAAGAACAAAACGAAACTCAGGAGACTAGAAAAAAAATGTTTATATCAAGCCCCAGCAAACTAAAGCATAGCAATCTTGAACAACTGTCTCTGTGAAATCATTGCTGAGAATACAACATCAGTTAAAAACACGATAAATCTTTTACAACCTATTAATATATGCATGATTCACAGCTGCCTTGTAGATGTGCACAGAAGCCAAATTCCCTACAGAATAGTACTGCATTGGCTATTATACTTCTGGTTTCTCTCTTTTTACCCAGCAGTAGGACAAAAGCAGTCTTTTGCAAAGAGGGCAATTTCCACCAACAACAAGTGGAGAAGAAAACCTTCAGCATGACCTACATTTTTGTGAGCCCTTAAACCTAATTTTTTTCCTACTCCACCAGGTTTAGTTTAGTAAAACTGACTTTTCAGGAAATGTCATGTTTTCTATATCCAAGTGGGACAGCGTTGTGAAATGCCATGTTTACAATATTCAAGCGTACTGGGACTGTCCGGGCTTCAGCAAATATACACTGTGGTTAAAAAAAAAATGATGTAGGCAGAAGAGCAACTTGTGGAAGTGTAAGAAAGAAAGAGAAGAGGCAGAATTAACAGTATAAGTGAGGAGCAAAAAGGAGGAAAAAGCAAAGCTTCTGATGAAAATTGCAGGAGTCCCATATTTCTGATACTTCCTTATCTGCATTCAGTCTCCCTAAAATGTGTTGTGTGAATTGTATGTGCTTATAGCCCAATCTTGTGGAGAAAAAAAACTTCTAAACTAACCTTGTGTTGCTGTTTTCAAATAGTTTGCACTCTTCTTTAATTTTCAATTTTGAACAGGAAAAGGCACAAGAAAAATGATGCATCTACACAAGCTTTGAGAAACTGGTATCGGGCTTCAGTGCCCGTATTTCATCTAATGTCCTGAAGCCTTTAATTCTCATTTGATATTGCACCTTCACAGTGGGACTGGGCAGAAGGCTCTGGTAAATTTGCCTGAGTTTTGGACTTCGCATGAGCTGAGAAGAGGGGGGCAACAGTAATAATAATATTATGAAACTTTTGTCCTCCCATGGTCTCTGGGACTGTTGGGGAAGCTTCATTATGCAACATAACTTTGGGCTGTTCTAAGAGCTGCCATTTCCCAACCAAATTTTTGTGTTGGCTGAGGATCACTGGGGTGCAGTGTTCCCTAGCCATAACCTGTCATGCCCTGGCTGGCTGACAGAGTCTGTGTTACTTGAACCAGTAACAGTGAAATCATTGCACCATTAGCCTGATATAAGCCACTCAGGTAAGCACAGAAGGTCCCAGATAGATTTTCGTAGCCTAAGCTAAAGTCTGTGTCAGCACATCTTCACGGCTAACCAGATTAATTTAGGTTTGTTTCCATATGTATGTTTGTAGCTGCCACATGCTGAGTGCAATATAGATCTAGTCGGATCTAGTCAAGAATGATTGATCTCGTCTGCTTGCCATCTCCCATAACTGAGGAGGACCTTGTGATATCTCTGATCTAACCGGTCTATCTAATCTAAACAAATTTTTCCCCATCCACCTAAAACAATCATTAAAAGAAATAAGTAACATATATGGGATGGGGAAACATACAATCATAATTAGGATTTAGCCCAGTGTTTATGCTCGTTGATGTTCAGAGTAGAGATGCATGAACCTTCCCAGCTGTGCCTTGAAACAGCCTCCCAGTTTTGTTCAGAATTGTAATAATTCTTGTGCTTCACCTTGCAGCTCCTGACAAGGTGGATCCACCACTGACAAGGTGGTTCTACCTTGGTTCATTTGTGGTTTTGGTCTTACTGCCCGTACCATACTACAACAGTACTATGCTACCATTCTTGGAACATACCATACCACAGGGTTCTCATGCAAGCACAGACGTACTACAAAATATTCTGTTGAAAAGCAACTTTTAAATGTTTCACAAATGTTTTCTACTCTTCTTCTACTATCTTTCTGGGACATGAGTAACTCTTGTACTATCACCTCTGGCTTCAGACATGCTGAAGTCAAATAAATGCTAATTTTCAGTGAACTGCAGGTTCTTTGCTAATTTTTGCATGACCTCAATTGATTGTTTTTTTCTTTCAAGCAAATATGTTTATCTGGCAATAATATTATTCCAGAGCTGCTACTTTATTGCTTATTGGGTTTTATTTCTTCTACTACTATTGTTGCTACTACTATTATTATCAGACCTGCTATTATCATCTTCTTGTTATTATTACCTATTACAGTATTATTCAATAATAATACATCAAGGCTGAGACTGCATCACCATAGAGATGCTGGTGGTGGAGATCCCATTTCTAGATTGGTAGGGAAGGCTCTGACAATCAGTTCATTGGAAATCTATCATCGATCATGAGAGAAAGCACATAATAAAAGGCCCCACTCATTCAGACTGTGTGGGCGGGTAACTAAATGTAATATGGCAGAAGTCTCTAGTCAGAGGAGGTATTTGCTGGATACCGTTTACTATTAAAGTTATATTTGTCTGTGAAAGATGTGGGGAACTATATCTTTAAAAGGCTCTTGCATCAGCCAGACAGTGACATTGTGGTGGTCTCTATGCAGGCCTCTGGTCACTTCCCTGAAGTAAGCTGATTTGGGCTTTTCTGTTAAACAAGGCACTCTAGGCAGCTCTTAAGACAACTATTTCTATTTCTTTGGCAGAGAGCTTGAATCGGAGGCCAGTATTCCAGTTTGAGATTCATATCCTGGCCTTTGCACAAGTCAGCTAGTAGGTGAATCAGAAGCTCTGTAGGACCACCTAAACTGTGTATGGACCCTGTGGGAAAGAGATGAGCAAGATTAACCCTTTGACATGGGGGTGACCGGGAAAGGTTAAGAAAGAGACGTGCACTAAGGGCAGAGCTTATATTGTGCTCCAGCCACAGTCTACTCCTTCAGTACTTTGGATTTAACAAATGCAGTCAAATGTAGCCCTCTTATAAACCAATACTCACTTTTCAGTCATTAGCGTGAAAAACAAGAAAGAATTGCTAGCTTTCCCATTCTTCTCAAACCATCATTAACTGATTCATTTCCTATTGACACTATGGCAGAAGTGATTTCAGCAGGAGAAATTTGGAAGAACAGATAATAGTGTCTCTATATATCATCTAGTCAGACAAATTCCACTTGTCTTGTGAAATTTCTGTCAAGGCTTAACTGCCTTTATATATGTGGATCCCAAATTGTGTTCCATAGACAATGGTAGCCACAACCATATCAGACAGCAAAAGCTATCAGATTGTCAATTCTGTCTGGTTATGGCTTGATAAAAGTCGGGGCCGCTAGACAAATTAAGGAGATGTGTTTTCTCGGTGTTTCCAGGAAAAGATGATCGTGCTCTATAAGAAACACTGATCATGAGTCTTTGCCATTAGTCTAAAATGTTTGGGTCCCTATCTTCTTTTAATGGACCAGTAGTACTTCTCCTTTTGAAATGCAGTATCAATTTCCTTTGTTTTATAAGGCTCAAATTCAGCAATACATTAAGATATATTAATGTGTATTCATGTATATATTTAAATGTATATATTTAAATGTATGTGTATGTAAGCATATTGTATAACAATTTATGAGTGTCTCTGTGTGTGTATATATATAAACATTTATACATATATTCAAGTATATACAAATATATAGCTGTGAGTAGCTCCTTAGGAGTCAATAGAATTAGTCACATAGTTAAATATAGTCAAGAGCTGAAGTATTTTGATAAAGCAGATCCTCAGCCTGATCCAGACTATGAAAGTATGTGAGGACAGAAATATTTGGAGTTGCAAGTTCAGCTGGAACAGAAAGTTCAATTTTTCTATCCATTTATCTTATGTGGACTTTTTTCTGGAGTTTGAATCTTCCAATGAAAGCATAATAATAATGAATTCATATGTGGCCATTTATGTTTATATTTCCTACCAGGCTACATTTTTACTTTCTTAGAAAAACCGACTGCTATCCATATATGTGGAACTGAAAACGAGATGACACTGAAGCTTACTGTGAAACTGTTTTATGGTAACTTGGATACTCAGTTCTCTGGACACATTTTTATGGGAATCAGCTTATGCTGTCCTCCTGCTGGTTTATTATACTCTGTGTTATGAAAATTACAAGCTACCAGGCAGTTTTTTACAGTGTCTTGAGTTAACTTGAATTTTTAAGGGTGTTCTGTAATAAAATGCCCATCGGTATTTAACAGTCAGTTCAGAGGTCATTCAGGTTCTCCTCACAGGTTACTCTGGAGCCACAAACAGAAGATAGTAGCAATAGATAAAACTAAAAACTAGAATGATTAAAAGCCATATGTAGGGCTAGTGTAAACAGAATACTATATAGAGTTCTGCAGAATTAAGCATTCAAAAACACCATACAACAAACACTCAACCACAAGAAATATACTCTATGATCATCAGCCATTTCAGGTGATTCCTACAACAGTGAAGTTTTCAAAAGCATTTCATTCCAGCTGACATTTCTAAGAGACCTATTTGTTTCTTCAGGCACCATAATACCTTCAAAAATCTGACTTTTAACAAAAAGACTTTGAGACCTTACCATCAAATTAGGCACCCTAGTATAATACATGGGTATCAAGGGAAGCTTCAAAATCCTGTGTCAGGCACCTAATCACATGCTAGTGGGGCTATGCACAGGTATAAAACTTCTGACATCCCTGAGCTGCTGGATCCCTGCTTCAAACCTAGCATTAAAAATATTTTCCCTTCTTCTCTTTATGCAGGGACCAGCTGGCAGGTATGTTCGGAGCACGTGTATAGAGCTAGTCCTTACACAAAAGGCAGCCAGAAGCAAGACTTTCTAGCTGGCTGGTATGTTTGCACACCTTGTTGTAGTTAATATACTAGTGGCTGTGGTACTAATATGCATGTCCTGTCTAGGAAAACCCAGAGCACAACCCAGAGTCCCGGGTTGTATGCCAGAGGATAGATACATGAGACACCAGGGGCTGGACAGAGCCCGGATGGGAAACACCAAGAGTGTATGTGCCCATTCCCCTCAATGGGTTGCAGGAGCACATACTGGACAGCCTATGCAAGTCAAGGGGAAGCCTAAGTACCAAAACCCAGCATTTACAGAAGGTATTCTGCTGAGGTTGGATCTGCCAGTAGGAAATAGTAAATACTCTTCCCTCTGACTAGGACAGCTCTATCCACATTGTAGCCATATTCCTCAAAACTCTCTCTCAAGGACAGGTGCTTTGACCCATTCTTTCAATGTGGTGGTGGTGGTGACAACCTTATTTGCACAGTACCTTAGTTGCTAGATCTAGACACTAGATTGTTTCGAAGGAGGTGATGGTTTTTGCAATGCTCTTGTCACCAAGTAGACTTGCAAGGGGTCTAAGACTGGGTCAGCTGAAGAGAGAGAATACAAGAGAAAGCATGTTTTGGCAACCTACTGCCTGGGAGGAAGTCACAAATTTTGACCTCTGCTCCTAGAACCATTTCTGTGCTTGCCATTAACCATCATTAGGTTTGGTGCCGATGGGGAAAGACTTAAGTGCTGAGTGAAAGCAGACCCAGCTGACAACAACAGAAACAGAAAGAACAAAAAGGTGTGTGTGTGCGTTTGGGGGAGGGGGGTATTACCTGTACTGGGACTGGTGTGGTGCTACTGGAGGGGCTTTGGATCTTTGTACAAGGAACTGGGTAAGGAGAGTTTGCTATGTAATGCATATTAAACTAAAACAGCTTTTTTTTCTCCTAACGACATGGGGAGTTGTTAGGTGGCTGATTAGTGTTGGGGAGAGAGAGAAGGGGAAGGGTAACACATGTATACACATAAAGATATGTCCAGCTGAGTGGAGCTGAATATTGCATATGCTTCTTACTCAAAATGTGAACTGCAGACCAGATTAGATCAGGGAATGTTAGCCACGTCCAGTGTGAAATATGTTTTGTTTTGTTTGGTTTCTTTTAAAACAGAGGGAGGGAGCATAAGTTCAGGGAGGTAAGTGAAAGTTCAGTGAGATTTCTCCACATTCATGAAACCTGAGTTCATAGTCGAGTTACTGAGTCACATACAGATGAGGATCTTGCCTGGTCAGTTCAAAAAAAAAAAAACCCAACCCCTTCCCGCTGTAAGTTCCTTGATGTTTAGTAGGTGTGGTTTGGTGAAGAAAAGCCAGACCAATACCAACAGCTGCATGGAATCTTTCCACAGCTGAAAGGTGAATAATTAACTCTGTTATAACTGCAGCCCCTAAGGGGGAGGTGAGTCACTGGCCCAATTTAGAGTTATGTTATCTTGTAATGAACAATGAGAGGGAAATCTATACATGTCCTGACAGTTCTGGTGAGACATCGATGATCTGTGCCCCAAAAACCTCAGGAAGGGAGTTGATCAAATGCACCTCTAAGAAAAAAACTGACTTTGTACACACAACTCATTAGTGGTTCGAGGAGATCATTTTTTCTACGCATGTGAAATTCCCTGAGTATGATGCTGTGGCTTAGACAAGGAGGAAAAAAATGTGTCAGTTGTAATTGGCAATGTTGTGCCAATACCTAAAATCAGATACAATCAGGCTGGAAATTAACTTATTTTTCTGAGTCCAGTCATGCTCATACTGCGGCTTCTGGACACAGGGGATGGTGGGCGGGGTCCACAAAAGGCAAATAAGAAAAATAAGCCTGCTGTTAGGTGACTTAAAAACCTCCTACTAGATTTTTTCCTAAGGAACTGAGTGTCCACTGGGAAATCTCTTGCAGTTTGCAAATCCAAAAAGGTTAAAGGCTGGTCTAAACCTGGCAAAACTTAGCATACGTTAACAGTGCCCATGTGAGAAAGGCAGTATAAATTGTGCTTCCTCTTATGGAGGGAAAGAAGACTGGAGTCCTTAGCCCCTGCTCCTGAGCAGAGTGCGAGGCAGTGCCCCCTCACTGATTCCCCAGGCTTGCAGTCCGTTCATTGAGACTTTCAAGGTCTCCGCAGGCTTCAAGTTCAGCAAGTTGCTAGTAGACGTTACCCTTGGATCACTCTTTACTAAACCTTGCAGAAGACAAGTGAAATGGATCTGTACCAATTTTTTTCCTCCAGCTAAAATTTTATTAGCTTGATAGAAATGGGATGACTGTTCCTCCTTTGGGGGTTCAGAACTTACAGTTCCACAGCATGACAGCCATAGCGGGACATCAGCCTGATTTGTCATTGCAATATATAATGCAGTCATGTCCTGACGGAAGAAGCACCTCTTGGGTGTTTTCTCTCTTCCAGCGAGTTTAGAAGTAGCATCAACTGATCCAGGAGGGAGTTGTGTTTGTGTCATCTCAGTGAGGAATGAAGCCAGCTCTCCATGTGAGAGGAAGCAAATGACCAAGGGAGTGAATGAAAAGTTTCTTAGAGCTTTGGGAAGGGTTTAAAGAAGGAAAAAAGTTTCAAAGACTGACTTAAACCATGCTGTTTTCAAAGAGCTATGGCCCCTATGTGATCTCAGTAGAGTAGTGTGTTTGTGAACAATACATAATTAAATACGTAATTCCATAGGAACATGAAAAAAGGAAATAAAATAACACAAACAAGAATAGTCTAAATCAAAGCTGCTCGTCTGACCTTAATCCTCATTAGTGGAAATTACTCTTGATGACTGTATTTCTGACTAATCAATGGCAATAAAAGAGAAAACTTTACTGTATGTCAACAGAGACACTAATGTCCCATCTAGGGTCAACAGACTGTCACTGGGCATGCTTTAATTATTGCTTTGTCATCATCATATGTTCAGTTCATCAGTGCAGATGGTCCAGATCTGCTGCAGGAATCCTGTGATCAGTTGTAAGTTTTTTTCCATAAAAATGAGAGCACTTAGAAATGGAAACTGGGATGCTAGAGAGTAATTTAAGGAAAACAAAAACCTACTCTAGAGTGCGGAGAAGACTTTCAAATTGAACGTTCATGTTCTCAGGTGTCAGAAAGGTAAACCAAGATATCTCTAAGAAGCCCTTTCCTGCTTTCTTTTTTTTCTTTGGGGGAGGAAGGAAGGAAAGAAAGGAAAGGGAGGAAGGAAGGGAGGAAAAGTGCTGAAAGGTCATAGAGAGCCCAGCCAAGCCTAGTCCCACGATTGTGTAAAGTGACCCTCTAAGCCTTGGCTATAGATTTGTTCTATTTGGTCTCTCATATATATGTAGTGGAAAACAACACATCTGAAGAAAACTCATTGCAATGAAATAATCATTTCAGTTTGTTTGCACAAAAATACCTATTAAGGGGACTATCAAACAAGCTCTTTGTTTAGAATTGTCCCACTTACTTGTCAAAGCTAGAGCTCTTGACCCCTAGGATTTCCAGCCATGCTGCTTGTAACACGCTCTTAATTTAACTGATATTTCAGTGACTTGTTTTCTCCCTGCAGTTCAGACAGTATTTTTTTTAGCCTTGACAGAATGGCTAGACTAGGTAATCCACGCAAACAGCTGCTGCATGCAATGTGATCTTTTCCCCAAACCTTTTTAACAAAGACTTCAGAACTGTTCCTTAGTTTTGGATATGTTGGAAATATCCGGAAGCTAAAATCCTTCAATATGAATGTAATTGACATATCAACTGTCTGACCGTACTGCTTTTAGCTTGAGAAGTGTCCCAAGATTAACAAGAGCTACATGTTCACAAAACCACTCCTTAATCAGAAAGCGTTCATCAGGAAAATAGCTCTCATTCAAACCATTTTCACAGAGGATTTGCTTATTGAATGTGTTCTCGTATGTGGTCTAGTGAGAGGAAAGATGCTACTGTTTTTTTGTAGTGTGAGGTCTGCAAACTTTCAAACTTAGTGAAACATAACATAATTGGGATCTTTCATTATAATGAATTGTAATTATTTCATTGTCAACCACAGGCATTTCTGTCTGATGGAACTCCTATACAAGCCCAAGTAATATTAAAGTAAGTGTTGCAAATATTGAAGGTATCAAATAATGTTAATGGATCCATGGAGATTTGAAAAATGAACAGGAGAAAGGAAATAACAGTGTAGTTTTTGAAAAGGCCTGTGAATATAAGGGAAAACACATTCAGTAGAAGGGAGGAATTTGGAAAACAATCATTTTAAAGAAGTCGAGAGGTGAGAGTGGACAGAAAGTTAGGCATGCACAGGGAACAGAATATAGCATCAAAATGGGTAATCCAGCTGTGGATTGCATAGGCAAGTATAACATTCTGAGTGGGCAGGATGGCAAAAGTCCTTTTCTAAACATTGCAGGTATAATTCAACCCACAATACTCCACTATGTTTTAGGAATTTATGCTCTGAAGAAATCAGTGTATTGGAGAGAACAATAAAAAAAGACTAGAGGCAAGGAAAATTGATTCTAATAAGTAAGATTAAGTACTAAATCTGTCTAATCTGGTTAAGTGAAAAAAAGGCCACATGGATAAATATTTAAAAGGTATCTAATAGGAAAGGAATTATTTTAGAATGACCAAAATGTTAAGAAAAGGAAAAAAGGATGAATGTGAGAATGAGGTGTATCAGACTGTGAAATGGTCCCCAGTGGGATAAGAGAAAAACCATTCTTCTAGTGAGAATGACTTTAAAGGAGATTGGAAATTATCTTAGTGACCAAAGGGGCAGTTGGGAATATCAACTATTTTTGAGATTTTGTAGGCAAAGATCCAAATAAAATAATTTTATGAAGGCCTTATTTTTGCACAGCCTCACACCCTTTCTTTTTCTCAACAAGGTCTGTTGGGTAGTTTCAGTGCTCTGCTGTTGCTCTCCACACCGTGAGTTAATTATGAAGTAGGTGTATGGCCGAACACTTTGCTACCTAAATCTATGCCTGTCCAGCATCCCTAAATAAAAGTAATAAGGATTGCTGTTGCATGGCAAAAGCATTACTTTACACTGTGTATTTCCACATCCTGTGCTCTCCCAAGCAGTCTGCCGACTGCAAGTACAACCCCCAAGGAACCTGGAGAGTCAGAACCACCTAAACAATGCCAGTAAACTAAACCTTTAGGCATTTCTTTGCTTTGATCCAGAGAAATGCATGTGCTGTGCTGTTTGTACCCTCAGAACAAATGGCAATCTTGGGAACTAGCATGGATATTTAGAGATGGTATTTAAATACCATGCCTTGGGAAATTCCCACTGCTTAAGAAAAGACCAACTAAAACAAGAGTTTTCTTTCCCAGAAGGCTGAGACAGGCATAATGAGGATTAGCAGGCATAATTGATATCATTTCTGTATCCTAGAGGATCGTATGAGTCATCTTTCTAGTCACGTCCTCCCTGTTTTTAGGACTGATGAGAGTGAAAATGCTGCTGTGAAGTGTAAAGAGGCAACATAAACATACTGTACGGTACAAGCCACTGACTGCAAACAAATAACTTAATTAAGCAATGCCCATAATAATTCCTCGCTTTTATATAGCACTTTTCATCTGCAGATCTCAAAGTGCTGTACAGATGGAAAAGCTCAGGAGGTGAAGCGAGTGGTTTGAGGTCATTCAGGTAGACAACGGCAGCTCGGGGAATAAACCAAGCCACGGTACCTCACTTCGCGTTACAAATGCCCCTGCTGTGGAATGCTGGACGAGATCGCTGCAGCTATCGCTTGGAGAGGGACAGTGCGGAGCTGGAGCTGAAATAAGCCTGAGTCTGATCATAAGACCTTTGTGTATTAGAAAGGCCAAATTCCACCCTAATGTGCAATCTCTCTTGAAATCAACTAGAGCTTTATATTTAAACCTCCAAGTATTTGCAAGGTTTTCCTTCCCATGGTGTCTGAGTACCAGCAAAATTACATCATACCAAAACAATCTCTGAGGATGATTCCTTACTACTTCTTCCTATTAGCCCCAAGAGCCAGTATAGATTGTTTCATTTTTATCACTTTTTTTTTAAATTACACATAAACACTGGGCCTAATTCACTAATCATGGAAATCATGGAAAGTGGAGGAAAGGATTATTTACTACCTAAAACTACAGTAGTGCAGTGGTGCCCCAGGCCTAGTAAGTACAAAAGTCATCATGAAACGATTTCAGTCTCGACTCTGTACATTTAAGAAAAAAAGAGAGGAAAAAAAATTTCTGCAGGCATCCAGCAGCCCCAGCTCACAATAAGAGAAACTGTGCAGATAATATTCACAAACGCTCCATGTGATTAAAAAATAAAGAACAGAATATGAAGGGAATCAAAACACAATATATCATAAATTCCAAAATTATAAATCCCATTATGCCTGAAATTTGGAAGGTAGAATACATCCTACAGATTCCTGGAAGCAGGAAAAAAAGGCACTGATCTTGAAGCCACAAGTCTAGAGTTCCTTGCTGGCCCGGCTGCAGGCTCCCTCTGTAATCTTGGGCATATTGCTTTACTTCTGCTTCCTCTCCCACACTGTGGGTGTGCCTGCGCTGCAGTCAAAGTGGGATTGTAAAGCTTGTCAACCCAACTGAACTAGCTTTAACCAAGTTAGCTTGGTTACTGGTAGCAATGCGACTGTAGCATGGAGTTGGGTACAGACTAAGTTCTTAGGTGTGGATCATGAAATTTGGGAAGATTAGAATCTGAAAATTATCAGAAGAATCCCATTCATCTAGATTTCACATTATTCTTTATTTTCTGAAAGGATACTTAAAAAAAAAAACATATTTTCTGATTAACCATAAGAGTTGAGCCAGAAAAAAAAAAGATGATGGTTGAAGTTTTCAAAGTCATTTAAGGGATTTAGCCACATGCTTCGCATTAATGTGAGAGTGCTGCTCTGGGATACAGATCTTAAGAATGGGAGATCTGTTCCTGAACTCCATCCAAATCGTACTGTAACTAAGGTATGAAATGAGATGAGTTAGTCTTCCACAGGGCTAAGACCAGCTGAAAAAAAGTGTGCTTCAAAACTGTGAGGACGTTTTAAAGGAAAGTTGATTGTTGTTATGTCGAAGACTAGCCAGCTGATAAATAAAATTGTATTAGGCTGTAATTATACATATTATAAGAAAACACTCATATATTGTGCAGTAAAAAAATGATCTACTTGTTTTTTTATGAAAGCATACCTATAATGTGATTTAAAACTCCAGATCAGTGTCAAAAGCAATAACAAAATCTGGTATGGCACTCCCCCCCACCCAGCTAAATTGCTCTTATGTACTCTTAAAAATAGCATGATAGTTAAAATACTAATAATGGATATTAGATGGAAATGATTGTTGCAAAGTACAAACACATGTAAGAGAGTTGCTTTAGAAAGTATGGTGAGAGACAGGGTAAGAGGAAAAACTTTATTAATGTCAGAAAGATACAGTGAAATATTTAGTGCACACATGTTTGGGATAAGAGTTGGGATGCAGAGCCAGACACTCAGCTGGTGAATGTTGATACAGCTCTGTTTAAATCAGTGGGACTATGCTGATTTACATCACCTACAGATTTTACAGCTGGCTTTGATATGCATACAAACCTTGAAAGTTATCCGGACTTACCTGCCCCTCTACTCTCTGGAAACAAGGCTGGAAGTCTGGTGGGATAAGGATTCTCAAGGAGATCTCTTGCTTTTCTGTGGGCTAGAAACATGGTGAAGACAAGTATTATTGCGGTTAGGACAATATTTCTACATTTTCCTAGCCCCACGGGAAATCAAAATGCACACTAAAAGCAAATAATTAACCTAACTTTGTAAGCCTTCAAGAAACATTCATTCTGGTATGATTCAACCCGTATTTTATATGAATCAGTGTTCCCCTCCCTACTTAAATGTAGACACGTTATTTCTGTGGTCTGGAAGCTGAGATCAGATTTCACCCATAATGATTTTAGCTGCCACACAGCTCATCAAAATTGCAATTATAAATACCAGTGTTTTTCTTTTTCTGGAATGTAGACTGCATCATACAAGATCCTGCCAAAAGATGCAAAATTAGCAGTGCGGTGGATATACTTGTGCAACCTCCAGGGAAGGACAATTAGGGAACGAGGAGTAAGAGGAGAGAGGGAGTTGTCGAATGACCAAAAGCCTAAATCATCTTTATATCCATCTTCTGCACTGGGAGCTTTCGATTTTGCAAAGCCTTTTCACAGAGAAACAGCACACCAGCCTCAAAGGAGTGATACCAGTTTGCATGTAGTAAGTTTTGACTTGAATAACAATTGCCCCACAAAGTTCACTGTCATAATGAGTACAGTGACAACTGCCAGATTTCACTTCTGCCATTTTCTTTCTTCCTTCAACCGCATGTTATTAGTGTGTCCCTACAGAGCTTCTGCTCTGAAAGGATCCAGCTAGATTTAGGACAACTATCCAAATTCACTTGGAGGTCGTCAAGAAGCAGTTTTAATCCTTCTCTCCTGTTTGCATTCTACCTGTGCTGGCTTGTATTAGAATTAAATCTCCATTGAATCTATGACAGGTGTAGCAAAGATACTGTAAATAATACCAGACTACTTAGCACTCACATTATAGATGGAGGAGAGATAGGGAAAGTATGAGCTGATCAGACATCCCTGGAAGTGCAATGCCACTGATCCTGCCTCCAGCTTAGGGCTGGTCCAAGGACAGCTCAGTTCCTCATTCCATTTCATGTGGAAATCGAATATACATTTCCCATCTGTTCTTTTTGAAGCAGTAGCTTTACTTTGACAGTGCTTTGAACTGCCTCCCAATCTGCATGAAAAATTCCGCAATGTGCTTTGTTTAATCACGCTCAGAGATTTTTGGGAAATAGCTCTGATTAGTTCCAATAGTATTAGGAATGGCTGGGCTGTGCTTTTACATGTAGAATGTATAACGTTTCCAAATGCATAGTCTTTTATAAAATGACCAGCTACAACAGTAATAGGGAAGGCAAGAGAACAGTGAAGAATATTTATGAAAATTCTAACCTCCAAAAAAAAATGAAGGTATCTGTGAGTCCTCAACTCAGCTGCTCAGTTCCCAGCCCAGAGGGGAGACGGACTTGCAGGACATGGTTCCCAAAAGTTTTAGCACTAGCTGAAAGGCTATGAGGACTCGCACTGTATCTGATGGAAATTAGAAGCACACAGTTTATTGCGTTGTTGGAAGAACAAGTCTGAACTACAGTTTGTCTAAACACTTCAGATTCTCACTGGAAGTATTTGTGTAGTGTCTGGCTAGCCAAGTAGTTTCAGATGTTAATTGAATTCAGCAGCTCTATTACTGTAATCAGAACATAAAATAGTATGGATGCAAGGGTTGAAATATACTGTATGATCTTGATAACCCAGAGGACTTGAGTTATTGAGTACGAAATAAATACAGCTATGTTTATTTCTGTGACTTTACTCCTTTCTTCTTCGTGATGACCAAAGCAGCTAGCATGTGGAAATCCAACCAGCAGTTCCATTATCTGGATTTTGTCTGCACCGCAGAGGGCTATGTTTGTTTTTTGCTTTAAATAATTTTATGTTATTAAGTTGGTCATAAAAAAATAATGGTAATTTGGCTATTAAAAGTCACTGAACATTTTTTCCCTCCAAATCAAAGTAATTATAGGAAAATGTGAATATTTTGTGTGTCTGCCTGCTTTCCTTTCATAAGCAGTTGTTTAAAACATAGGAACTCTATGGAGTAATTCTGGAAGACATTTCATATGCTGCTACATGAACTTGCGATTGAGTAAACAAATCAATGTGGCCCACACAGATTAAAAATTGGCTGATAAGCATTAAAATACAACTGTAATCAGAGAATCCCTGTTCCTTCTGAAGTCGTTCTACAGTCTGTTCTTTGTTCCTCTCTCATTAGATATTTTCTACCATTAACCTGGAATGAAGAATAAAATTCCTGCTAATGAAATTTACATCCCATGCAAATATTGGAGAAGTGATAAATGACAAAAAGAGGGAAGCCACTGATACAAATAAATTCTAAATTATTTGATGTTGCATGGGCTAGTAAACTGTATATATACAGCCAAATATTAAATCATGCATGTATGAAGAGAGAGCATAGGCCACATTTAAAGGAGACAGGGACTGTAGCTGTGTAAGCAACTACCTAATAGAAGATACTAAGTGAACCTGGAAGAAAATCAGCTGGTGGGATAGACAGCAGCATCCAAGTACCTGGATACCTGGGCAGGATGCTTAACTTTTATGAACAGCAGAAAAGAAGCACTGCAGCAACACCTTTGCCAGCCGAACGGCTGGCTTTACTCTGCAGGTGCAGAACAAGCAGATGGAGGTTTGTGGGACGCTCGGCGATCCCAGGAAGGGCTGGATGGCTGTGCACACAGTAGAGAGCTGGGAGGTGCATGCTGAATGGCGTTAGGCACCAGGCTGACCACCACCACTCCCTCTGTGGCTCACTGTCTAAGCCGTGGTCCAGCGTGCCTGTACCAAGTGGTGGTATGGCTTCGGGCTCCTGTGAGAGGTGGCATCTGCAAGCACCCTGCCTTCGGCCAGTGCAATTTACCCAGCCTCCCACCAGCCCTGATGTTGCTCCAGAGAAAGATTTCCACCGGGAGGAGGACAGAAATTTAAATTATCCCAGAAGCTTGCAAATACCCCAGAAGCCATAGGCCGATCTTTCCTGCAGTTTCCATAGTACTAATGCAACCCTGACTTGTATAAGTAAAGGAATTTCCAGCATGAATAGGGAAGTTACAATATTCTGAAACAGCTGTGACTGTTTTTTGGAATATTAGGTAGGACTCATCTCACCTAAGTCATCCACACAGACTTATTCACCTTTGGTTTCATTATAGTTAGGAGTTAGAAATAGGCAGCTTTATGGTGTGATTCATTTAGAGCTGACTTACGAAATTCATCAGACGAATTCCATCCTGAAAGTGCCTATTTCTCTTTAGTGACTTATGGGGACTTTGGAGTGAGTAGTCCACATTTGGTCAGTTTTCTCCCACCCACTGTGTCTTTTCTGGTGTTCATGACTCTGAAAAAAGGCAGAATTTTCACAGATTATTCCAAAAAGGAACAATGAGAATGAATAGATATTTGGGAAATTGACTTTACTTTTAGGTAATGTAGGAGCCCACACTGTTCTGCTTAACCAAAAGAAAATTAAGAGTCAATCTATCATATTCTGTAAATCCACATACGGAAAAAATTACACCGATCATTAGCTCTTTTAGCTAACAGACACCAGCATAAGAAGTTTCATTAGAAGACAGAAGAAATTCAGAGTAGATATAAGTAACACTTTTTTTAACATTAGAGCTAATTAAAATTGCGACAGTTTAGCAAAATTAGTCAAATATTAACATCATGTCTTTCTGCATCACATAAAACAAAGAAGATCACAGAAAAAGACACAAATTAAATAAGAACTGAGTGCTGCACAGGGAAAAATGATGTTACTATATATCACCACCTGGGAAATTCTAAGTCATGTCCTGATGAGCTCAGCTCATAGTCTTCTTTTCTAGTACCTAAAGAGCAACTTTACTGTTCTGGAAAGAAAAGCCTGGTCCAGAGGTGTAAGCCTAAGTCAGTGAGTCAGAAACACTTTGTGTCTAATCCAGTTTTGTCTCTAACTCCTTCTCTTGCCTTGGGCAAGTCACTTAAACACTAGGCTAAGAACATTAAAGACTTATGAGCTATATTAATGCAAAGTATTTTTATTTTCTAAAATATAATCTGTCAAAACCCATTAGTATAAGTGGGAAAGAGAAAAAGTCCACCTTGTAAGGCCCATGAGAAATTTTGGGAAGTCACAAGCAATGACAAAGCCAGAGTACATGATTTGGAGAAGAGAATGGGGAAAAGGAGATTTGAATCAATCTAAGCAGGTTGCACTTACACTTTAACTCATTAAGTTTAATTCACCTGATACAAGATCAGATATTTGCTTTGCAGAGTATGCAGTGAAGGTTTGTGTAATGAGGGGAAAAACCCTACAGAATGTGGTTGTCATTCCAATTGCATGAAACATAAAAATTATAAACCTTCTATAGGTACACCAAAAAACTGGAACAAAGACCAGCTCATGAAAACTTTGATATCTTCCCACCAGGAAAGAATTAGAAAGAGCTGGGCTAGATTAAACATAATAATCTAAATTCTAAATCTAAATTCTGCTCCTGATTACATGCATGTAAATCTGAAATAACATAACTTAAAGACTTATTTGGGACTTAAATCGGTGTCTCTGTGAGCCTGAATTTTTGGGCAGCTTTTATTTCAGCTGGGGAGAAGAAAACATTTATAAAATCTGAGCAGCCTACAGTTTATCTGCCTTTAACAAGACA
This sequence comes from Dromaius novaehollandiae, assembly GCF_036370855.1. Lineage (NCBI taxonomy): Eukaryota > Metazoa > Chordata > Aves > Casuariiformes > Dromaiidae > Dromaius > Dromaius novaehollandiae. The sequence goes on along the minus strand of NC_088132.1, from coordinate 65,817,013 downwards.
TACACTGCGTGCAGACCAATAACAGACTTTCACTCATACTGCAATGCTGAATTGTACTGAAAAACGTCTATTGACAACAGCATACATTTTGGTAGCTGGGGAAGAGCCTACTGTGTTCACCTGTCTCTGTATCAGTTCCAATTCCAGAGCATCAGGGCAAGCTGGTCATACACACAGAATGCACTGAGCTTTATGAAAGAACATATTTCCATCAGAAAAAAGATGGCACAAGTGGTTGGGTTAAGGGCATGGAACTTAGGAGGGCGCACCGTTTTCATAGCCTGCCTCTCTTGTTCAGTCATGGGCAAATCACTGATATTCACATTTATCTCATCCAGCTTCTGGCACTTAACAGAGTCTTCCTTAGGAGCTGAATTGCCCTGCACGCCCCAGAAGGGAGGAGAGAGCAAGAGATGGGCTGCCCTGGCAGGTGATTAACCCCATGTAAAATCTCAAGCGCCTCCTGAGAACGCCTGACTTCCCCTCCTGAGTGCGGGGCATCCTTAGAATGACCGAGTTTCTAAAGTGGGTACTAGAAAGGGCAAAGAAGCAGGATAAATCCTTGCTGGGCTGCTGTCTGTGATTTGATTGCTCAGCTGTACAATGGAAATAATAGGTTCTGACAGGGAAAATGTGAAGATACAAGAGAGACTATGAGGAGCTCAAATGTTATGATAATAGATGTTGTATATGACCTTAAAGTAGATGAATACGAAACAAATTATTCAGATATCTTTCATTAGTCTATCGCAGATCCATCTGATTCCAACACAGCTGCAGTGACCTGCACATTTTCAGCTGTTCCTGCTTACTTGCTTTCTTTATACTTTTTGTTTGTATTTAATGTGTTTGCATGGATAACTTTTAGCTAAAGACATATTATTCAAGAGTAATAAATAATACTTGTAATGTAATAACCTTTGGTTTCCAATGAACCCCAGGAAATGTTCAGGTTTCCCTGTCCCCTTTTTAAAATCTCCACCCTAGGAGTATATGCAACACATGTGAAGAATGTCTGAATAATGAGTAATTCTGAGTCACGAATAATGCTTCCAGATTTGCACTTTTGGCAGTTGGGAGTAGGATTCCCTGTTTGTACTGTGTCCAGTCCGTTCCTCCAGCTTTCCCCCTCAGAGGCCCTGATTCTGTACACAGATTAAGCAGGCAGGTCGTTTTGTCTACGTGAAGTGTTGCTGATTTCAGAGCATCCCACCCAGGAACGCAAGCAACCTGCTAAATACTGCAGAATGAGAAGCTTTGGGCCTCTTCTCCTAAAACACAAACAGATCCCTAAGTGCTGGATTCCTACTGAAACCAATGAGAGATAGATGTTTAGGCAAATATTCAGGTACCCAAATACTATTAAAAATATATTCCCTGATGAAGGGAATGAAGGTATTCCCCTTCATTGCCTGAGATGTGACCCTGGCATCATTCCACATCCCCGCCAAGGCCGCCTGGGTCTCGTGCCGCACTGCGTGGTGCCCGGTGCCCTCGAGGCAGCTCGGGCTGGACTGCATGGCAGTCCAGGTGGCTGCGGGGACTGCAGGACCAGGGCCTTGGCAAAAGCCTTTTCATCAATATTTTCACTCTCAGGCTTCTGCAGCTTTTGGAGGATGATCATAAATTGTTGTATCTGCTGCTTTTTATGAAGTCAATTGGCATTCTCAGTCCACTTTACATACAACTACACTGAAAACATTCACAACATTTGCTGATATGGGAAGAATATGTCACTTTTTGGTAATGTAGTTATGATTCAAATAGGCAGTTGTGTTCTTGTGGCAGTTTTGTGTTCTTGTGGCAGTTTCAGCAGAGGAGCCAAACTGCACATTCACTGGGGGAAGGAACTAACTAGTGACCCCTAAAGCCAGCTCCTTCAAACCAAGCCTCGTGTGTACTGGTGAGGAAAGCACAGAAAGATTTGCAGTGCCGCAGTTTAGACTGTTGGTGTGTGAATGCACAGAAAATGTATTTTCCATCACATTTCCAGACCAGCAGTCATAAGCACTTTAGCAGCCAGTTAGCTAGAGACTGCGTAGAGTCAAGTATCAGCATTTGTTTTGGTGAGGCAGATCTTTACCTCTGGGAGAGGCAGCTCCACTGCCTTTCAGTGTTATTGTGTATTTGACCTTTGCTACGGGAAAGCCTGTAAACTCGCTGGTGTGGGCAGTGCTGGCTAGAGTTATCCACTATTCATTGATGCTAAAAGCGTTTCCCTTACGTGATAACCACCCTCCCAGGCAGCTGTCTGACCAGCCCAGCCCCCCCGTTCCCTCACCCTCCCCTGTGCCCGTGCTGCCTGACTGCGCCAGACACGCTCGTCTGTCCCCCCAGCTCCCGGGCCCCAGAATCCCGTGTGGGCAAGACGGGCAGGGACGCACAGAGGGACCCAATGCCCTCTGTCTCTCGGCGTGATCTGCGCAATTCCACAAGGGAAGGAACTGTAAGAATCCACATAACAAATCGAAAGGAAAAAAAAATGCAGCCAAGCAACGACTGTTCCTCTGATCGGCATTTCAGTCAATGGTAGAAAAAAAAGGATATACGGATTGTGAAAACCGGATCGCTCCCAACTAATTTTAGTGCTATAATTGTATTCCTCTGTTGAAGTGAAATGCCTGATTGCTCCTAAGTATTGTAAGTCTGGGCAAAACAATACAGTAAGCAGATACACTTTGCATGTGTTTTAGCTGTTACTTAACTATTTCCTTCAGACTGGGAACTTCAAGGTCAATGCAAGGTCAGGTTTTAGCTGACTCAGTCTGCTTGGGTGACACTGCAGCCCGTGTATCTGCTAAGTAGCCAGGGAAAGGGGGGCTGAGCCTTCATTCCTTACTCACTGGCTGCAGGCATTTAAAATATGAAATACCCACCTATGTCAGGAAGAACTGCATCATTCAGGGTGGACACCCAGGAATATTTTGCCCTAATTAAGAATTTTTACAACCCAAACCTGGAGGTTGAGTTATCCCATTTGGATGTCCTCCATAAGGGAGTTAATGATCTGGGGCGGATCAAAGGCATCACCCAGCATGACGACGTGAGATGCTACATGCACTGCAGCACAAAGACGGGCTCTCACTGTCAGACAAGCAGTGGGCCAGGAGTGACCATTGCTCAGTCACCATCTTTACCTCCAAGAGAGAGGATGGAAAAGCTGTGTCATTTGAAGCGCATGCACAGTAACTTTCAAGCTTGTCAGCTCATAAAATGGCATTAATGAATTCAGCTGAGGGATTTCCACTTCTGTTTTCTGCATTCTGCAAAGAATAAAGTAATGAATAATTAAATAAACAATTTGGAAAAGTATCATAAACCAATACTAAACTGAAAAGCAGATTTTCAAAAGGTTGCATTAAAAATTTGCCATTTGTGACTCAGTGATAATGATGCAGTGTGTGATACTGTAATACCACAAAGTAGTGCTTGCTCCCAGATCTGTTCAGGTTATTATCACTGGATGGGATTCAGTGGTAAGTACCTAGCTTAAGAATTACTTTGTCTACATCTTAGTCTCTTAGTTCCAGGAGGGATGATCCTTTAATTCAAAAATAATTGCCCACATTCCTATAAAACTGATGGAGAGAAGTAAGGGATCTTGAAGACGTCTTGCAGGAGATTCAGTCCAACTAAATTAGTTGTCTATTACTCAGTTGATTCTGTAGAGCCCATAGGCATGTTCATACGCTTGGGATCCTATCCACCAACCTGTAATTGAGAGGCGACTGCCTATCATCTGAGAAGAACTCAGGCAATGAAAAGAAGTGCCTGACAGCTGGAAAAAGCTGGCATTGTGCCCATCTTAAAACGGGTAACAAGGAGGACCTGGGGGACTGAGGCTTCCCTGGGAAGCTCACACACCACCTCTGCTTGGGATCCCTCTCCAGCCAGAGGAAGGACCACCAGGTAAGTCCTGGGGCTGTGTTGGCACGAGAGGTTTGACTCACAGCTCCCATGTCTCCAGCCAGTCACCTACCCAGCAGGTTCGAGCACGCACTCTCCACCTTTCACGGAAGGCAGAAGCGGGGACTAGAAGGAAAAATGTCTCTCCCCTCAGAGGGGAGAGAACTGGGGATGCAGAAAAATAAGAGAGACGAATCCAGCAAAGAAGTAGGGATCAGAAACCTAGGCTGTCTCCTCTTAGGTTTGAATTAGACTCTGTATGGCCTGCTCTTCTTCTGGCCCAATATTTGGGCATTTTTTATTTCAACAGAAGAAAATTGCACCAAAATTACCACATATTCAAGTGGTTTTCATCCTGTCAGGATGAGGATAGCTTGAGAACAACCTCCTAAGCAAGAGGTCACCTTATGAAGATAATCTTTGAATACGGACCTCATCCACAAAGCTAGGACAAATTATTAAACTTTTTCAGTTACTCAGAAAAAAACTAGGAAACCTCCCCACTGGAGCCCAAACTGCATTGGAGTTACAGCAAGACATAGGCACCTTAGTATATTTGTGAGTGGATGTGGACAACTGAACTAGACACTTGGGAAACTCGCAGGCCAGTCAGGGAGATGTTTAAGCACTTAGGCAGTGATGGAAAACAGAGGGACTGTTATCCTACCTGGAACATAGACAGAGTTTATCTGTGTCCCAGTTTAAATGGAATTTTGAATGCTACCTTCTTATTATTACTTACATATATGAAAATAATATGTAAGTAATGTAAATATTGCTATTAATTAATTGAATTTCCAACTATACTGGAGATGAAGATGCTATCTTGATAAACACTGCACAAACAGTGTTACTTACTTCAGGATAAAATTTTTGGTTAATTCTGAGGTGAATTATTTTTAGATTCTGTTCAAATTTTAGACTTATTCTAACTGTATTTTTTTAAAGATAAGATCTTTGGCATGAGTCGCCTAACTGGAACACACTAGAATGTCATAGTCTTTCATACTTCTGACTCTTTCTTAAATAAATTTTCTTTTCCTCCCCAATGACATTTAGCATTGTGTCCATATATGCCTAGAGTTCTACTAATTAGCTTTGTAATGTATTACTGTTTTCAGTGTGCAGGGCTGATTCTTTTACCATTACTCATGTTGGATGGCACCTTACTCTATGACCAATAGAGATGTCTTAGGAGTGAGGTACGACTGAGTATGAGAAATACCAAAATTTCACCCTAAAATTTTTAAATTAACATGGAAACCAGACAGCTACTGTGAAATGGCCTGAGGGCCATTCAACATGCAAAATTAGGATAAACCAGATTATGAATACTCAACGGCCTTTGCAGCTTCAGGTGTAACTTATACAGAAACTACATTTAAACTCATGCCACCAAAACAGGCTGCGCGATCATGATTTTCTTGTTAAAGCCACTGACTCTGTAAAATGTTCACTAAGCCTACAGGCAGCAGTGATATGCCTTTTCTGAACTACAAGCACAGAACTCAGAGGGGGTCTCCCACAAAAATAATTTTTTAGATCATTTTCCCTGATCACTGTTCATGATTTTTGCCTAGAAACTACCTTAAAAATGAGTTGGTTGTATGGATTTTGATTAAGAAACAATAATAAAATTCAGTAATTTATTTGCACTGGGATTTTACTTAAATTCAGAACTTGAATAAGTATAAATAGCAAGTAAGTAAAATATTCAGACCAATCCCTCAAGAATGAAAATTGAAAATTTATCTCTAAACACAACTTCTCATGATGTAAAAAAATATCAGCTTATTTGTGTCTCATCACTAAAGTGGCTGTCTGAATTATCTGCCTCTCCCTTGATTGTGTTTGTTTGTTTGTTTGATTGTTTATTACCATAATGACTACACCATATTATATCTAGATATCTGTACTAATACCCAAACAATCATGGTACCATGGATGTCCAATGATACTAGAATTTATTATAGTCTACTTGATGCATCCCTAGATTTTAGATAAAACTCTTTATTAGTGCTCAGAAGGCAAAAGGGAGAGAAAAAAACCCTGACAAAGTCAGGAAACAGCCTTAGCAACAAGCACAAGAAAAAGGACAGCGTAACTGAGCTGCTGTCCCTTGTCTTCCGTTGTGTTACGCTCTACAGAGCTGGACTGGGTATGTTGCCTGGAGCTTACTAAGGTAACACACACATATCTCCCATGCTGTTCTTTAAGCTGTCTTTCAGATTTGCACCCATCAGGAAAGAAGAAACAGAATAAAATCTGCATGAAGGAAGAACAAATAAAAGAAAAGGTTCTTACTACTACAGATTTCTTAAAGCACTTTGTTTATTTTTGTTTTCTTTGTATAGAAATGGCTGACTGGGTATTTTAAAGAACAGTGTTAATTCCCTTAAGTCCCTCAGTTCTTCAGGAACTTTCTGTGTTTTGAGACCACTCAGAGCCATCTCCTGTATGGGAAGAATTAGGGTAAAGTTATAATAACAAACAGATTTTTGAAAAGCCGTTTCTGTTTTATTACAGGACCATCAGAAAATGAAACAAAAAAGGCCTGAATGGGGTTGACTTTGTTTCTGGCCTGAACAAAAGTTCCAGAATTGTTAAGACAAAACTAAACAAACTTAATTCAAAAAATTACATAGGCCAGCGTCCCAGCTCAAGGGATAAAGCCATTCTCATAACTGTTCCATCTGCAGAGAGAGTTCATTCAGGTTCCCACTGAACTTGTGCAATTGAATTCTTCACAGTGATAGCCAAGTCATGTCAGGGATGGAGGTGAGTGTCACAAAAAAATCAGTGTGGTCAGCAAGAGAAATAAAGAAACCAGTTTCAGTAAAGCTTCAAGAATGCTCTGAACAGATTCTTTGAAAAAAAAATCCAGCATTTTCATAATTAACTCTTAGGTGTACAACCATTTTGAAATATACTTTAAGTCACAATAATCAATATAAATGCCGGCTTACTGGAAAGGACTTATTATTTAATGTGATTGCTAATCAATATATAACATTAATTTTATTTTTAACTTCAGTCTTGACTTAAAGCATAGGTGTTAAGTTCAGCCTATTCTGTGTCATTTCTAAAGATTTTTGCATCTGATATCCTGATCTCTTTTTCACTGGTCATAACTACAATATAAGTTAGAAATAGATAAAAGTTACTAAACTCAGATCTGTATTTCCACAGTCTGAAAGCATTAAGATCCTCTGTCCCAGGCAGGGCCACTTACAAAAACTGTTTGTCTACATGTATAGGAAGAGAATGTGTTTTCTGCAGCTACTGAAAATGGTGTCTCTATAACATACCTATAGGCAAAATTTAATTCTCTCCTACTCTCACCAGTACAAATCAAACGTAACTGCAAGAATTAAAACATGCATAGGTATGACAGGAGACCCAGCTTTCTAATTCTACCTATAAGCCTTTACTTTTTGTGTCCTAGTGGGTGGCAACGGGCAGCTCACCCTTCAGCACCCCAACTATGCATTATCATACAGATGACTTTCTAGCCAACAGGAAATTCCAGATAGTGGAATCTAGGTGCATTTTGGTCTGGTCAAACTTGGGCCCAAAAACACAGGTAACATTGGTCATCTATGTTACCTCTATACCTTATTTATATGAGGAGTGACCAAATAAAACAGAAAGTAAAGTTTCATTCATGCATAATCTCATTTCTCATGAGCTGATCGATTGAATAAGAAAAGGTTGTGCCTTCACAACTTGCAAAACAAGTAAAAGTGAACTTTAGCTCAGAAATAGGCTTTCCTTCTCACTTAATTCAACAGAATTCCTTCTCTGAGGACTTCTTGGAGACAAACACAGGAATGAAAATGGATGAGGCATAAATTAAAGTGTGTTGCAGTATTATGGCAGGCTAGGCAGTTGTGATCTATTACAGGATAATCCAGTCCTCTTTAAGCATAGATTTAGTATTACGGTGAAGTTTGAGTAAAACATCATTGACGCTATTAAGAACAGTCCTCTTCATATAGGGCAAACAGAAGACGCAAGTCCTTTTTAGTATAAGCCACAGAAGACAGCTGAAACAAATGAGTCATTACCCAAAACTTTGGCCATATGCAGCCCTAATCAGAAGCTGAGTTAGATGGTGAAGGACTTTTGCTAGGAGATGTCTATAAATTCATCTGAACTGCTTATTGTTTGGTAAAAGTGTGTGTGTGTTTATGGGCAGCAGCCGCCAGATGCAAGCGGAGAAGCCAAAAAGCCAGCAAGACAAGTACTTACAGGTTTGAAAGAAAGCGAACAGATGGAACTTGGGGGACAGAGTACTGGCTGAAAAAAAGCCTTGTATCTGTGAGCAAAGAAAATGCCTTCTTTTCTTTGACCTTTACGCAGTTCAGAGAATCTGAATGTTACCTGGACTCTTTGTAAATAAACAGGATCACATCAAAAAATATATGACTGTATTCTATATCTTCTGTCCTAATGGAAACAGTCTGCAAAAGCATGAATGTTGGCTACCTACTCTATAAAAACAGTAACAATGGGGTTAGTAGTGAGATCCTTTTTGAAGGGGAAACTGAAGATTTCCCCAGGGCAAGAAATTGTGAGCTGAGATTCCTATGGAGCATTCTAAACTCAAAGATCGCCAGAAAGGCTTTCCAGTCATAGTCTGAAACTTCGCAAAAGGAATTAAAACAGCATCTGGAAACTTCCCAGGAAGGGCTAGGAGAAAAGCTGAAAAGAGGGGGGAAAATCTCAGTTTAACAGCCACTGTAACAGCCATTGTCTAGATCCATTAGGAAGCCCAATAACAATGTTCCCATCATTCAGTAGCAAAAAAGAAATCAAAAAGGTAATCAGAAATCTGGGTGTCATGGATCAGAAGGTTTCCTGGAAAAAAAGGGAGGCTGAAGCTGAAAAAGGTGTAGCCAACTTTGAACTTGCCAACAAAGTTGAGTTGCAGCAAGGACTCGAGCAGATGGTTCGCACTGAGAAGAAAATCAAAGGATCACAGACCTTACTGGCAGTCAGCCACCTAGAATGGAGCTGGGCCATCCAGAGAACTGTAGTAAGACAGAATAATCTCAATATTCTTCTAATACATCTCTAACCCTCAGAGGGGAGAATCTGGATTGTCAGACACTTCCATCAACTTTAACTGCCCAGACCTCATCACAGACTGTAGGGGTGATCTTTGTACACTGATGGCCCCCTTTCCCAAAATTTCCCCTTTCCTTTCATTTCTGTCCCAAATAGAAATCAAGAAATTATAATAGTAGTAGAATTTCTAACAAGCAAACAGATCTGAGGTTTTAAAAGAATTTCCCAGAAATCTAGGGAGGATTCTTTTTTTCTTTTAATTCAGACTATCCAAATTTTTGAAGAATCAAGGGTCTATAAAGTGCCCCAAACCACACCCTGAGTCTGATGGGACAATGGATAAGTTCAACAGCTTCCTATCTTTTTAAAACATCAGCAGTGGAGCAAGCCCCAGCACATCCCCCTCCTTGGTGGTTTATTCCACATTCCATCAGAGTACAAAACATACCCTAACTTTCCAAAATCTTGGGCATAAGCTAAGGAACTGCTGAAGTGGAAACTGCTGCAGTGGAACAATGGCATTTGGACCATTTGTATTGTGCAGAAAGGTACAATCTCCAATTTTAAAAAGGTTGCACCATTTGCTAAATAAAAGGTAAGGAAGACAAGGCCACATAAAGGAACTTTTAAACTGGGCTACCCATCCTGTTTTCCCATGGAAAAAGAAAAGATTAGAACCCAAAGCTAGGCAAGTATAAAATGGCTGTTCATATAATGCTGCCCAGAAGAGCAGTCACAAGTATATAGGCAGATCTCACTAGTCCTTCAGGCCCTGAATGCATAGGCAATACAATTGATATTGGCTCAGGGGTCCATAGGTAAAATTGGCACTGTGCAAAGCCACAATCAAGAGGGACCAGGGGAGCTGGTCATGGCTGACCAGGCAGCAAGCACCGTTCTAGGCCTCAGACATTTTTGCAATTCAGTCCAAGGAGAGAATCTACCATTATCAGCAGAACTGTCTGAGAAAAGGGCAAGGAGACAGTATTCACTATGATCACAGTCTAACATCAGATATCCATATAGGATGCAAAGTTCAGTGCTCTGTGTTTGCAAAGTCTAAGGACAGTCATATTTGCTGAATATATCCATAAAAACAGAAAGTTTGAGAGTACCGAAGAAACTAGACTGTTTTGTACAACTACAGAAAAATCACTCAGAGCAAACAGCCCAATTCTCTTCATACTTACTGTGGTAAAAGTCTCAAGCAGGAGTAATTCTACAGGAGTAGAATATGTGTGAGTGTAAGAGGGGAATTCAGTCCAAAAGGCACAACATTGACATAAGTTTCATTACAAATTTCCTTATCTTCTATTTATTAATTGAATAAAAGACATGGTCAAATAAAAGACATGGTAAATCAAAACTAAACTCTCAATTCCTTTCTGTTTGCACTCACAGTTTGCCAGGGAATTTGTTCGGTTGGTTTTTTGGGGCAATTTTTTTTTCAAGGTCATGTAATTTCCTCTAAAATAGACATTCCAGTTCCTGGAGTGTTCAAATGTTGTCCTTTTTATGTTCTCATTTCTGATCAGTCCAAAGAAGTCTGTTTTGGAGAATAATTTGCTGGAAAGGTCATTCTTTGGAAATAGTTTTGGTGACATACTGTTTGTGAAAATTGTGTAGAAAAATTCAACTGCAATTGCCTTGCTATGGTATTGCGGCACAGTATTTGAAAACCACATTTAAAAAGCTAAAATATGAGACAAGTCATGAGTGGATCACTCAAGCCTCCATAAATAGTTACCTGCCTCATACCATACAGCACTGCATACTGCAACACATCACTAGGAAAGGATGTGTGAAGCAGAAACCTCAGATCAGTCTGCTTACTATGGGATGTACTTCTTCTGCCTTACTTTTGCTGGTGTAATTGTAAATAGAAAATGAGAGTATTACAATAGAAATGTCATTGTAAATAGAAAGGGAGAAAGGAAAAATATGCTCTGGGAAGAAAAAAAAATCAAAAAAAGCAGTATGTGACAAATGCTAGTTAAATTAATTAGGGTGTGATTTTTTAATTTCTTAGGCATTTAAAAGTGAAGACAAAGTCACAATGGGATTTTCAAAAGCACCAAGGCATGTAACCCTAGTATGGCTGCCACATAATTTCAGGGTATTATTGAATGAATAGAATAGAATAGAGCACTGAAGTAAATGAGCTTCATTTTTAATACTCACCATCCTATACACTTGCCCAACATTACATTAAAATAATTTGGTGAAAACAGTTTTTCTTCTCTTTTGGTTTCTGGTTTTGGTCTCTCTTTGGTTTTAGTCATGTGTGAACATTCTTCTTAACTCATGGTTTGTGACAATTTTTTCCTCCTTCCTATGAGTGTTACTGGCTTCGCCTGGGCTGCAGCTAAGTAAATAAACAGTTGGAGTTGTGAATAACTTACAAGACCGTTATGGTGAGAGGGGTAATAGTTCTTACACTGATCTTAGTACACTATACAGTGCACCCAGGCAGCAACGATAACAAGCTATACTGGGTGAATAGAAGCACAGCCAGGAGAGGGAGGGAAGTGAGTCTCCCTCTTGACTCAGCACTTCTTAGGCTACGCTGAGATAGTGTCCTCTGGTTTGGGGCTCCCCACTACAAGACAGACACTGCCAAACTGGAGTGAGGCCAGCGAAAGGCCACCAGGATGCTCAGGGCTGGAGCACCTGCCCTGCGAGGAGAGGCTGAGGGACCAGGGCTCCTTCAGCCTGGAGAAGGGTAGGTTTGGGGGAACCTCAGAGCAGCCTTCTCGTACCTACGAGGAGGTCAGTGAGAAGAGGGAGCCAGGCTCTGCGCAGCAATGCATGGCATTAGGACAAGAGACAACAGGCATGGGTTGAAATCAGAGAGGTTCAGAGTGAACATAAGGGTAGTCTTTTTTTCTCAGTGGAGCAGGTTGCCCAGAGAGGCTGTGCAGTTTCGATCCTTGGAGGCTTTCAAGACCCAACTGGATAAAGCACTGAGCAGCATGGTCTGAATTTAGTTTTGACTTTTGGAACAAGAGGTTGCACTAGAGACTTCTTGGGCATCCTTCAAACCAGATTAGTTCTGTAATTCTCTGACTCTATACAAAGCACAGTCAATAGCTTTGCAATTTTTCTGAATATGGCTAAAATAAGTTATATATAGCTGGATCGCCTAGAGATTTAAGGTGCAAGAAACTACATAACTGTAATTTTGTGAACAGAAATAATATGTAAAAAAACGTGGGTGAAGTCCTGGATTTGCATGAGCTCCCATTAACTGGGACTGTGCTCTTTATTAATCAGAGGAAACTTTCCCTATCTCACATGATCTGTATTTATTATTTAAAAAACATTTAATTCCTCATACCTAACTCCTCATAATGGAAGCTGTAGGACTGCACAAAATGAGAACAATGGCCAGGTTTGTAGATGTGCTGTGTTCATAGTCCTTTCAAGTTAGACAGTTTGCAAAGTCTAGACTTCCTGCACCTTTGAAATCAAGGACTAAAGGCCAAGATAAACAAGGAAGCTTTCTTTTTCTGCTCTTCACTCTTTGATGAGCTGGAAACACCCTTCTTAAATGTAGCAAACAAGTCATTCCAGCCCCCTGGTAGTCTCCCTCTCCCCCCTCCGCCTTCTTCCACCACATAACCCAAATACGTAGTTAGCAAAAGGTATCAGATGTTCCCCAGATAGTTTGTAAACAGAGCTGTCCAATATTTATTAGATCATTTATTAAAATTCCAACCCACTTGCCTGCAGAAATAAGAAGCAGAATAACGATAGTAAACATGTTCAAATATCCAAAGGATGTAAACACCAGCTATTCAGTAATTAGATGGAATTATGTCCTGACATTGTGACGTATTAGGTTTTGGAATAGTTCCCCTGGGGAAGTGGTTAGATTCCTTGGAGAATTTCAAAACTAGAGTGGACTAGCTCTACTAAACCCTGCTTACTTTAAAGTAGGAAACAATCTGAAAAAGGCAGGAAGTTAGATAATTTGAGGTAATAGGTCTTTCTTATACCTAAGTTGTATGATTTGGTGAAAAGACATCTTTAGACATGTTATTTTTATGTCAAAGTGTATTGAAGTGGATGAAAAACCCTGTAAGTGATATGACAATAGTATTCAATCAGCAAACAAGTGGGTCACTAAAAATTTCAGATACAGAATTCATGGGTTTTGAAGAGGAAGTCTGTCTGGTTTTTGAAAAAAATCTCCTTTCCACACATTGACTTTTAAAATATGGCCTACATCTGCATTAATGAGTGACAAGGAATTTGAGAAATCTGGTGCACATGTGGCTTGGCAGGTGCTTTATATTGAAAGGCACATGAGGTTTTGTCAAATTGTGTAGAACTGCTCTAATCATAACCTCTGAGCATCAGTCATTGTTTACCTTAATTCTATCATAAGCACATCTGGGTAACTCCTTAAAATAGGTAATCGTAATAAAATAGGTAATTAGTAATGAATTGAGTTGGAAATCTGATAAAGTACTTATGACATCCATATTGGTACCAAATGAATTCATCATGGTTAACATTGTTACAAAAACACTAAAGGAATTAATAATAATTTGTGCCAGCATTTGAATGTGTTGCTAACATGAGACCACGTATAATGAATGCTTTTTAGAAAAATCTTATTATAGAGGTATTTCAATATCCCAGCAAAACTTCATGTCTGAATTCTGTTACTGATAAAGCAAGTAACTCTTTTTCATGTATTACCATCCCTCAGGGAGAGGACAAGCAAGTTAATTTTGTGCATCTTTTCCAGTAAGTTTTCAAGATAATTCTTCCAGGCAGCATTACAACAGCAGAACACTACCTCTTCAGACCCACTGCGCACTGCAAGGTCTTTTAGGTGGACACAATATACACAGAGTCCCACTGCAGAAATACATGAATGAATAGTTATGGTAGATCTGATTCTTGCCTGTTTTGAATTGACATAGCTGTCACTAAGGTCAGTAGAGTAATAGATGGTTCACAGCACCTAAGAAGTTGGCCGTATGTGGCTGAGGCAGTGACACTATCACATGAAGCTGGGGAAAGCCTGATGCTATAAAGTGTGACTCATGCTTTGAACCAGGTCAGGGATCTTTAACCAGAACTGTCCAGTTTTTCAAGCTAAATGGCTACAGCTTCCTACATTGCCTGCCGAAAAAGTATTAGCAAAAAGTTCCATCATTCCACACTAATATGAAAGTTGTCTAACGCCAAGGTGGAAAATTTCTGCCACAGAGAAAGGAGCCTTATTATAAACCTACTTATGAACAGGAGGATGTATACATGTGTACATTGCTGTCCTGTCACTTCTATTTCCAATTGTGTCAATCCTCAGTAGACTTTGAGCTTACTAGTTCAGAAACCTGTACCCTGTGGAAGCTGCGGCACCCACCACGACAGTAAAAGCCAGTGCAGCATTGAAATGGCACAGCCATCAGGCTGTAACCATGGGACGGCGGCTGCTGCCGCGGCTTCCCTCCGGTTACCCAGGCGCCTCCTTCCCCACCGTCCCAGCATTTCCACTTCTGTCTGCGGCCCCTTGGAGAGCTCCTCTCCCTGGCCACTTACTTCCTGGTGGCCAGCTCAAATGCAACCTCCCGCTTGGGCGCGCAGGCGGGATCCCAAGCCTTCCCCATGTTTCTGCCTTTGTAGCTCTAGTCATACATGCATGACTCTGCGTCTCGCTTTGACTTCCCTTCCCAGCCTGACTCCCAAAAAATCCTTTTGTTTTTCCTTTATGTTCTTGCAGCATTTATCCTTTCGTTCTCACTTCTGCCACTGAAAGCTTTACTTGCGCTTTAGTCACCTGACTTCCATAATTTCTTTCTCTCTTACCCTCTTTTTCTTTGTCCATTCCTGTTTGTCCAACCTCATTTCCTATTCTCACTACTCAAGAACGCAGTGATCACCTCTTTGAATTCCTCACTACCGCTTTTCCACACAGAAAACTGTGCCAGGAGGCAGTCAGCCCTTCAGTGTTTGCACAACAGCACTGTGGTTACACCTCTGCCCTAACATCCACTGACGCTCCCTCTGCGCTTTCTGCCCTGCTCAGCCTCCCCCGGCTGCTTTGCAGCCCCCGCCAGTTCGCTGGAGATACTTGCAGTCACTTGCTCACTCTGATGGAACAACTTTGCCTTTGTATATACTGACTTGCCCTCCTTTTTCTTAGCTCTTCTTGCTTCTGAAGTGCATCGAGTATCCTTAACTCCAATGGCTCTCCAACTCTCCAATCTTTTTTTTTTCAGCAACCCTTTCCTCCAACACAATTTTAACAATGATCAGTCTTGTAATTGGTTCAGGCATATTGCAAGCCTCCTGTATAACATCTCTGCCTACATCACATTGTGAGCTCTGTAAAGTAAAAAATGTCTTATTCTGTGTCTATATAGCATTAGGCTGGTGCTTGGCACTTAAAAAGAGTGATTTATTTCTCCCATTTATATTTCCTTAACTTGAAGAAATGTTTTCTCATTTTGAATGCAATTTTTCTTCTGATGTGAACCTGTCATGTAATCATATCAGTGTGTTTGTGACAGCAACAAACTGTGATGTCATAAATGCAGGGTTTATATCTTTTCTGCAAAATCAAGTAGAAGAAGCAGATGGACTAAAAAAAGAGAAAACTCATTAAAATACCAACAGTTTCTAAAAACTGCAATAAAAATACCAGTGGGAACCCAGACAAATATTGTTTAATAGATTTCTTGCTATACATGTTCCCTGATTTTTAAAAGCTTGCTTCTCTGAATAAGCCCCTTTTTTGGGGGTGGAAATATATTTTAAAATAACTGCACAAAATAGGTGTTTGGAATCAAGGCTCTAAAATTCAAAACAGTTGCCTCAGACAAATTAAATAGAACAGAAAGAAAAGGGCCACAATGATGAGAAAATACATATAAAAATTTCTGGGCTACTTTTTCTCACAGCTAAATTGCCAGTTATTCATTAGAGTGCCTATGACGTATTAAGGATGTACTTGTGTAGATTATTTACAAGAACTAAGAATGATTAATAAGAGGATCGAGTTGAAAACATCCTCTGCGATGTTCCTGCTAACAAGTGGGCCCAGCTTTGTAATCAGACATCGTCAGAGACAGCAGCACATCCCAAAATGGTATGAATCATTACTGACTTCCTGCCCTCCCTCACTGAAAACATAGACGAGGAAAAATGAAAACTTCTGAAGATATATAGCAGTTTAAGAAATAGGTTCAACAAAATCATATCTTCTCCTGGAAATGGCAAAACAAAAAGCGTTTCTAAATTAACGTTCCTAAACAACTGGGTCATGTCTAAGATAATAACATGTATAATATAACATGCTTTGCACTGTAAATGATACATGTAGTGATTTCTCCTGAAGATCTCAAAGGATGTTACAAATGTAAGTTAAACAGTAGCAAATTGCTGTCTTTAGAGGTCTGTAAGTTTTGCTTCCAAACTGATTCTCACAGCATTGCTGATAAAATTCAAATAATATCCTTCCAGCTTGCCTGTTCTTTCTACCCACACTATTCTAAACAGATTTATTAGACAGATGAAAAAGAAGCTGCTGTTTCCTGCTTTTAGTTACGTTGAAGGTAATTCTTCCTCTGGACCCAGAAGAAGGAAGCCTTCTTTCTGAAGTGTTCCTCAGGACTCCAGTCATGGGTTTGGATGTGAAGCCACACACGTGCTGTGCAGTCTGATACAACTGTGTCACCCCCAAGAGCTATAAGAGACAGTTCAACAGCCTTATTGAATACCTACAGGTGATCGCATGGTTTCCACCAGCTATTGCTGTGGTCCTTGCATTTGGCCCTATAAATAGTATCACTTGTTCCAGTGGGACTACTTTCAGTATAAGGTAATGTTCAGTGTGAGTTGCTTAATTTCTGCCCCGTGCTTTAAGAGGTTCCAAACAAAGATACTCCAAGTTTTGCAAGTTGTGCATAGTGCATCCTTAACTTTTGAATCAACATGAATCTTTATTTGCTTACCAGTTAGGCACCATCAAAATCCACCATTGGATTAATAGAGAATGATACATAATGAGCTCAAGGCCAAACCTCAGAAAAGGTTGCCTATACTTGTGACAGCACAATAAACTATTGCAGCCAGCTGGTGACAAGCAGTCCAGATGTGATCCAACTGGTCTGTTGACAAAATAATCCTCGATGGCTTTCAGAAGATGGCTTTCTGTAGCTCTCCGATGACTCTACAAAGAAATCAACATCACAGTCAGTCAGACTGAGGTATAATGTGCCTAACATACTGCTGGCATGCAATCCATTCAGTAATGTAAAAAATAGCCATACATCTTTATGTTGCAAGCATTTCCTACCTACATTTATATAGATATAAAACTGTTAGTAAAATGGAAGCTATTTGAGGCTTGTAAAAGAAAGCAGAGCATATTATCTGGATTATTTCCATTTTGGACATATTTTTTTACTTAGCCCAGTATGAATGGTTTATATTAAAACATTTAAATATTGAAAGAGGTTTTGGGTTACAGACTGATAGTAGTTCCATAAAAACAAATTATTTTTCCATTTCTACAAAACCTAATTAAATACGTGAAAACAAATGTGTTGTGTAATATTAGAGTTATTCTTACTTGTGTTCAAAAATAATGCAGAATACTAGTAATTCACTATGGACTTTTTTTTTCTTTGGTGGCTGTGTGGCTGGTGGTTGGTTTCTTACCACTTTGTAAAATATTTCTCCATATTTTCTTTTTCTCCTCTCTTTTTCTGCTGATTTCAATTTAAAACATTTTCCAACTTTTATTTCTAAATTATTATAGATGCAAAACTTGGGAGAGTAAAGCATATAACTCAATTACTATAGTGAACTTACTTACACTACAAGATACATTTAAGCATGCAAATCTCCCTTAAATAAATAATGACAGGCAGACACACTCTCCCAGGTCTTGTCCATAAATGGAACCATGCCCTCTCCAGGTAGAAGTGAGACCTGGGCCCTAATCCATGCAATTGCCATTAATGGTAATCTCTCATTTAATTTGACTGAAAAGATAAGAAATATAAGGTGATGGGATCCTTGACTTAGAAGCTTCAGTTAAGCATTGTCAGAAACATTTTCTATCCATTTTTAGGCAGCATAAATCTGCTCCTTTGAGTATAACCCAAGACCCAGTGGCTTAGCAGCAAGGTAGCCACATGCATGGAAGGAAATCTGCAGCCTCATAGATAGTGTTACTTCTCAGGTCACAGCTTACATCACATACCTTTACTTTGGTATGTGCTATTATAAGGGCAAAGCAATCATACTTATTTCCCTCTTCAGCAGTCTTCTGAAAATACTTGTCTTCATCCAAGCTTCCTACCTTCTGGGTCTCTTTCCACCCTTTCTCTTCATTGGCTCAGTAAAGCATTCATAATGTATATCATTTACCCTCCCATCACCTGTTTTTTTGAACTGTAACAATCTCAACAACTCTTTCTCCAGCCCTCTTCAAACAGGAATTGTTACTTGAAGATCTTGACCTTTTGTCAATAATGCACCTGAAAAAAAACCAAACACAATTCTTTCCTTGCTTTAAAATCTTACTGACAGCAGAATCACCTCACTCCTGTTTTCCTCCATTTCATCCTCTTTGCTTACACACCATTGAAAAAGCACCTGCCAGTATCTCCTGTCACTGCTGTAATTGCTAGGACTCCAAACACTGAGTCTGTATCATATACTCGACTCACTCCTCACAGTCTAATTTGAACATCTCACATCGGGGTTTTGTATCCCTACCATTCTGCAAACTATGGCTCTTCTCCTTCACCCTTTCCTGTGGTGGGAGACCACATCAGTGTCAACGCTGCCAATGTTTCCTCCTAATTGTCTTCTCCGGATTCTCTTTTCAGTTTTGCCTGCAGCTTTCCTTCCATGAAACTCTTTATATCTGAACTCTGTCTGCCTCTCTGTCTTTCTGTCAAAATATTCATAGCATGCTTATCATCTCAGAGGTCAGGTTTCTGTCCTCTGGCTTGACTAACCTTCACTTCATTGATTCTTCCAGGATATTCCTTGTATGTCAGATCACACAAGAGGAGACAGGAAGGTCAGCCACATTTGCATCTCTTTTAAAGGCCCACAGGCAAATATCTTTGTATTATTGTAACTGCTCACTAGATTGGGATCTTAAAACATCGATCTCTGAATCGTCACGAACCTGCTTACAGACCAGTTAACTTTGATCTTACTGTCTGATAAGATATTAAGTTCACTTTCTGAAAAAAAAAATCTTTAGGAAAAGTGACATATAAGTAAGTTTACTGGACTAAACAAAGTGTTAACTTGCCAGCTTAATTCATGTTTAAAATCCACCAAGATATTTTTGCTGTGGTATATCAGACAATTAAGTTCAACTTTAAATGAACTTAAATAATCCAATAAGTCTAGAAGAGAGACACAGGAGATGAGAAAATTGAGAGGGAGGAGAGAAGCAAATGGAGCTAAGCTGGTTTCACAGGACTGATTTGGCTTTAGCATAATGCCCCAAAGACAGCTGTACTGCAACAATACAATACAGTTAAATGAACAGATGTGTGCACCAACCATACGTTCATAAAATAAGAGGTAGCCTTTTTATATGCATGTCTGCTAAAGGAATAGGAATAGAAAATAACATATTTCCAGTCCAGGAAAGGGTAGAATATTCAATCCATACAGAATGGCTGGTCTTTACCTCTCCCTCTTTATTACTGTAGTAGTAGAAATGGAAAAGTTCAATTAATCATCAGCAGTAAAATTACTAGTCTGCTGTGGTTTTTACAGGCTTAATAAGTGTTATGCTATTATTGGTGACTTTTACCTGATTATCCATATGATCCTTTAAAATAAAACATAGAAGGTTTGAAAAAAGAAATACCTATTAAATAAATACAATATCATTCTGTCCTATTTAAATAAACAATAAAACTCTCTGCCTTTTCAGAAAAAGGCCAAGTGTATATCTGTCAACTTCTAACCACACTGGAATTGTAAATACAAATGGTATGAATCATGAGATAGAAATGGAAGATGGATGTTACCTTCTGTGTGTTGTGATAAGATATTATCACCCTTCTATAAGAAGATTGATGGAGTCATATAATGAGAAACGTTGTTTGAAGGAGAGACAATATCATGACAAAAACCAGTTTCTCAAAGTTTCCCCACTTCGGAACTGTTCTTTGGGAAAATAATACTCAGGCATTCACATCTATAATAAGTGATGGAACTCTGGAAACGTTTGGATACCGTGAATATCTTGTGATACCGGTGATCACTCAACTTACAGTGTAGGTAGATGAGAAGTCGAACACAGTAGAGCCATGGACCCTTTCCTGGTGAAACCGACTACAACAATAGGAATTCTTCCATCTTCAGTAACTTGCGGATCTTTGAAAAGGAAAAATATCTCCAAGTACATGCTGCTAAGTAGATGCTTCCTAAGTAGGAAGAAGCTTCAAACCATAGTAAGTACAGTAATCTCTGGATAAGACCTTTTCAGCATAGCCCATGTGCATCTGTAGAGGCTCTAGGTAATCATTTTACCTCACATTAGCAATCCAAATACAGTGTATCTAGTTTGAGTTACTAGTCTAGGCTCCCTATAAAGGTACCTCCAAAGGGCAATTCCTTCCATCTCAAAGTCATCACTGAAATTACCACCCTCTTCCTCTTTCTCTCCCTCAGGTACAGAAGGAAGCTAGCCTGCTAATGCATACTAAACATCTAACTCTTTTTAATAAAAGTTAGGTGATATTAATTCCAGCCATTGTATGAAATCTGTCAAGTGTCACTCTAGGAATAATGAAAATTATAAACAAGTAGATTGAGTGCTAGAAACATCAGTAAGTTAAAAGACTTCATTTGTTTGGTGTCTGGCATAAATTGGCATCACTCCACTGAAGTTTCTGTAAAAGGCTTGGCCTCCAAAATGTTGGTGGATTTTATATTAAAACTGTCCAGAAATGTACCCTTCCTGTATGTCTCAGCGTTGATTGTTACAACAGAGTCCATTACCAGGAGACATTCTGTTCATTCCCTTGGGTCTGATTCACTCTCCACTTACACCAGTGTGAATAAGACAGTGAATGACACAGAAATTATTATAGACACATCAAGATTAATGAAAAAAAAACAGAAAAATCAGAGGAATCAGATGTAACTCAATCTGAGGATCCTCTTTCTTTAAACTATAGATTTTCCCTCATCTTAGTTTCACCAGCTTTATACCTCGTTCTCTTTTTATATTCTTAAACTCTTTTTCTAGGAAAATTAAGCTTATAAGCCTAATTATGGTGATTCTGTGTGTGTTTGTGTGTGCACATGCTTATGCATCTGCGTATTTCTCTCTCTCACTGACTCTGGCCTTACCTCAAAGCTTTTGAAGTCATTATCCAGGTTCGTTGACCGATATGACAGAGGGGAGTGACTCTAAGAGATATTAAGTTCCTATGAGCTTCCTGAAAACAGACAGCTGGAAAGAGAAGATAACCCCTACCAGTGTCTGTGAAAAGGCCATGGTGAGAGTCTGTATCTCACTGGACACTAGAGAATCTAACCACAAAATACTGCTCTATAGTAAACTGTGCTTCAGTAGTTCCACTGTTCATAGACCTATTAGGAATGAAGTCTATCACCCACCATTAAATTTCTCTTAAACTACTGTGGAAATGCCTAAGTGGCTATAGATGCACAATCTCATTTTAGAATTAATACATTGCAGACTAACATCACTGTCATCCAGAGGAGCCAGCTAAGCAGAGGATTGGACTGTCCACTCAGAAAGGTCTTCCTGAACCAGCAGCCATCCCAGCAGCGGCAGATTGCATGCCCAGAGCATAGACTGCATAAATGTCTTTTCTAGCACAGACTGGACTCCCCTGTGGGCAGGGACCATATCCTTATTCTTTGCATGAAATAAATTTAATGCCCTATATAGAAATGTTAATTAGTAACACCAGTGAGAATGCCAGTGCCTGTTTTGAAATGAATTGAGATGCACACAGTAAAACCCTGCCAAACTTGAACCAGTTCTGTGAGACCCAATGGCCTTGGAGTTCAAACTCGCTTTTCTTTTAAAAGCACAGGAACAAACCACAAGCCTGAGAGCAAAAGAATAGCTTATACCACCATACTTCATTGTTGCAGGAGAGAATTTAAAAAATCCCCATCCTGGCCTCTTCAAGTCTCTCCCTTTGCATTTGTGCTTCAAGCTCAAGTGGCACAAGAAGATCAACAGCAGGGGAAACTGGAGGTGTTAGGAGGTATCTGGCCATTCTCCACCCCAGTCACTTTGTAATGACACAGCTTTTGCCAGTGGCATTTCTATGAGAGGAGGAAAAAAACCCATAAAAACAAACAAAAAAGAAAGAGCACCACCTTGGTCTAACTAATATTTCCTTTCCTACTTGTTTTATATTACACAACCAAGTGTGCTAACACTAAAACACCACATCGTCCATGCAGAAGTATGAGTTAGAACAGCTGTAGCCACAGGATAAGTGCCCTTGAACACTCTGAATTTTTCCAGTGTATCACAATTACAGAAACACCTGTGCCAAACAGCTTTCTTCTGATCCTCTATAAAAGTTCACAAAGCCCTCAAACTTTCTCATTTCATACAGGTCTGCATTGCCTTGAAGCCAGCTCCATACGTCTCAATATGGGATACCGCAGAATTGTTCCTTTTCATGCCTTAAAACATAAAATAAAGAGTATGTGCAGGTGCACTAGTAGACATGTGATTCTGCTGGTTGACTACAAGGCATAAGACACCATACAGCAATATTCACTTTCTCAGTAAAACCTTTTGATGCACAAAAGCACTTGCAAAAAGAAATTAAAAGCACAAATATTGTGACAACAAATATTCTCCACACTATAGTACTTGGGAAACTATGTATCCTAAATTTCTGCAGATACAACTATTCCACAAGTATTTCTTAGCTGTTATTTTATTATCTACTCTGTTTTGGGATAGGGGGAGGGGTTGTTGAGTCATATGAATGTGCCATGGCAAAAGCCTAAAGACTGAATACATTTAGTTTGGTTGCTGTTTTATGAACAAGATGCTATGGCTGCATTAGCCTCAGAAACTGCTGGCTGAAGTCTATCAAGTTATTTACATTTAAAACTACCCAAAGTGTCCGTTTTAAAAGGGTCAGAAGAAAGTCACCCTTAGCAGTCACCCCAGAAAGTGTGACTGACTATCCTTCAGGCAGAGCTCCAGAAAAGGGAAAGGGAAGTGGCAGAATTCAGCTACCAAGCCTAAGTGCTCAGCTCATGCATAATTGCAGTCCGTAGATAAGCCTGCTTATGAAAGATGAGGAGTATGTAATAATTACGCAGTTTTCCAAGTCTTGGCTCTCTGCAGTCATTCCTAGCTTTTAGAAACTTATCCATATCCAAAAACTCAACGAAGAAAAGTTTCAATAATACATTAGCCAAAAAGGCCAGATTTTCATAGTTTTCCAGTGTGGAAGCCTTCCACCACCCCCATTTACATAGCCCAGCATGAAAAAAAATGCCTTTTTTTTCTGCAGAGCATGAGCAGATAATAAATAATATTACTACATTAATTCGGGAAGTAATGTACAATGGCGAGTATGATATGAACTACTTCTGCACTACTTACACACTCAAGAAGAACAGCTAGATGCCATTGTACAGAGCTCAGGGGAAACATCTGTTCCAACTGCATTGATCAGCAAGTAATAAGGCATATTACTGAAAATATCTAAATGTTGTTATGCAAATCAGTGGTATGCCCTCATGTTGAATATTATGTTCTGTTCTGATTTCACCTCAGCAAGGATTTAACAGAAATAGAAGATGACTGGAGACAGCTGATAAACATGTTACAGCCATAAGAAGGATTCCATAGTCTTAAAATGTTAGGACTATTTAGTGTGGAAATAAATAAAACCAGCAACCACAGTGCAAGCATATAGCATAAAATAAAATAGTATGAAGGGTGTAAAATGAATACTCTTATTTTGTTTGTGTTTTCTGTCACTTTTCTTTCCCTTCATCTGTCTGGTCTATTTAGATGTTAAGATATCAGAATTAGGAACTGTCTATTACTCTAAATTTGAACCATGGCTACGACAATGAGGCTCACAGATGGTCACTAGGCAATCCCATAACAAACAAGAATAATCGTATTTACTCTTTGTCCTTATAAAACGACAAGGAGACAATTAAATTTAAAAGGCAACACATATTAAATGTTGAAAAGGAAACACTGCCATAACATAGCCCCAAGCGAGGCACTTTGGTGGCTTATGCAACCCTGGGAAGTATCCTCTGCTTACCCGGGAGGGTACCAGATCGAGGAGCAAGCTGCCCTCCCAGGGCTGTGTCCCCCACCCTGCAGCAGCCCAGCCTCCTGCCCCTTCACACAGCCCTGCAATGAACCTGGGCTGCCAAGGAGGACAGCACGCTGCTCTTTAAAAGGACCTTTCTCACTTGCCGCTGGAGAGCTTGGCAGGCTGCGAAGGACTCAGGGTGCAGAAAGAGGCGCTGAGGTTTGCCCGCGCTCTCACTCATCGCCTGGCACGTGGTGCAGCTCACCCCGCACAGCTCTGCTGAAGCCAGGTGCTCCAAATGTTTCCAGCCAGCACTCCAAACATTTTGTGCAGTATAGTAAACATTTTTGCATACTCCTTTCTGGAGAATCTGATACTGGAGAGATAAGAATCTAAACTGCTGTGGTCCAGAATTATATGTTTCCAATTCATATTTCCACCAAAATAGGAGGTATTTTTACTAGTGATGAAAAGAACTGCTTTACTGAAGTTTTAAACTCATTGCTACAAGATAAAAACCAAGGCAAAGACTTTAGCAGGATTCAAAGGGCTTAGACTCTGTGACAGGTCAAAACTTCTGCAGTTACATAAGACAGACAGACTACATTTTTTTAAGAGAGAGAGTATAGATGCACATGTTTCAGTCACAGAGCTGACCACTAACTGACTACTACAAAGAAGAATCTTCCCTGTGGTCATATTATTCCATATTTATCTACTCTGCGGTTTCTTGGACTTTTTTAGAGGCTTCTGGCATAGATGATCTCTGTCAGAGATAGGCTGCTACACTGAGGCACCAACCAACTCAGTATGCTCATTTCCATGCCCCAGATAAGGAACTGAAATTTCTTTCTTTTCTTTTATCTTTTATCTTTGTGTGTGTGCATGTGTGTGTAAGAGAGAGAGGGAAACAAAGGGAAGAGAGAAAAAAATCACTGTATCTTTTATGCTTTTACATTTCGAAACAGAACTATTACAAGCAAAACATCTGAGATGGGAATCTTAACAGTGGCAGAGATCAAAAATAATCTTCCAGCTGTAGTATTTATGGTTCCAGTCTTAGTTTCAGTAGATAGGAAATTTGTTCCAGCATCATAAGCTTACTTCCATTTGTTGTCTATTGCAAGCACTGGCACATACTTTTAGTATGGCTATTGTGGATACAGTCTGCGAATACATGTTGGCACTAGTTCCCTTGCAGCCACGGAAACACCTGCCTCGAAGCTAATTTATAATCTGCACCTATGGCCATGGGCCACTTACAAGTTTATTGAAAAAGGTCTTGACAAACCATATAGGAAAGACTGTTCTTTCTCTTCCTGTTCCACATGACATAAGTTTGGCATTAACAAGTCACATTTTTATGTCCAACTTTATAGATTGTTAATAATATGTAAAGATATTTGATAGGTAAGATCATGGGTCAAATATTTCTCACCTTACTCATGTGAGTAGTCTCACGAACTTAATTTATACAACTAGTCTGAGGAAGACAATCATGCTTTACTTTCTCTGTAAAATTACTCTGCAGTATTATGAAGCAGTTTTCTCCATAACTTACAGTATTCTCATTAACTCTGAGGCACAAGGCATGTCCCACTCTTGAGCTGTTCAGACTAAATCCCATAAGATGAAGGAGAGTTGTCCACATATACAAAAATATCTGCTAATGAAATAGGGTGCCCTGGTTCTTCTCATGTATGATTCACCATACTAAAATATTGCATCCCCTTTATGTTTTCTGGGATTAACGTATCCCATGTGGTTCTACCTAGAAAGGATTATGAAAATCCATTTAACCACTATTTCCTTGACAATGTTTTTTTCTTTTGTTTATAAATGACTGTGGAGAACAGGTCCGTAAATGAGTCATTGCTTTTACTCTAGTATACTCAGCTGGCATACTGTATCTTGGCCCTGTGCTAGAACTAGGTGGTTTGTTTTCTTATAATTATCATGTAAGTAATCAGGAAGTGGAACCTCCTAGGATGTTTATAAATATCATGAAGAGTCATTATTAAAAGTACCAGGAACAACCCTGTAGAAGATACGTCACATGGTCTGGATAGCGCAGAGGAGAAGTTCAGGTTGTAGTAGCTTTTCTCCACTAACTTGCATAGGAAAGAAAAACAGTCCATAAACTACAGAGCAACATAAACAACTCATTTCGATTCAAATCCGGATCAAAGCAGGAAGCACCTTGGGTTTAGCATTTAGCACTGAGACCATTTCAACATAGAACAAATAGCAGAAAGTTTCCATGGCATTTGCAGTTTTATTGGAAATCAGCAGATGGTCCTTCCACAAGGCCCTTTACAAGCTCTGCTTAATGAAAAATATAGGTGGCTAAATCTTGGTGAAATGTTAATTTTAACTGTCATGCATTGCTGCGTATTGCACCTGTAAAGGCTGCTCATTGATCAAGTTTCTTGTATTTTTTTTTTAGTTGCTGACCAACCCATAAAATGGATGAATTATGTCAGAAGCTTCACTGTTAAGGAAAAGTAGTCTCAGTGCAGACGATGGAGCAGGTATTTGGAGTCTGCCATTCTATTCCCCAGAGCTTGAATCAGTGATGAGAACAAACCACATAGCTACTTTGCAAGGTTTCCTTGAAATCCAAAAGCATGGACCTAAGCTAGATGAAAAGACAAAGCCCTGCAGAATCCCGGCATAGGTCTCTCACCTGAAGAGGAGAAAGAGCTGAGGGCATCATCAGATGAGACAGGTAACAAATAGCTCTGGCACAGATCTATTAAGGGGTAAAAGTATCAGTAACAGAGATGCAGCTGCTTGCATGGCCACACTCTACCTTGATTTCAGGGTTAGCAAGGGAAGCTACCTCACATCTCCACTCCCTTGGCTTGCACCCTCAGCTGCACAGATAACTGGCCTTCTCCTCTTCTGCCCCAGAGTCAGCAGGTAACTGAGGGAAACAGTGATGAAGCAGAAACGTTTTGTTCCCTCTGTCAGCATGTGCCACCAGAACTGTTAGGATGTGACAGAAAGAGACTGTACACTGTTGAGGGACAGTATGTTCCTTCTCTCTTCAGAGAGGGGGTTGCTTTCCACCTCCAGTACAGCACACTGGCACGTCTTCCCATATACAGGTTATCAATCCAAAATCCAGATGTCTAAATTATCCCTACAGCTACCTTGTGCACATTCTATACTTCACAGCAGAGCTTCAAAATAGCCCAGGACCAAATATTTCATTCAGAATTAGACTCAGATTACAACATCCAGGTATACTATTATCATTACTCTAAATTTAGAGTGACCTGGAACAAGACAAATGAAATGAGTTTCTCAGGATGACACAGGAAAGAACACTGGAGATTTTCCAACTGCTAGGCTCTATTTTAACCTCAAGTCCATCTTTCTTCTTTGCAAATTAATCTTAACAATAAATCTTGGTCCATTTATATCCAATACCTTATCCATTAACAGAGGAACCCTGAAGGCATTCCTGAAAAGTGCTTTAAAAACTGAAATACTGAAGGCCAGGAAGAAATAAAAACTATTTCTTTGGTTTTCAACTGTTTGTGATGGCATAAATAATCTGGTGGCAGTTAACATATCCAGACACTGCTAACAATTACTTCAAATTTCCAGCTTTCCTTAGAGCAGATACCTGAGAAAGGAAGCCACTTCAGGAACAAAACAACATGTGATCACAGTTTGAAACGGTCATGTGGTGCAACACCTGGGAGAAGGGAGTCAAAGAAGCAGCTATTGACAATTTCAGTTTAAAAGGGACTTATTTCATGATCCTGAATATGACCCACCATCCATCTCCCTAAAAAAAACAGAATCTCCATTTTCCTTTCATCTTGGGATCTCTACATCTGATTTTTATTTGCCTGCTTTACAGTGAATCCAGATTAATAGTAGTTTGCTATTTTCTCTTTTCTCCACCACAGGGGAATGGCCAGCAAAACTCAGAAGCCAAAAGCAAAACCAGTAAGGTTCGACAAGAGAACCAAGAGCAACCCAGGGGTAGTCCTCGATGTGATATAAATTAACTGGGCAAAGGCAAGACCTCCGAGAGGGCAGCACACGTCTTAGACCTCAGACCTCAGGTTCCTATGGACCTCGATGGGATTACTCCCTCAAGGAACGTGTTAGCAACGCACCTCTGGACAGCTGCTTGGTAAACATCTGTCTTTCTATGCAGGTTTTCAGAGAGCCAGAACTCCGATGTGATCCGAGCGATACCTGGGGGAGCATCCGCGTGGCACCCTGTGTGAAAGACACTGAAGCCATTTCTGACAAGCAAGTGAAATCCCACCCGGTTCCACTAGAGGGTTATGCTTCAAGGACAAGCCTAAGCAGCAGCAGTAATAGACTGAGACCAGTGTGCTCTGCCTCAATGTAAAGGTAATTTTAATTTTCCAAATACAGGGGTACAGTCCTACTTTACACCACTAGTTCTAGAGGCAGAAACAATTTATGAAGCATAAAAACTCTAACTTTTGTCCATTTTTCCTAGCCTGTGTCTCTGATTAAGGCCTTCAAAGTTCCCACGCCAAGTCTTTCTGATTTTGATGCCTAGGGAACAAGAAAACTTATCTGACTGCAAGACATTAATACAAAAAAGATGCTAAATGATGTCTCTTCTTCTCCTCCACCATACCAAAGAGCTACTTTTTTAATGACAGTGCATGTTCACAACATGAGCAAAAAAGGAATTCTTGCAGAAGAGCTTGTCCAAAATAACAGGCCATGCATAATAACTGTATAAATAAGAAAAAGATGGATCCTGATCTAATAATAGACATCACCTCTACCAATAGGAATACTCAAAAAAAGAGAGATCAGATTTGAAGATAATCTTAATTCTGCCCCTAAAAGGACATCGCTGTAATTGAATCACAAACATCCTAGCAGTTTAAGCAAAATATTAAAATAAAATACAAATAAACTCCTGCTCTCTACCTTCTCTCCCAATATCCAAACATACATGTGACCATTCATCTTTGTGTCAAGTTTTTTCTTTTTTTAACTTGGGCTGATTTTGTCCAGGATTTAACCAACCTCTTCAGTAAAATGAATATGATTCCATTTCTGAGAAGCTCCAAGAACGTTTTGGAATTTTTTTCTTTTTTAAGTATGATGAATAAAATCATCACCCTCCTACAAGAAAACTATTAAAATTATCTGTGTCTGTCCTGTTGTAGGATAACAATGATGAACATGTGCTAACAAAGTATTTAGGAGGCTTAAGAAAGATTGTAAAAATCATGTTCATCTTTAAACGAGACAGGGTAGAAATAGTACTTTTATTTCATTTGTAAGTGGTTCCAGACATTGTGAATTATGTTGCTGGTAAACTACTATTTTCCTCAAAAGAGTCAGTTGCTTCCCTTGCAGTATTGAATTTTGGGTTACTGAGTTTTGAGCCAAATAGCGCACACAGTCTGATGGTTAAATGTCTCTCTTACTATCCAGATTTGTGACATCTTCATCTTTAAAAGGCACTCATCTGTAAAAGACTTCAGAATTAATTCTTTTAAGGATTTGTATTTTCCTAATAGCAGGTTACTAAAGAATGCTTCAAAATTTTGTGAATAAAGCATTCACTTGCTCGTTCACTTTCTTTCCAACTTGTGGATGTCAAATCAGTTTTGACTCAGGTCTTCCCATGAATGCTTTCCATTATGCTGTTTTCCTTTGTTTCACCAACAGGTGAGTAGGCAACACAGAAATCAAAGACATCTAAGGGGAAAAGAGCTAATGGAGTTCATGCTTAGTCCTCAAGAGGTCTCTCTTATTTTATGAATTCTCTGTAGATGTCAGTTTGTTGTTGTTAACATTATTTTAAATTAATATACTTTCAGATTTTTTAACTCAATTATTTACCTCTGCATATTCCTCCTCCTTCGCTCTCCCCTGCTCCTCTACCAAAAATTCTTCAGTTTCTGTAAATGAATATGAAGAAAAGTCTCTTTCTCTGACAGTCATATTTCTATAAAGTAGGCCACTTTTGCTATTCTGCATTCAGATCTTTCACAGCCAACAGGGCCTCATAGCTTGAAGGTCTAGCTTAGTAGCTGTAGTTGGAAACTCTGTTTATATCAAGGAGACATTTAATGTTCTTCTTAAAACTCTGGCTACTGCAATCAAGGCATTATATAAGAATCTCAGTTTTCATTTTTTAAAAATTATTGTCTAAATGTCATTGTACTGCGAAAAAGCTTGAAAATGTGACCAGAATCTCAGAAACCAGAAAGTAGGAAAGAAAGAGAACCCAGTTAAAAAGCAACTTATTTAGTCTCACTTCTTTTAGTCAAGCTTCACAATACTCTTATATTCAGGACACTTGATCTTGGCAATACTGCAGCCAATAAGGTGAGCAATCATTGCAACCAAAAGCTCGCAAGAATCGCTGGTGAGAGAGTGAGAAGAACAGCAGCACCCATTAGTTAACCATTATGGTTATCACTACAGAGAAACACGGGTCTGCCCAAACTCACCCAGACACGTTTTCTTTGTCCATACATGTACTGATTAGCACTCAGCTTAGGAGGAGTTTGAATGGTCTGACTGATTAATTTTGTACTATACCATGACTTTTCAGATTGGCAGAGATGGCCTCCTTTGCATACAAAGCTGTCTGATTGCAGCTGGAAAGGAGACGAAGCCACCTCCTCTACAGAATTTCATCTTTCTTTTTGGAACCTGCAAAGGATGCTCAAAAAGCTCAATTGCCTCAGCAGGATGTGGCCAATGAGTGTGATGAGGGACTAGAAACAGATCAAGTTTAGAGTGGAAATGGGGACTTTACAACTTTATGCAGGGATGATTCTGCAATTAAGGTGGAACTCTGGGGCTAGAAATAAGGAATAAATGGAGTCTGGGCCAAATCACTACCTTCTTCTACTGCCCAAAATGGAAGAGAACAGAACAGACCTCATGAGTAAACTTAAGATAATTGTTTCAGGTCTGCGGGGATATTTGAGCACCTGCATTCGAGTCTTTTTTAAAAAAGTGATTCAATACTAACTGTAACAAATATAGGCGAAACACAACCACACAATACAGACCGAATCCTGAATGTCAGGATTTTATGATGCATTCGTGAAACAATTTATTTTTTAATAACCATCTCTTCCTTATCATTTCATATTGGGGCGGGGGCATGGGACTTGTCCATGGACTTTTGCAGGTGTAACTGAGATAAAGTAACACAGCAGCCAGAAAGGATGGCCCAGTGGAGACAAAACTAGTCCAACTGGGGTTTGGGGTTTTTCTTTGCTATTCCACAGTCATTTGCCTTTGGGCAGGTCACTTAGTGCTTGATTCAGTTGCCTAAATATAGGCATCTAATGTCATTTGTAATGTCCTAGTGTATCCAGGTTATTCATACACAGCTGGCAGATGTAGTGCCACATCTGTGCCAGACACTTGTACTTCTGGAGCACAAGTTACAGGCCCAATAGGATAGGCACTATAGGTGGGAAAATGACTAAAACCTTATTCTGCTTACACTTATCTGAGAACACATCCTCTCCCTGCTCACCCTTCCTGCTCTCGCAGCAGTGCAGGGTCTCAGAGCTGGAAGCTGCGCAGGTGCCAGCCCATGCTGGGGAAGCAGAAGTCCCCGCTCCGGGATCACGCGTGCAGCGCCGTCCTGCAAACAGCCCGACTGAACTGTCTCTCCGGGGCACAGAAAATGCACAATCTGCTCTGCTCTCAAGATAAATCTTTTTCCAGACATTCAAGGAGAAAGGAAACTCACTGTAGCCCTAAGGACTGGCAGTGTGGATATCAATCGGCTTATTTAGGCTCCTCAAGTCATCTCTCAGCCAATTGTAGAAGAAAGCCCATGTGAACTGATAAATTTAGTGGACAGACTTGGAGCCACAAGGCTCTTCCTAGACCCCTCCTTGGAGGAGGAGTGGAACGACGTGAGCAAGGCAGTTTTTGTGCTACTAGAAGTAGACAACTACATGCTGCAGGGCCAACAGAGTCTCAGCAGTCCACGCATGACCTCCACTCGAAAAAAAAAGGTATGCAACAGGTCACAAGAGAGAGCATAAATTGCCACGGGCTTTTTTCCTTCCCATACCATTATCTAATAATTGCAGTCCTATTTAGTCCATAAAAACCTGACTCCAAAATAATGTAAAATAGGTTTGCTTTAGAAGGTCCACAGATATCACTGCTGTGCACTGCAACATTGACTTAAGCCTACAGAGTTGCTTGCAATGTCATTTAGTTAATATAACTTAATACCTTTAGTTTGAATTAAAAATTCATTTTGGAAATTCACTGTTGCTTATACAATGGCAGAAATGTGCTTTTTAGCGAACTGAAAAGAAAACTTTGGTGACTTACAAAGTGTTTTAATACATCTGATGTTATAGCAAGTCTTGAAATAAAAAGATGTTTTAACACTAAGCACATTTTGATATTCTTATTCCATTACAAAAGAAAAATACAAAAGAATTAGAATAATCATGAGCTACTCATTTTCTACTCATAAAAACAAAGAAGATCACCACAACTGCGGAAAAAAAATTCTTTGCTTCCATCATAGCCATAGCCTTAACTTTTCCAAATTCTGTGTTAGAATTAGGCTGGTTCAGGTCATATTTCTGCTCTGGGTTCTTTCTATTTCCTTTCTTCTCTCACATGCTCTATATTCAGCCACATGTGTAAGAAGGTGACATTTGCAGTTTATCACATGTACTGTGTAGGGCAATGATGATAATGTTCTAATAACTTGCCATTGACTAAACAGCATTCTAAAATCCATTTGGTTCCATTAATCTCTGAAAGTAAACCATTAAAACCGATCCTCTTCCTTGATGGGCAATAAAGTAAATACAAACCTCACAATAAGAAGTTAATGACCTGTCCCTAACAAGGCTGTAACTTTGACGTACTCAAGCACCTACTCTCTCAGCCTAAAAACAAGATCCAGTACATCACCCGATATATGCACTGAGCCAGAAATTGTCCATTTGTTACCCCTTTTGCCATGCTATATTGAGCTTTTCACAGTTGGCTATGGATATCACTCTCAACAATGATTTTTATTCCATTTGTGTTGCAGGCCAAGATCCACAGTCAAACAAAGCCATTTTTGGACTAGAAAATGATGTGCCTCCACTTATCCGGTGAGTCAAATATGCCTTCTGCATTAACTTTAATAGAATCAAACTAACAAGAAGAAAAATAAAGTAATAGCAAAAAATCAACTGAATTTTCACAGTAGTTATTTACAAACTATGTCCGTCCTCACTTTAATCTTGGGTTCAGTCTCCCATCCTGTTCCAGCTGCAACTGATTGCCAACTGACTTGTCTTTTGAAGTCTGCCACGCAAAATGTTCCAGACCTTACAAGTACAATAACAACACATAACCCCACCATTCTTAAAGCACCATTTTCCTCATCTATAATTTTAAAATCACAAATTTGAAGTTATATCACCAATTGTGGCCTAGCTCAGTTTGGCAGAGTTGCAGAAGTAGAAAAGGCAATTTGCCAGCCAGGAAACTGGGTAAGAGCCATTTTGCACTTAGTACATGACTTGGGTCAGCCTAAGAATAGCTTAATATTGCACAAGCTGAAATGGTCTTTTAGGGGCTGTTCTGTTTGACAGCTTTGCTCTTTCCCTGCTCCCTCCCACTATGCCACTTCTTGTGCCTTTACATGGGAATGGGTTGTTCAGAGCCGGCAGTGCTGGCTTCCTGGCGTTCCTTTAAACCAGTGGTACCCTAAATGGCTGTTTAGAGCAGATTTCCAGCAGTTATTGCATTTTCTATTGTTTGTTTAAGTTCTCCAAATTTCATTTAGAATCAATGTTGGAATTCCTGCTTCTGTTCATAGCACTGCAGTCCCAACAAGAGCAGAGTCATTTTCTGCTCTAGAAACTCCCTGGTCTGTGAGCATTTCTGGTTGTTTTCTGTTCTCTGAACAGAAAAGTACAATAGAACAGTATTTTTTTTATCATTTTTCACTTACCTTCACCAGATAGTTAATGATCTTGATGTTTTCCTTACAAATTTTTCCACTCTTATTTTGTACTTTTGTCTTGGCTTAATAACATGGAAAGCTTTTGTAACTTGTTTAGCAACCTGTCACAGTTTTCATTTCACTCATGCGTTAAGCCTAGTCTTATCACATCGCACGCTGTTTGCAATGGATACTGAAAACAAGGCCTGCAGCACTTTCCTCAGTGCTGGTTTGGGGTATTGACAACACAGGAGAAAATTTCTCTAAGACAGTTTGTCCTGTTACGGCCTCCAACAAGGCGAAAGTAACCACCAAGCTGCAGAGTTTATGTTATTACTCCCAGAGTTACCAATAAAACGCAGGGAAGGGGTGAATTTGGTTCCTACCACATATACATAGACTTTATTTGACCTAAAAGGTGAAGGCCACCTGTCCACACGCCCTTTCTGAACAAAGCCACAGACACACAGAGCTGTTAAACCTCCATGGGCTACCAGAAATTTCCCATATTTAAGATCAGAGTGCTCACAGTCACAGTATCATCCTGTTCCTTCCATGGCCAAAAACGAACGATCAAGCTAAAACTTTGGGGTGCCCTCCAGGCAGTGTGACCATCTGTCATAGGGTGGATTATCAAAACTGCATATTAGTTACCTACAAGAGGACGTATTGACCACGCTCAAGTCCTTCCTTCCACTGAACCACAGAGAGAAATTTCAAATTGTATACCTGCTTCCAGCTGTCTTGGTCAAAGGTGATGATAGCTTTTCAGATCTGACTTGCCAAATATTTACTCATGATCAAATTAATATTCCCTTGGCAATTTTTGCCAGTGACATTTATTAGGTAAAATTCCCTCTATTTTGTAATTCAATCCATAGTCCACTACCTGAAAACAGTCATGAATTTTTGCGTCAGCTTAAAGAAAAAATAACTGTTCAATGTACTTGTTTACATCTCATAAGTACAACTCTTACCCATAGCATAAAATATAAGTTCTATGTATAATAGTCTCACTTATGTGTAGGAACTCAGTGTGATGTGTAGTATTACTCAGTGTAATAGCACATGTACCCACTACCTGGAGAAAGTAATACTCTAACTTAGTTAATACATTTTGGGGCTTAGTACCATCAAGAACTTTGCTTGTTTTTCATGAGAAAGTCTTGGCTGAATCAAGAAATGAACCTTTGCAATCCAACTAGTTTTGTTACTTTCCTCTGAGAAACAGCACATGAAATTCTACAGCAGAAAAGGATGTTCGAGTGAACTGCCCTACAAGGAACAAAGGAAAAGCTCTTAAAATGGAACCATACAAGGGTGCTTAGAAACGCCTCTAAATCTGAGATCTGAAACAGGTGAACTTTTGTAAAACTGCACATTTCCAGAAATGGCCGCCTCTTTTTGTGACAGTCAGAACAATCAGGCAGGAGTAAAGGAGGCTAACAAGTTTTCTCTCCTACCAGAAGAGGACGTCCTACCTTTATTTGAGCTTAACTCGGTAGGCGAAGCCAGCTGTAAGAGAAACCACATCATATGATACATGCAGCCCATGGCAATTGGATCCTATCTGAATCTTCTTCCTCTCTCTTGAATTTTAGGTAGGGAAATGTCAGGGTAGGCCTCCAGATTTTCTCTAGCCACAAACCCAGATCACTTCCAAATAATCAGCTTTGTTTGGAGTCCTACCCATATTCTCAAAAATATTTATGCAGACATGCTCCTTATAGAAGAGAGGGTCCAGATGTGGCCCATTTTTGATACAGAGTGACAGCTCCTCTGTTGAGAGATAGTACCTTGAGGGGCAAAGAGTAAAAGAAAATACATTATACTAATACAATGAATATTGAATTATCACATCAGAAAACAAATACACCCAATATAGGAATGTATGGGTATATACACATACGTACATACATATATATGTGTGTGTATGTAGGTATGTTAATAGCACATGTTACACAAAGTTACACTTTGGGATTATTTTTCTTTCTACTCCGCATTTTGCTGCAATTTTCCTCAGAGACCAGCCACGCAATATTTTTGGTTATGGAGTCTGTTGTAGCTACAGCTATATTAGAGATAGGACAAAGCCACACATTTTATGTAAATTGAGAGCTAAATCTGAACTTTCTGAAAAATTTGAGATGCTAGTGCATAGGGGTTTTTTAAAGGCTTTATTATTCCAAGATCAGGGCCAGCTGCAAAGATTGGATTCACATCCAAAAACATATATTAAAATGCATACACTTCTTGGTAGAAAGAAGTTTTAAAACCTGTCAGGCTGAGAACAACACTCTTTTTGTGTGCTGCCTGACAATTCAGTTACAGATTGACCCTATTGTTTTTTGGTAATTTAAATGTGATTGTTGGCAAAGCAGAAAGGGGGGGGGGGGGTTATGGAGGCACACAGATAAAAGGAAGAAAGCATTTCTGATTATACAATATAGCCCTGACACGTTGTTACACACAAACCCAATATTTAGCATTTAAAAAAGAAAAAAAAAAACAATAAAAGAAACAGCAGCTGTTTCTATGTGATGTCAGAGAACAGGTGTGATACAAATCTCCATACCAGCGCAATCATATTGATCTCCTGATGATGCACGCATGAAGCACATGTGCAAACGTTATCGACCCATGCGGCATCTTATTTCCAGGAATACGGCCTGAAAACGCCCCTCTATAATTGAAAACATTGTCAGGATAAACACTGTGCCGGCCAATTATTAAAACAACCAAACTGAAAAGAAAAAGGTGAACCTGATGCCCCCCGCACGCTCCCGCACGCTCCCGCATCCCGGCGCGGGCGGCAGCAGCAGCCGCAGCCGCTACCCCGCCGCCGGCCCGTGACCCCGCCGGCACCGCCGGGCCGCCGCCGCGGGGGGAGGCGGCAGAGCCGGGGGGCAGCGCCGGTGCCAGCCTGCGGGATCCCCGGAGCGGGCCGAGGTCCGCGGACGGGTGTCCCGGGGCCGGGGCAGCCCCCGGAGGAGGAGCTGGCGGCAGCGCTGCCCGGGATGGGGCGCGGGAGGCGCGGGCAGGGGCGGCGGGGCAGGCGGGCCGGCGACCCCCGTCGGCGGCGCGGGGCGCGGCGCTGAGCGGGCGGCCTGGAAGGGGCGGGCGCCGCCGCGGCTCCCTGCGGCCCCGCGGCTGCACGGCGGCAGCCTGCCCCCAGGCGCCGTCCCTGCGGGGGCCGCGGCCGCGGGCCGCGCTCTCGGCGGCTCCGCGGTGAGGGGTTTTGCTCTGGGCTGTTGGAGTCGTCTGCCGTTAGAGGGCACTAAGCAACCCTGCATTGAGGCCGCGCCGCAGAGCGAGGAGGGAGAGGCAGGCGGAGGGAAAGAGTGGCACCAATTTGGGAAAAGATTAAGAAGGATGTGGAGTCCCGGAGCTTCTGAAGTGATCAAAATGCCCGGGCGCTGCTCGGGACGATGATCATAATAATAACAAAAAAAAAAAAAAAAATGCAGCGAGGTCAGTCATTTACCAGTCTGCTTCTTAATGCGTGTGACTGCAGGTGGTACAGAGGGACATTGTGATTCATGCCCACTTTCAAAGCAGGACCAGGGCCCGGTCTGAGGCACCCAAACAACTGTCTTCTAATATTAGCACGGCTGTATTTCTGGATCTATTATAGTCTGTCCAGACAGATCCCATTGTAATGGGATCTTTTATTAAAAGATTAGCACTATCTCCTGCAGTTGGTGGAAAAAAATCTGTTATCACTGAGTTATTTGCAGTTGTGGGGAGGGGGCGGGCGGGGGGGGCAGCCGGGGGACGCGGTGGGCGGGGGGGTGCGGGGAGGGCCGGGCCGCGGGCGCGGAGGGTTGCGCGCACCGTGCCCTGACCCGGCGGTGTCCGGGAATTCCTGTCTGCATACTTCGCAGTCTGTTGTGCTTTGGTGGCTCAGAAAAGCGAAAGAATCGAAATTAAAAAGGCAGCTTTTGAATAAACAATACAATTTTCCGTTAAGTAATCGTTTTGTATAAAAGGAAATATCGCCTACTCAGTTTCATTCAGCGGTGCCAAAAAATGTTATAAATGAGAGACCGCCAACTTTTCTAAGGGGAGAATAATGCCAGACTGTGCTTAATAAACTAGTGCCCTAGAAGTTCATTATCGATGTTGCAATCTTTTCTGATTCTGAAAGGAGACCGCCTACGTCGCCCCCATTCCCGTCTCGTCCTCCCGGGCTCCCAGTGAAAAGGCTGTCACTGGGGCAGAGCCCTAGGTATTAAACTTTTATTTGTTTGGGGCTTTTTTTTTGGTTCGGGGTTGGTGTTCGGGGTTGGGTTTTTTGGTGTGGGTTGTTTTTTTTTTTTCAGACGAGTCCCGCCGAGCGCGATGCGTGTGCGCGCCAGCCGCCGCGCTGCCCTCGGAGGTGCGCGGCGCGGGGTCTCTCCGTAGCCGCGGCGTCGGGTGGCCATGGCGGCGGCCGCGGGCGCGCAGCAGGGCGGGCGGGCGGGCGCCCCTCCGCGCCCCGGCAGCTCCGCCGCCCCGCGCTCCGCACCCCCGCGCACCGCTGCGGACCGGCGGGGGAAAGGGCCCCCTGCGCTGGGACCCCCGCGGCCCCCAGCCGGGCGGCGCGGGCGCGGCCCGCTGCGCGCCTCCCCCGCGCGCGGGCGCGGGCGGCTCCGCGGCGGCCGCGGCCGGGGTTGCGCTGCCTCCCGCTGCTGCGCAGGCGGCTCCGGCGGCCGCGCCGCGCAGGGCTGGCCCGGGGGTGCGCGGGTGCGCGCCTGGGGGTGCGCGCCGGTGCGCCCCTGTGCGCGCCTGTGTGTGCGTGCACCTAGAGCAGATAATTGGAGAGGGTTTCCAGAAGGTGGAAAATGTCACCTGATTCACACTGAACTTTTTAAATCTCCCCACCCCCGAGCAGACACACACACACATTAGGAGACCGCCCACCGCAGACAGCTAAGACCCCCGTATAGATTTAAAGAGAGACTGCATTCAGCGCCTGACGTTCATTCAATAGAGCGATCATCGCCGGCTGGCTGGTGCTCGCTCCCTCCGCCTGCTCCCCGCGACACTGCTCCTGGGTCTCCTCACTCCGGCTGCACGGAGGATGTTACACCGGAGAAGCCACCCGGGCATGCTCTTACTCCTGATGTTTCTGTGCCACTTCATGGACGACCACACAGTGCAGGGTAAGATGAGATTGTTTACTCGCAGATGCGTTTTTCTGAAACCTATTTTCTCCCTTTCGGGCAGCGCTCAGTTTGCTGCGGTGTTTAAACGCCTCTCTCCAAGGTCCAACAGGACAGAAGTTAGCTGTGGGCATGGGGCTGCTCTGTACCGGTGTGCAGAGGTGTCATTTAGGTTCCTTTTCGATCGGATCTTCGCACTGCTGTGCATAGGCACAGAGGACAGATGAGGATGATTCTTAGTATTTATTGTTATTCTGCAGCATGAATGAACAACAGCATCGCGAGGGAACTTTCTTAGTGTCGGATTTCGAATGAGTGCTCAAAGTTTGTTGGTAATTTAGCTGAGATTTTTATCTCGCCTGCCTGACGGAAGGAGAGGTGGTGATGGGGAGCCCCACAATTACAGCTGACATTTTCAGAAACCAGTAGTGGTCATTTTCCGGACATTCCTTTAATATTGGGATTTTCTTCCCCCCCCCCCCCTTTTTGATGAATAATGCTACTATGTTGTAAATTCTTCTGCGCTGAAGAGTATGGCTAAGTAAGTTTTTTTCCATGCGAACAAAACAAACCCGAACCTGATATTGACAACTCTTAAGAGCCCTCTTTCGACACAAGGGAATATTGATTTTTAGTTTTGGGATTTTTTTCCCTTTTATTGACCGTGTTCCAGCCATAACCTGGATCTCTTACCATTGCTTATCATTGGTTTTTTCTTTCTTTTTTTTTCTTTTTTTTTCTCCACTGAGCAGAGCATAAGTTAATGTAACGCAGGCAACTGTAAAACACAAAACTTTCTTTTTAAAGGGCGTTGTTTATTCAATGATTTGGGGAGGGGGGAATGTTCCCCCGCACCCAGCGACATCTCGGATGGCCAATCCTGACCCCTCACTGCGGTAAATTCCCATCGGAGTAAGGAGGCAGGATCGAGCCCTCGCTGGATTAGCACCAGAATCAATTGGTATTGAGTTGCTGGAGAAGTCACATTGGTTATTCACGGGAGACTCATCCCAACCAAAACTCTACTCTCCAGCTAAAAAAGGGGGAGTTGCTTGGACTAATGTTCTTGGCTTGACTCCACAAATAACAGGGATACTATTAAAAAAAAAAAAAGAAAGGAAAAAAAAAAACCTCTATCCGGTTTAAGGACAGTGTACTTTCCTCTGAATTGCTTGCGGGAGAGACGACACCTATAACTTTTCCAGTCTGATCGGTTTTTAAAACTCTGCAGGGACCCTCCTACTCTATGTGCCACTGTATTTTGCATACTTTGCTCACTTTTTTGGATCTCTGCTAACTTATTTTAGTAAAGGAAAGACATTTGTTAATAGAAGCAGCAAAATGTGGAGATTTCGAAAGACTTCTCTAACAGCAAATGTTCCCAATTCGTGCAGATTGCAAAATGGGCTGGGACTGAAACTCTGTGCGGCACTAAAACAATGCTGCTGTGCAGACGCGGTGAGGAGGAGAGGGCAGGGGGAGGAGGAAGGAATTTGCAAGCGCGATTTTCTTTTTATTCCCTTTTAAA
This sequence comes from Dromaius novaehollandiae, assembly GCF_036370855.1. Lineage (NCBI taxonomy): Eukaryota > Metazoa > Chordata > Aves > Casuariiformes > Dromaiidae > Dromaius > Dromaius novaehollandiae. Next base: position 65,776,108 of record NC_088132.1, on the reverse strand, counting down.
TGCACATCCTTTTCAAGCCTCTGTCACGTGCAGGCAGTGTTCCTTCTGCTCTACATATGGAATAAATACCTAAGAAAACTGCCTCGTCCTGTTTTGATCAGTTTGGGGGGGGGGCGGGGGGGTTCGGTTTTTTTTTCAAACTGCACTCCCAAATCGGCCAGTGTAGCTGCGGGTTATGAAATGGGACAAATAAAAGTAAACAGTCTAGTAAAAGTCAATGCAAGGCGCACGTGTTGTGTCTGGGTCACTGGTAACTGACACTGATATGGCTGAGTGTCTCCCCTCGCTCGCCCTCTCCCCCTCCGCAGCTGGGAATTGTTGGCTCCGGCAGGCGAAGAACGGCCGCTGCCAGGTCCTCTACAAAACTGATCTCAGCAAGGAGGAGTGCTGCAAGACGGGTCGCCTGACGACTTCGTGGACAGAAGAAGACGTCAACGACAACACGCTTTTTAAGTGGATGATTTTTAATGGGGGAGCCCCAAACTGCATCCCATGCAAAGGTGAGGAGGGGGCGTGTTTGTGAGCTGCATTTTGCTAAGGATCAGTCCAGCCAGGGACTGGGATGAGGAGGAAGAGGAGAGGGAAAGGAGCTGGGGAGCGGGGGGACAGTGGCCTCCTGCTTCTTTCCTCACTGACGGCTGGAAGTGCATCTTGTACCAGCCCTGGGATCAGCGAGGGGGGAGCCCTTGCTTGTGCAAACCAGGGCTGCGGAGGGGAGTGAACTCCTCCCTCCCCTGCCCTCACAGGGTAGGAGGATTCCCCTCGAGTTTTGTCTCCTGCTTGGGGGGAAAGGTGTTTGCTCTTTATACCCTGGAGTTGCAGTGGCTTTTTTTTTTTTTTTTTTTTTTTTTTTTTTTTTGCAAGCAGTTTTGACAGGAAGTCTGATCTGCACACTCGATACTAAAGCGGTGCCTCTTTCCTTCCATCAGAAACATGTGAGAACGTGGACTGTGGACCTGGGAAGAAATGTAAAATGAACAAGAAGAACAAACCTCGGTGTGTTTGTGCTCCGGATTGCTCTAATATCACTTGGAAGGGCCCCGTGTGTGGCTTAGATGGGAAAACCTACAGGAACGAGTGTGCCCTTCTCAAAGCCAGATGTAAAGAACAGCCCGAACTTGAAGTCCAGTATCAGGGCAAATGCAAAAGTAGGTTTGCAAATCTAATCCGATCTCCCTCAAATGCCAAAGGGTGTGTGTCTGAGTGTAGGGAGGAGGAGCTGACGTACTTCCCCACAGTAACCAGAGCGATGTTCCAAATGCTGGGAGACAATAACCAAACCACGCGCCACAGACAAGGACGTAGCTGGATTGAGAGTTCCCCACAGTCTAGCAGCGCTTGTGTCCTACTAGCTACCCTGAGATGGGAAGGTTTCCTCCAGCGGCCTTTAAATGACAAAAGCTGCTGAAGGCTTTTATCTGATCATTTGTTTCATTATGTCACTCATTCACTCCTCGCTTGGGCTCCGGGATCTCCTATTAATCACTGCGTATTTCCATCTTTATTTCAGAGACCTGTAGGGATGTTTTATGTCCAGGCAGCTCCACATGTGTGGTTGATCAAACTAATAACGCCTACTGTGTGACATGTAATCGAATTTGCCCAGAGCCTACCTCCCCCGAACAGTATCTCTGCGGGAATGACGGCATAACGTACGCTAGTGCCTGCCACCTGAGAAAAGCCACCTGCCTACTGGGCAGATCCATTGGATTAGCCTACGAAGGAAAATGCATCAGTAGGTATCTCGGTTGGAGGGTAAGAGTGGGGAGAGCTTCTTGGCTCAGTTGTTCTGGAATACTGTGTGTGGAATCGGATGGACGTAGATTGTGTCTGGGCGCAGGACACAGACCTCCAGCAGCCTGGGCTTGTGTCCCCTCCAGGAGAAAGGAAAGCTGGGGCAGCTTTGCTCCAGCAAAGGTTGCAGAAGGGGCGAGGGTGTAGAGGGCCTGTTCCTGCTTCTCTTGCTGTCGGTGTGGGTGGGTGCTGACATTAGTGTCCAAGGGAGAAGTACCCACACCATTAAATAGATGATGACATGGTTACAGTGTAATAAGGTCTCGATATTCAGTGGATCTGGATTCCTGGAAACAATTGTCTTCAAGTGGTCTTGGCAGAGCTTGCTTTAACTTAATTGGAAACATCTGATCACTTTTTCCTCTTTAAAAATACTGCAGAGTTTGGAGACAGTTGGTGCATCTCTGTGCATCCTGACATTTTGTATTGTGACTGTGATTTCCAGAAAGGAGTGATAGTGAAGTGTGAGTGTTACAAGGAAGCACCTTCAGGAAAACCTCTGCTCCCCAAAACTGCCGGGGGGATTCTGGGGAATCTCAGGCTGCTTTTAGTTGGCCTAGGTTGAGGTAAATTCACTTTCTAATCTTGTAGATAACTACCGTACATGGTTTAGTTTAAAAATAATTGATTTAGAAATGCCGAGTGTGTTGGTAAATTCTGCACTTAGCACTAAAGTTATGGGGAGCTGAATTTCCACCGATGATCAGACAGAGCAGGGAAGGACGTGTGCAATATGCAAATGCAATTCTGCATTCCCAGGGCCAGACTCTCCTGGCACGGCTCGGTTCCCTCCCCCACAGATAGACAGGCAGCGCTTTCCGAGGAACTGCTTGCTTGAGTAAAACCAGCAGGTATCATCACATCTACCTCATCTGAGCTTTGCCCGTTCACAGTTCTTGGAGGAAAAGGAGTCTGGGATTGTTTGTTGTTGCTTTGCTTCTCTCTTTGTCTTTTCACTTACCTCTAGTATCCTGTGTGTATTTTTAGAAGCAAAATCCTGTGAAGATATTCAGTGCAGTGCTGGGAAGAAATGCTTGTGGGATTTTAAGGTTGGCAGAGGTCGGTGTGCCCTCTGTGATGAGCTATGCCCTGAAAGCAAGTCAGACGAGGCAGTCTGTGCCAGCGATAACACTACTTATCCAAGCGAGTGTGCCATGAAAGAGGCAGCCTGCTCCATGGGCGTGCTTCTAGAAGTAAAGCACTCCGGATCTTGCAACTGTAAGTGAGATTTTTAACTCTGCAGTCATTTAAGGCTTCTGAAGGCAATCCCTAGGTAATAAAGACTTATGCCTTTAAAAGTAAAAAAGGCTTAATTTAGAGATTCAAGATATGGTACATGTGCAATATAAATATGTATATATCATGCACACGCTTTGGTTACCGATAAAGTGCAATAGATCTCCAACAATTGGTTTGCTTCCAGCTTGGGGTTTTGGGGCCATTTTAAGGAAAAGTCATTTTATCAGAAAGGGGTTGCCCTAGGAGCATAATTCTAGCGATTTTTTCCTAATTTGTTTGCTCTCGTGTGCTTCGCTGATTGCTTTATTAACACTCGGATAAACTCTAACTCTGTCCAAAAGAACAAGCTTAATGGTAGCACATGGGCATCTGGTTTAGCACAGTTGCCTCTACTAACTCTGAATGAAGGGCACAAAGCAGTTAAACCTAGAACACAAGAGCGCTTTTTATTTGATTTCAGGAATCTGCCAATAAAACCTGAGCCATTGATTCTTCAGAACTTTCTGCAGTAATGACTTCATAGATTATGTATAAAAAAACCTTATTGCATAACAGCAGATGCCAAAGAGCATCTCACTACAAGTCGCATAAAATGCAACGCTGTATTATGGCTGTTCAGAGGGCTTTGAAAACATGCACTGAGCTGCTTCTGCGCTGTTGTTGTCCTTATTTAAACAACAGCTCCCCTGTATTCCCCCATCTAGCCATTAATGAAGACCCAGAGGAAGAAGAGGAAGATGAAGACCAGGACTACAGCTTTCCTATATCTTCCATTCTAGAGTGGTAAAACCTCCATCACTATTGGAACAGCCATTGGGCACGAAATCAATGTCCATACTGTAAATAAGTGTATGCTTATTTATTTTGGGGAGAAAAAAAGTATACATATAGTTGAGTCTCGTAGACATTTATTTATACTGTGTCATGTTTTATAATTTATACATAAAATGTCTGGTTGACTGTACACCTTGTTTTTTGAAGAAATTTATTCGTTACGGGAAGAGCAGTGTTATTTATTGTGAGGTCTCTTGCTTGTAAAGTAAAGCTTTTCTTTTTTCTTGTAAACTATAAAAGTCCATTCCTTAGAGCTTACCCACATGATCTCATCTCTTTGTTTCACTGATGTTAACTCTTTTCCACTTTAACAAACTTGCATGTCGGTTTCTGTTATGTTTATTTATTGGATTTTCTTCTTGCCGGTTCTGTACATAAAAGATCCCTCGGGTTTTTGTTTACAAGGAATCTTGACTGACCAAAAGGCGTTGTAACTCACTTAAATATACTTCCAGGGTGCAGTGAGGCGATCTTTAAGGAAACTTCTTCCACTTCACTTTTCTCTACTGCTGATCACATCATGTACTGAAGTGATCTCAATGTGCTGAGCATATATACTGTACTATAAGAATTCCGGACCCAAAGAAATCGGATTATGAAGGCTGTTAATAGCTACATGGCTAACTGTAATAAGAATAAAGTTTTTATTTTATTTTTATTGTTTTTTTTGTAACACGCATAAATGTTTTATCAGGTGTTTCCTTTAAGATGGTCTTGCAGTACCACTTTCAAAGTTGTGTTTTCCCAATCAGTGTGTCACTAAAAGTTATATCAAAGCTTTATCAGTTCAAGTTTCTTGCTTTTCATAATACTTTTTTTCTGAGGCAATTTTATATTTTCAAACATGGCGAGTTAAATATAAATTCATTTAAATATATAGTTTTGTACTTTTCTACCATGTAAATGTGCAATGTATATAAAAGTTATAATGTGTATTTGTAAATAAATGATGAGTGAAAAAATAAAAAATGGAATTTTCCCTAGATGCAGTCCTCTGTCTTTGCTTTTGAAGGATTCTGGTCCTCTGGTGCAGAGAAGAGCTATTGCTGGTCAGGGGAAAGAAGGCTTGTGTGTGACATGGAAGTGAAACACATTGGTTATGGCCAAAGCTTTCAGCTGAAATTGATTCAAGAAACCCTTCTTTTCAGACAGGATCAGTGTCTTCAGGTTTTGGTATTATATAATTTTAAACCCAGGTAAACCGATCAATGAGATGAGAAACAGCATTTCTGTCTCCCTCTCCCTCCTCTAGGTAAAAAGTTTGTCATTTCTTGGACACCCTACGTTTGCATACTTCTAGGAGGTTTTGAATATGTATTTGAATTTTTGCTAAGCTTCACATTCATGTTACTGCAGTATTCTGTTGAAACTGTATCATCATTTTAGATGACCAATGGAAAAACACAAAAGATGGCCTAGTTGCCCAAATGCTAGCTCTGCAACCATTACCACAGAAGACAAGAAGGTAATCAAAGAGCATGCTTTCTCTTGGAGATGACTCTCTCCCCAGAGGAAGTTTAATTCTGAGATTCTGTTTAGTGAACCAATATCCAGACTGGCCACACTTTTCAAGGCAGATTCCAATACAGTGAACTGAGAGGAAGGAAGTAGCCATAAGCATAGTGAACCGAGAGGAATGGTAACAGCCATGAGCATAGCAGGGACAAAAATTCTCTTTTAAGCCACTTGGGCTATGCTATTCTGCCAAATATGGCCCCATCTAGCAAAATTTCTTATCCTACTGCATTCAACTTATAAACGTACTTAAGCACCTTATTCAATAGCATTTAAGTATTTTTCTGAATTGAGGCCTGAGAGCTGAAGCTGACTTACCCATTTTGTTTAAATACAAAACCCATTTAAAGGCTGTTCCTGCTACAGCGCTCTGTATATTTTTCACTATAAACTCTAATTTGTTATGGGTTGTTTAGTATTATCCAAAGCTAATAGAACTTATTCATTTCTGAATAAATGCACAAAAACTACAGGACTGCATTTATAATATTGTCTTCAAAATACTACCAAAAAATTCTGCCCTAGCTCCTCCTGTTGCTTCGTTTAGACGAGTAGTCTCTTTGGAAGGAAGTGCCTGATGAGAGGAGCAAAGTGAGCAGAATTTTAGTCTCCTGAGGGCAATAGAACCTGGAAGAAAAGAGAATGGGGGCTGGGAGAAGAGAGGGATGGAAAAGGAACCTTTCAAAAAATCTCTTAAGGAATTAATAAATGCATGACAATGAAACAGAGATGAAATGTTTAATAGATGTGGAGAGAATCAGAGGACATTTTTCTCAAATTCAGATAGGTGCCAGCTACTCCATGTCCAACAAAGTGACAACACTCAAGACTGTTTTTAATTGCACATATATTTACATGTTTTACAGAGAGACTGTAGCAAAGCAGGTTTTCTGGGTTCTAATTTTATGTCCTGCCCCTGGTTCACAAAATAACTTTGAGAAAGTAACCGAGGGCCAAATTCAAAAATGCAACAATAATGCCAGTAAGTGATATTTAGGCATGTACCTGTTTGTGAAAAAGCCACAAAAATCTACATCAGGTTTTTGCTGATAAAATTATCTAAATGTTCTGCAACTGTATTATACCATCACTACTGCTATTTCTATATAGTTGAAAGTCTTGAAAATTACCTTGCACCAAAGCCTGCCTGTGATGTGCAGATGGGGCATCTCCAGAGAGCCTGACAAGGTAGGCATCCTCTGAGCACACCTAACGTACACCAATCTCAGCATGAAGTGCAACAGCTCAGAGACCTTCTCCCAGAAACGTGTCCAGAGGTGGTGGTAGCATGACTGCCAACATTTTACATAATAGCATACTTGTAGATAAGGCACCTGCTCATGAGGTTCAGGTCCATCACCAGCCTCTTCCTGGGGAGATCATTCCCACATCTCCCAAGACTGCAGCCTCCACCAGCCCAAGGTGAAGTTCAGGCTGGAAAATGGTCTATCATGCCTGCTGCAGCCATACTTCTGTATTGGAGAGGAATCAAGATTCATCGAGAGAGGATAATTTGCAACCCTAATAGGTGCTCCTTTTGAAGAGGAAGTCTTGGGTTCTTGCCCCATGGGGTGCCTACACATTTTGCATTTGTAATTGAGTAACATACATAAAAAGTGTGTGAAGCAGGGGCCAGCATTCAGGTTGCCTCTCCTTCTCCTTCCCTCAGCATGTAAGTGCCTCCATCCTTGAGCTATGAAATCATGCTTAACCCTCTGTTTAAATCAAGATTACAAATCTCACTTCCCTCTCTACACTGAGTCATAGTTACAACAAGAGAGGTTGCACTTTTTTGTCGCCTTTCTTCTAGGCTTGCACCTGGGGAACTTCCTGGGAAGTGGAAATGTGAAAGTTAGTTCCCTCTGTCTGAGGATGGCATTTTCTGTCCTATTTTTTCTGCTTCCTGTCTAACTAATAGACTATCCTACAACACAGATATGCTGGATGTTGTTTAAATGAAGAAAGAGAGGTGTCTGGAGGCCTAAGTGCAGGAAGGTGGTTTTCAGCTCTGAAATGATCTTGCACAAACGCCAAAATCCAGAAAAGAAATAAGATTTCAGAAATTTCTCTCTCTTCAGTATTTTCTATTGGCTGGCATACGTGTTCACCTTGCTCAACAAACCCATTGCTGTAAATCACATTTCTGGCACTCTTAGTTCACTGTGGCATGTATCTGGGTACTGAATCCCAGGCCCATAAGTTATATTCACAAATGCAGGCACTGAAGAGTCAGGCACAGTAACACGAAGTGAAATGTGTATATTTGAAAACAGAAACCCATCTTCTGGAACTTCAGTAAAATCAGTTTAATTCCAAGAGCTCCAGTTTTAGACATTTGAACGATAGGAATATTGCCTCTAAAGCCCTGGTTCCCAAACGTATTAGTCTGTGCAATAACTGCAAGCAAGTATACAGAATTTTGATCACACTAGGATGCATTCCTGATAGCTACATTCATAAGACAGACTCAAGAACAATATAATGGATCTCTTTTGCACCTTTTACCTCTTTGCTTGCTTTCTGCCTGCTAATACACCTCAACTAAAACTACATTCCAAGCCCCTCAGCAAATTTCAAACAGCTGCCATTTCTTTTTTTATGACATAAAAATGTTTCCTTCTTTCCCTCCAAATGGGAATCAGGTGAAATTAAATTTCAGTATGCAGTGCTGTATTCTAGGCAGTGACATTTTACCATACAATGAATCACCAGCACTAGAAACATCTGTATCTTATCCCTTTGAAGAATTGGGATTCCTTGCTTTCTAGCGAAGCATAACATTTGTACATAGACCAAGAGGTTCACAAGGTATCAGATTTTAAATTCATAACTCCCTGAACATAAAGCAATTACATTTTTTGTTTGATATTTCTGTAATTCCAAGGCCTGCCTGACCCATTATGGTAGTGTACATTTTGCAGCTAGAGGCAGAGGAAAAATAGTTCCCATGAATTAACAGTTTGAAATATCTTTTTTTTTTTGGATAACATAAATGCATAACGGACAGTGGCTACATTCTTCCAACACTCATTTGGGCTGATCTGCATAATTCATGGCTTCATTATTCCTAAACAATGTGGCCAATAAAACTATCACATAGTGTAGAAATCCAACCTGAAAATGAGGCGAGTCATAATGTTCAGCTTAGAGACTGATTTGGAGTTAAAACTGCACTGTATATCTAGTTTTCCTGTAATTTATAGGTACATTGTTTTGACCTCTTAATCTTTAAGTGGATTTGTTCAACTTTGCCATGGGATTGAAAAGCATTAATGTGTTGGAAAACTGAGAAGGAACCTTGGAGTTTGATAACAGCTAGATGCTGTTACAAGATAGTTAGTTTAACACGGTGGTCCAGTGTAAATTTGAGTGTGTAAAGGCCCCTGAATTCCTACCTGTGCAACTCAATAATAGCACCTGAGACTCCCAGAGCTTCCAGGCAGATTTACAGATATTCAGAACTCCCCCAAATGAAAGCACTAGTATGGAGCTGTCTACAGTTGCATTCAAGCAGCAAATTTTAGTCACCTGGTTTTAAAGATTTTTGACAATTTCTTTAACAAATTTTGGAAATACTTTTCATGGCATATTAGATGTTCAGCAAGGCAACATTTAAAAAATCATTATTACTCTGTGCAGAATGATTGTATATAAAAATATATGGCAAGATATAATCTGTAGTTTCAATAATTCCTTTATAAATAATGCAGTTGTTTTGCCCATAAGAACAGTTTTAATATATTTCTCATTGAGATCCATTAGCAATGCGGAACACTGTTATTCAGATAATAGCTCTCCTATGAACCTTCCGTTGAGTTTCATGTCATATACCTTTATTTCAAATTTCGGTCACTTCATACTTTAAGAGGCACCTGGAACTACAAGGATGATGTTGATGGGTGGCTGATGTAGAAACCTTTCATTAAACTGCTTAGAAGATGCTAAAATATGCTACCATTTGATTTCTGAATTAGAAGCATTGCTAAAAGAAGTCACAGGGCAAGATATATAGATAAGCCAGATATGTGTTTAGGCAAGTCCTTAGACTACGCAGACAAAGGCAGTGTTGATGACAAGTGAGTCCAGCGGAGGGCCACCAGGACGCTCAGGCTGGAGCACCTGCCCTGCGAGGAAAGGCTCAGGGACAGGGGCTCCTTCAGCCTAGAGAAGGGAAGGTTTGGGGGCACCTCAGAGCAGCCTTCCTGTACCTAGGAGGTCAGTGAGAAGAAGGAGCCAGGCTCTGCGCAGCAGTGCATGACATTAGGATGAGAGACAACAGGCATGGGTTGAAATAAGGGACGTTCAGAGTGAATGAGCCTTTTTCTCCATGAGGACAGTCCACCTCCTGATGTCCCTTCCAACCTGAATTATGCTATGATCCTATGAAGAGGTATGTCCACACCCTTGAGTCTTACAGACTCCAAAATCAGAAAGGAATGATCAGTTAATAAGAAACAGTTCCCAGAAGGAACAAATGTTCATGCAACAACCATGTCACCACAGCTGTTGGATGCAATGTCAGCAGGAATAGTGTTCCTTCTTCAGTATGTCTTTCCCTTACATGATCCTTAAAATTTCTCATAAAATCTATTTTCCCATTGATTTTAGTGAAGCTTTTTGCTGTGCAAGGAATGCAGCGTCTATTCACTAGAACATTCATGCTATGCAGAGTAGAATGCATAGAGAATAAACTGCAAGCAAAAGTTCATGTCTGTATTTTTAAATGAAAATGAGTAAGTAAGATGAAAGAGTGAAGTAGTTAAAATGCAGTTTAAAACTATTGTATTGTTCAGTTCCACAATTTTTTTTAAACTGACAGTAACTGTCAGTGAGGCAATAACAAGTACAAGCTAGATTGGTCAAGACTGCAAGGAAAGCAAAAAAGCCCCAAGGCAAGACACTTGGAAAAATAATGGATAATGCCTACCGGAGCAACTAAAAAGACTCCTTCAGGGATTTTTCCCATAATCTTTTCCCACATACAGATGGTTTAGTCAGGGCAGTTCCAATCCTTGTTTTAAATGGTGGCTCCACCAAAACTACAAAAAGCCGAAAATGTTAATTAATGTAAATTAAATTTTAAAAAAATTTAAAAATATTGAGTACTTCCACATTTGGACTCAAACTTTGGAGAAATTAATTTTCATTCATTTTCTGAGAAAGGAAAAAGGGACTGAGTTTATCTCTACAAAGACACAGACATGGAACTCCAAATTTACACAGCCCACAAGCTGGAGAGTTGCACTTCCCATCCCAGCATGCCTGGAAGTTGTGACAATTCGTTTATTAATCTCTCAGGCATTCTCCACTCTTGGGCTCAGATGAACTTCAGCCTTAACTGAAAGGCACTTTCCACTGTCAGCAGCCTAGCAAGCAGCACCACATGTGCTGATGAGGCAGAATGCAACCAGGGCGCAAAGCAGAAGCCTGAGCAAAACCCTCATTTCCTATTTGGAAGAAAGTACAGGCCAGAATCTGAAGTGTTTAGCTGGAGTTTGTGTAAAGCAAAGGTAGCATAACATCTAGACTTGAGGACATACAATGTCTTTGGATATATTCACAAATACATTGCAAAACAGAAAATCACTGTTTACCTCATACTGCAAAAAATACGTGTTGAGGCATAGTGGTATGGACTGTTTCTGATATTATTACCATTTTGTCTGTAAATTGTAGGTGGTCCATTGCAGTGCACTTCTGGAGCCACACAAACAGATACATACTTACGACCTTGGAAACCCTTGAGACCAAATCTTCCTCCCTGGGCTCCTCTGAGTTCTCCTCAGTAATGAAACATTCTGGGTCTAGATAATTCTCTCTGAAAAAAATAAGGTAAGGATTTCCATGTTATACGATTTCTTTTTCCCCTTTTGCAAAAAGAAAAGTATCATAGCAAGGAAAACGAAAAAAGAGAAGGGGAGAGTAGAGATCCCAGGAAAAGGGCACAAGACCAAAGAGAAATAAAATTATACTAAAAGTTGTATCTAAAGAATATACACATTTTTATCAGCTCCTCAGATGCATAAGCAATGCTATGAACCCTGAAGTGCCATCTACTGGTATATCTAGTATTAACGAACCGTGTTCCATGGCGTCCATCATGGTATACAAGAAACTTGGGAGTCATCCTTCTCTCTGCCATCGACTTTCTGGTGACTGTGAGCAAGAGACTCTGGCAGATCAGTGTCCTAATCTCCCCCTTATAAAATGAAGATATTAAGACTTCATGAGCTGTATAAAGCTCCTTGAGACCTAATGCTAAAAAGTTTGGTAAGACAAGTAGGATTTTTTGTAGCATTATCTCTGTGTACAAACTGAGCACTCCTGTAGAAAGGGTTTAAAAATGAAGAAGGAGACACGAAGAAAAAGAGAAAAGAAGAAAGCAGAGGAAGAAGAAAGGAGAAGAGGGTAAAGACCAGTAGGAGTTAAGGAGGAAGAGAGCTGATAGGATACACTGTAAGTGATTAATTGCTAAGGACAATACAATCTACACTGCAGCTTTAGCAGACGTGTGTGTGTTGCTCCAGCTGTGGGAACAGCAGACTCTCCAGATCTAGTTTCTGACACACAATAACTGTGAACTCTATTACGTGAAAATAATAAATCTAAGCAGCACCTCCAACATATGAATGAGCAAGAAAGAGAGGGTCCTATTTTCAGAAGTGTCAGCACATATTCGTCAACACCCTGTTTAGCTAAATAGCACAAAGGAAGACTACAAGACAATGGTAACGCATGCCCAAAGCAGTATGTGAGCTCACGAGGAGATATATGGTTTTGAAAGTCTGACCCATGTTTAATAGGTAAGGCCTCTAGGGATGGCAGACTGCACGGGGTCTTGGGTAGAGTGGACAGATCTGTTTTGCTGATGTATTTACTGGCTGGTATGTTAATTTTTTCAATGTGTTATAGAGCAGTTCCAAGTTAGGGTCATGACCCCACTTGGGGCCCACAAGCCTGGAAGTGAAAATGAAAGTGGGGTTGTGACCCTGGAAGTAGGGTTGCTACGGGAAAACTTTGGGAAGCACTGGTGTTGTGCTACTAGGTAAGACCTCTACATGGATGGTGAGTTTAATCATTGCTGAGGGATAAAAAATTTTAAAGTGCTTATATTTTCAGAGACTTAGGTCTCATTTTTGACTGATTTACTGCCAGATTCAAGTAAAGGCCTCGGGTTGTAAAGAGACATTTGAGAATCAAATTCAGAATTGTACATACTGCAGCTTGAAAAGATCAGGCCCATCATGCAGTGAAGACAGAGCCACCATTTTCTTTAAAATGCCCTTTGGTAGTTGTAGTCTACTGATTCGAGCACTTCCCTTACCATCCTTAGCCTGAAGAAATCACACTCACCTCTGCCATTTTCCAGGAAGGCAATCTTAGCACCAAGCTGTCATGGTGGGATGTGGCCAAGCTTATTGTTTTTGCACAACTCAACAGTGTTATCAGGGGAAGTAGGGGTTGTCCCTCACCTACATGATCTAAATGCTTTGGGTAAGGCAAAAGAGAGGTTAGCACCTTGGCCGAGGTTACTGAACACGAAGGGATATCCACTCTGAAGGAAAGAGCAAGTCTTACACAGTTTTTTTGAAGAAGTGGCACAGACACCTACTTCACGAATAGCTCCTAAGCTTGAATTCAGCCTGCACTCTGAAGGCTTATGGTTCAGTTGCCAGCACACACTCATCTAGCGCCACTTCAAGCACTCTAAGATATCCTGGTTGATGTCCAGCTGCTGTTCCCAAAGGACACAGTTCTTCCATAGGTTCTGTGTTGTATCTGACAGCCCCACGAGGACGTCTGGGATATCCTACTGCATTTTAAATAACACAATGTTCCTATGTGCAGACAAGTTAATTGAGCCCTTATTGTCCTAAATTACATAAGTACTTCTGAATACACTCATTAAAAGTAAATACAAAGAGCTCTGTCTCCTTATTTCCCATGTTGTATGCACATTTATTGCAATCTCAAATTATATTGTGCCATGAATATAGCGTTCATGGTAGAACTGGAAAATATTCCTGACTTTCACCTTGTGAAATATTCTGTAGTTAATAATAAAATATTTGCGATATGTAACATGCCATTTTCGTAAATGGAGAGTTATTAACAGGTGATTTTTGGCAGTGACATGTCTCTGTTTCTCATTTATTAGTAACTTGTATTGATTTATACCAGGATTAATTATTGATGCAAATATTTCATCCATATTTTTTCTGTCACAAACAGGGAAAAATGCATGCCTGTGAATAATCCATACAATGGTTTATGAAGCCCAAATTCCTCAGAGAGTATCACATATCCACCTGGTCTCCCTGAGTGCTGGATTTCACATCTAGATCTCCGAATTAACAGATGTGTACAGTCACATACACGCAGATAGCTCCTTCTTGATACTACATCTGAGGAGGCTCATGGGCACTGTTTATTTTAATAAAATCGTGGGATATCTTGAGCTTGTGAAATTTGTTCCAAACTTACTAGTTTCAGAATGGTAATAACCAGTATTCTGCTCAGAGCTGAACTTGCAAGTTATAGTTTATAAAGCACATCTAAAAAACATAAGTTTACCTACTATAATGTGTTTCCAAAAACAGAGGCACCTGATCCTCAAAAACATACCTTTCTAATGTATGCAATCCCATTAAAAAGTAAATTTTATTACACGTTTTTGCCTGGACATTTCAATACATGACATCTAACACATTTCAGATTAACTCAGGCAAATTTAAAATTTATAGAAGTCACTAATTTAAAATTTATAGAAGTCACTATTGTCAAAACTACAGCGTTAAAAAAGGGAGGTCCCAGAAAGAAGGAAATTCATTTAAAACTTACAATAATATAAAATACTGCAAATTTCAAATAATTCTATTTTCTACATTAAAAGTGGGGATTGTAAGAGCATTTTAAAGCTTTTCACCACAAGAAGAAAGACAGCTGGAAAGGTCATTTCAAAGCTAGAAAGATGTTTTAATATGAAACACTGACTTTCATGCATTCATGTTATGCAAGAACCTGAGGATTTTAAGAAACAAAACAAAAACAAATATTGAAAAACATGATAAAGTTATAAGAGTCAGTAGGGCTGACTGCCAGACAGAGAGCAGTTTATTTATCCAGAACTCTTCTGGCTCTATGAAACAGAAGCCTTGCCTACTTACGGATGCCTCTTTTTATTAGTCCCACATACAGTAATCCTTTCCCTTATCTAGAAATAACATTTCTAGCTTAAATATGTTTCTAAAAGTGCATCTTACTTCCAGTCAGTGAAGCAAAATCAGTATCTTCAGCAAGAGTGCCAGTATACCTACATCTGCATTAGGGCTGTGTTAGGCACAGTTAGGATGATGAAAAAAATTGCAATGCTAGCAAACATAATCATGCCAGTAAAACTTATTAAGTATAGACCAGACTTGAATCCACTATTTTCTGCAGGAACCACAGAAACCAAGTTGACATTTGGGATTTGCTTTTTCACAGGAGCTAGTAGCCACAGCTGCTTATAAAGTTTTAATAGCTATGTTTTTCACTACAGTAGCAAATCATATAAGAATATATCAAATAAGCTTTTATTATAGTCTTGTAAAATAGTCAATGGCATGTATCAAGCCCAGAGCCTATGTTCCACGCTTTGTTCTGATGATGTTAATAAAGAAAAAAATACATAATGTTTTGACATAACTAATCCAGAGAAGAGGAATAGTTGACTATGGAGGTCATTTTGAAATCCTCATCTTTTCTAATGAAAAGCAAAATATTTAAGGACAACTTTTCAACGATGCATGGAAAAAAGCCTGCATATATTATTTGCATATTCAGACCAAATAACTATATCATTACCTGCACGTACAATTACCTGTTCTCTGTCTCAGGCAGACTGGCTGCACCACCGTGCATAGAGTTCTCAAAGCTGGGCCTCAAAGATTCCCTCGATTTCACAGAAATTTCAAATCACAGATGATTTGTTTAGAGCTTTCTTGGGGGGGCGGGGAGTGGCTCAACAAAGTATGACAACTGTTGCTTATTTTCACAAGGGAAGTTAGACAGATCTGCTAAGCATTCTTTCTTGCTTCTCCCAACTTACTTTGAGGAAGGAGGTGATATTTTTGGCCTTCTACACCTTCTGTGGAGGCAAGCAGCCCTAAACCCGCTGGGTTGGGAACTGAAGGCTAAGCCAGGGTTTAGGTTATTCAGCTAGAAAGGGACATACAATGGTATCCTGAGGCAGGCAAGGATACAACCAAATCTGAAAACACTATACTGATAAGCTAACAGGGCTAGAGCACAGGTGTGCAAGTGTAGTGTGAAATCATTATCAATGTTCCTGGAATAGCTTTGGCTCAGGCCAAGTCCCACCCTCACAATTCAAAGTTGCATTTCAGGAATTCACACAGGCCAGGACCATTCCCAATAAGCATGAACATAGCTAATATAGTCTGAAGGGCAAAAGAGCTAGCCATATGGACACAAGCCTTGCGACGCCAGTTAGACTTGGGACCAAACAACAATCCTTAGTCCATTTTATTCACTTATATAGACATAGCCTTCAAGTCAGATTTATATGCTGTATGCATGAAATGCCTTATTTATATGGTCTAGGAATTGCTTGTATAACTTAGGAGAGATGGAGTGACATAAGACAAAGCCACAAATGAGTTGTGCATGATACTCATCTTAACTGTCTAGCAAATGCACACATGTATCAACCTGCTGTGTTCCCTTACTCCTTTAACACAGAACTTCGGAGATTTTTCTTGGAGAGTCAGGAAAGAAAGACAGCAGGTAATTCTCAATTACTAAATTAACTCAATATCTTAATATGCAAATAGTGTATAAGTAATATATTAATAACAGGAAAGGTGCTTGTTATTAATATACTTGGGAAGAAATTGATCAATTTGAATAGCTCAAGTGAACTTCACAATCTGCATAGGAGAAATGCCAGATTTGAAATAAGTAGTTGCCTTATGGAATCTTGGCATTTTCTCCTGTTCAGAAATGCAAACGTGAAGTTCAACTGAGCTATGCAAATCATCTTGTCTTATGCTTCTCTTATTAGGCAATTCTGTCTTGATATTCTGAGTAGTGAACTACACAGTCCCAATGGCATGTGGAATCAATGTGTTACTTAAAGAGTGGAGACACTGTTAGTAAATAATTATTTAGAATAATTTCTTACATGTTTAAACTGAGGAGCTGGTGTATGCACAAATATAGCTAGGAGGACCGAAGCAAGGAATAAGAAGGAATGAAGAGCATTTGGACAGACCTCGTGGTGTCCAAATGGTGCATCACTCAATCTGAGATACTATCTAAACTAGGGGATGTGCATAGATCATTCACGTTTCCTTTTCTATGTGTCACCAATCTGTCTGTATAAGAAGAATTTATCTGACTCACTAAACATAAAAACATCATGAAGCTATGTTTTAGAAAGGATCACAGCAATTTTTACAAAGCTAAAGCAAATATTAAGATACAGCAGTAAAATATAGGGAAAAAAAGGAAGAATGCTTGACAATAAATCATATTAAAAGAGCCAGATGGATTAGTAGTCCTAGCAAGTGAGTAAAAGAGTTAAATCACACATGCTTATGTATGTGGCTTTGTTTTTATTCCAGAAAGATGATCTTACAGCAGGTAATTAACAGCTACCTTCTTGTAACATCCCAGTGGAAAGAAAGCACCCTGGTTTTCCAAAAGGAACTAGGCAGTCAACACTATTGCCTTCATACTTCACAGCAGGAACAGTATTGTCTTGTCTCCACTAGGACTTTATAAGGAGTGGGTACTAGTTGATCCAGTGGGAAAAGAAGCAGGCAAAAAGGGAAGCAGTGAAAACAGCTTCTGAATCTATCCTGCAGTGCTAGCTAGACTAATATGCACCTGATTTTGAGCACCCAGGTTAGCCTTCTCCTAGTGAGCCACAGTGCAGTATTACTCCTCCCCCAGCTAGATCTGTACTGCCTTTGTGTGTGCAGTTTGGTGTTCTTGGGAAGATCTCCCATTGTTTTGGGGTTTTTTTCCTGCAGTAAGATGAGCTGTTCTCTAATTCTTTCATTAGAAGAACTTTCTGTGTTGGGTAGAACTGTTGGAAGGCATTAAATGACTGTCAGCACTTTGATGATTTTAGCTTGGATTTTCACTGCAATAGAAATGGGCAACCAGCTTTGATAAAAGTGAAATCCAGACTCTAATGACATAAAGGTAAGGCAGTGAGAAAAGTGAGGGAAAAGTTGTACAAAATGCTGACTATTGCATTTCTGAGGCTAATTTTAGTAGTGTGATTCAGTAAGATTCATTAATTATTCCAATAGACCTAACTGCAACTACAGACATCTGTCATAAAATTCTCTTGATATCATCTGAAAATAAAACCTTGATCTCACTTGCCTGGTCTGTGCATGGAAGATGAAAAAAATGTTTATTCTTTTATTGACGAGGGGATTTGGGGGCCAGTTGACTTTTTTGACAACATATCTCTTTCCATCAAGATCTGTAGACTGCTTGCAGAAGATACAGTCAAGAAGTCCCTCACCAAGGAAGTCACATCCATCTCCAGAGATTACGCTCTTAAAGTAAAATAAAATGCCACCCATATTGTCAAAAAATGTTAATTTCTGCTCTCCATAAAAAGTAAGATGAAAAAAGGGAGGCCTCAGAAAATGCCTATATTCATCCTGCAAATTAACATGGATCTTTTCTGCACTATTTTGCAATCAAAATCCATAAAGTTGTGGGGTTTTAGTTGCTGTAAAATAAAAATCACTAAGCCTTTAGAGTTTTTTATTATACAAAAAAGCCCTGTCATATAAAAATCTGTTAAAATAAACATTCATGCTTTTCGCTGAAAATAAAGTGTATTTTCAGCCATCATGAGACACTTCTGCAAGAGATCTTCAAGACATTTGTGGACAGCCTGCATTGTAATTCTATTCTAATTCTGGAAACCTATTGCCAGAAACTGGCCACAGGGATATCAGGGGCTTAACATACTACAAAGAAATACAACTGTCCTCCTACATATTTAGATAGATTCATAGAGAAATATAAATTTTTTTTTTGTGATTTCTTTCTGCTGACTCCTCTCCATCTACTTTTATTGTAATAAAGGAGGATGACCTATGCCATAAAAAACACTACTTAGTGACTTGTCAAAAAGGGAATGAATAATACAAAAACAAGAACAAAATCGTACTAGGCTAGAATCAACTTCTTAGCGAAAACATTCCTTAGGAACTCTGAGTTTGGAGCTTATTTTTGCATAAAAGTAACTTTCACTTATATTTACAGTTGCAGACATCCCAGTACTGTTTTTTGTTTTCCTTTAGTAAGCAAGGCTCAGTTTCTGTCTTACATATTTCAGCTGGCTGGTATATCAAATGGCAAAAGTGAAGGACGTTCTGGGAAATCTGTAGCTCATAATTCTTGTTTCTTAAAGATCTGGCACAAGAAGTTTCAGGTTCCATGAAGCTGGTCTACAGTAAAACAATGATAAGATCATTATCCATAATAACCCTTTGAACCAGCAAATGTAGCATCTATGTTTGAGAAGGGAGAAGAAGGTGATACAAGAAACTATGGGCTTGTTAGAATGACCCTAACAATGTGCAAAACTTTGTAACAGATAACTTTATTTTTTATAACTTCATAAACAGATTTTGAAGACAAGAGTAAATGAAGAGAAAGGAAGGCTATAAGAGATGGCAAAATGCTACAGGTAAATTTTGTCACGCAGACACTGTGTGTCAGACTGCCATCTTTCTCTGATCAGATAATGTATTTTAAGACTATGAGTATTTTCAGGCTATTCAGAAATGCAATAGAGATAATCCACTTGGACATCAGCAAAAGTTACGTTATGACACCATGCAGGTATCATAAGTCATGCCAGGAGAAGGTGGGGATTACTGAAATAATGCTAAAGGAGGTAGAAAATGGCAAAAAGAAGGAAAAGGAGATGATCAGATGTAGTCTTGAGAGAGGAAGTATCACACCAGAGTGCTCCTCAAATATCGTATTTTATATATTTGTTAATTACCTTGAGACAAATGTTCAAATATACATGTTGATGACAAGTTAAGATATATGATCAGTACAGATGAAGACACAGATATCACCCAGAAAGAACTGAATGAATCCAAACTGTGATGGAAAACTTTTAACCTGGTAACAGTCAAACCATAGTAAAGATAGGGAAAAAAACACAGGTTTTACCTTCTTAGGGAGACCTTTAAAACAGAAGGCTCTTCTGACGGAGAGGGTCGTAAAGGTAATTATTCAAGGAAAAGTTCAAAATAATTTACAAAAGAATTCCTGAGATTCCCATTTATTTATTATCAAGTCAGTAGCAATTAAACAAAGTTGATTCTAAATGTCCAAAATTCTGGCATTTTGCTGAATACATCATTTTCCTTGCTGAGAAATCAAACATTGCTTATTATTTAACTATAGGAATTGTGACTGTTGTGGATGGACTTCATAACTTGGACATTAGCAAAACATTTTTCAAGAAATAGCCCTAGAAACTGAAGGTCAGAAACATACAAACAGGTTTCAACACTGTAATCTGTGTTCTTAAAGACAGAAAAAAATAGGAAAAGGGAGAATTCCTTCTCTAAGTTTACTATACTTTCTGATTCTAGTTGTCTTTCTGTAGTGTAAACCTCCAAGTTTGTGAATAATGAGGCTATTTCACATCATTTCACATTTGTTTTATCCAAGCAGAAAACTGTGACAAACTTTTTTTTTAAAGCCTCTTTTTTCTATCATCTTTTGGAAGCTGTACTTTCTTGCAGGTCTTTCCGCTTTATTTGAGGATCTCAGTTTTGTGCTGCATTTCAGTTTATTGGAAATTTAGGCCTCAATTCAGCAATGTATTTTAGTATGTTCTGACCTTCTCCGAGCCCATGAATATTCCCTTTGAATGCATAAAGGAGGCTGTATTAGTGTGAGAAATAGAGCTGGCCATTAAACAGATTTGAGGAAACCTTATAAAGCAATTTAGACTAAAATACAAATAGTCAGTGATACGTCAATGAAAAATGCAACAGTAAAAATTGAAAAATGCATTTGTTTTTGAATATATATTTCTACTGAGGTAATATAAGTTAGTGGTACATCCAATACCTATACATGAGGCTACAAAGTTCTCTTTAAACTGTTTGAACCTCTTATATGCTACTCATGCAGTTGTTACATAGCTTAACAACAGTCTTTGAGAATAGAAATATTATTTTCCATTTCTAAGATTCATCAAAATTAGAAATGAACATGAGGCTTGAGATGAAATTCAGGCTTTCAGAATATGTTGCTAATTTCTTAAATTTCTCTGAGAGCCTTTGTTCTCATGCAGAATGTCAGTGATCCTCTCTGAATCACAAAGATTCAATAGAAAACCTTGACCATCATGTTCATGTTGTTCATAAATGTACCCTTTTATTTCATCTTGTGCTCTCTATTTTCAGAACAACCACCCCCTTCTGCAAAAAGGAAAACCCTGATAGCACTTTCCTCCAAAGAATTCCAGTAAAAGGGGCAAGCAATAATAGAAGTATGGATTCATGGGCACTAAAATGAAACCATACAGAAACATGGGCAGAGGATTTGTGCAGGAAAAGTACTGTTTAAAAATTAATCTTTATGGCTTACGGTGGATTAAGAACACTGAAAAAGTTCTGAAAATTATTAATTCAATGCTGTTACACAGCTGATGAAAAAGCTAAAACAACATTGATGTTGTAGAACTTGCTCACCGTAGAATGACAGCCTGGAAATGCACTTTGTGACCTAAATGCTAAACTAACAAAAGATGCCCAAGAATACTTATTGTATCTGCCATTTAGTCACAATTTCTGTGGCCACTGACATATATACACATGTATAGGGAATTTATTACCCTGTTGTAATATTACTATCCTTCACCTTCTGATGAGTAAAACAGAGAATGAGAAAAAGGAAAGATCTCAAAAACCTCACATAACAAAGCGGGAAACATGAGATCTATAAAAATATTTAGCTTGTTGTTTATTAAAAGGGCTAAACACATTTGTAACTTAAATTACAGTATTAGTTTTCTGTCTGTTTTTCCACTACACTTCAAGGATATAAGCTGGAATTTATGTGAGAACAGCAGTTTCAAAGAAGGCTTTTTATTAGGATAGTCTCTGAATTGACAAGAAGAATACACGGACACACAGGGATTACAAGTCTCTTTGATGAAGTCCCTCTCATTTCAACCTGTTTCTACCTTCTTCATGAAACAAGATAATCTCTCCAAGATGAATATTTTTTTGAAAAAAAATGACTCAAAGAAAGATAATTGCTAATGTAAGGCTCGGAGGTCACAACAAATGTGGGAAGAGAGGTAAGGAGAAGAATAATAAATATACAGCTAAATTTAGAAGAGGGCTAAGATGAGGTAAATTAAAAAAACAATTAATCTAGCAAACACTTAACTATTTCACTGAGGAGGAGGAAGAGAAAAAGTAATGTTCATACAGCTTTTCATATGGAAGAGCCTTGCTTTCACAACACATGGATCAATTAGATCCTCCCTGATTTAATCTTGACATGTTAATGTCTGAGTCAAAAGGCATGAGTGTAAATAACTTCACTCTTTGTTTATATTAGCTAAAATTAAACTCGGCAGTAATATTGAACTGGGTGGAAAAGACCTATTTTTGTCTAGCAGTTTCTGCTTCAGATGAAATATAAATTTATTTCTGTGGGATTTTTTGTGTTGCAATACAACTGCCTTCGATGAAAACTAAATCTGATACAAAGCACAGCAACAACAGTTTAGTCAAGCAAATGTCATAGAAAATGAAGTAGAAAGTGACCCAAAATTAAAATAAGACTGCATGAATGACTTTCTTTTATTAACATGTTTTAGGGAATTGTTTTTATTTACTTAATTTATCTCAAAATAACAGTTCAAATTAATTTGACTGAGAATTAATGTCAGTTTTGCTTTGGCACTGCTTCCTGTTGGATATAAGTAATCTGTTCTTCAGTATGACAGTGTCCTGCAGCCGAATGGCTGATAGTGGCAAAGAGCTATTAATAGGCTAAGCCTTTAATGGCATAGGAGAGAACCATTCTCTTCTCCCCAGATGTTGCAATAGGCCTACAACTTATCAATCGATTTAAAGACTCTGAAGTCTGATTTGGTAATCAAGCTATAGTCTCCAAAATTAAGAATATAAGTATTTCTTCTAAGTAGAAATCCTGTGGCTTTTCTATGTCCCAAAGTTATTATTAAATTACACAATATTACCTTAAATAGAATAAAGAAATGGAGGAAATAACTCATTTATAGCACTTTCTAAAATCATCAAGAAAAGATGCAATAGAAATTGCACAGCTACTAGAATGATAATCCCATAATTGACTGTGTATGCTACTAATGACAAGGTAGAGCTCAGGCCCTTAGAACAAAACTATACTGAAAAGTATAGGTAAGCAAACAACCTTTTTCTGTACTGCATTTTTGTGATTAGTTTTATACAAGCTGTAATATCTTAGGATGAGGAAAAATAGAGTGCATCACAGATGCCACTTTGATTAAACCAATAAAAAAAGAGTTCATAGAAAGCTATTTAGAAGTAAAGAAGAAGAGAAAACAGATAATTAATTCTGAATAAGCAATCAGAAGCATATACTCCTAAAAATAAGAGCACATTTTGGAAAAAGTGTGGTGGGCAACCTAAAGCTGCCACTGCCAAGCATCTGAATTAAAAAATATATTCATACAGCCCATAGGCTGACCATAGATTATTTTGAAGAGGGCATAGCATACTTTCACCAATGTAGTGAGTAGAACCAGACAGTTATTCAACATCTTTTCCTATAAATAAGTCAGAAACTTTTTACTGGGAATTTGAAAAATATTCTATTTAAACAATATTCTGCCAATATATAATATTTTGGTAATTTACTTCCATGGAAACAGAATCATTAGTCCTTATGAATTCCAACAGCTGCTCTACAGAAATCATATTATTTTCCTGGCACCATAATCTTTTTTGTAGAAACTAATTTTGTCACCAAAACTAACCTTTCTGGAAGTCCTGATGTATTAAAATGCAGTGATGGTTGTAATCAAAATGTAAAGTACCATTTAGCAGGCTGCATTTTAGCAAAAGATTTTGATCACCTTTGACCAAACACAGAAGGGTGCAAGTGTGGCCACTTGCCAAAAACGCCATGAATGCATGTGTGGCCACTTGCAGTTCTATCACACCAGTGCATAAAGTGAACAGATACAGAGCTTGCAATTCCTTATCCAAAGCACTCAGAGACAAAGCAAGCACAACCCAACTGGGATGCTGCCTTCCTTTTTGTAGTCCCTTGATTTCAGATTCCAGCTGCAATAGGGAAATCTACCTTTTTCTACACGCACAGTCAAAGATAAGAAGACTTGTTGGTAACTGTCATGAATCTTAGCCTCCCAAGTGGCACAATTAAGAGAAAACTTAATTTTCATTTTACAGCAAAGATCCAACGAAGTCTTCACGCTTCTGTAAGAAAATTTGAATATGCAAACTGAGTGAACCAAAAGACCTCAAAAGTCTGGAGGCAAACTACATTTTATTATTTTAAAAGAACTTTTAACCAAACTCATGACATTTTGGGTGCAACTTCTGACTTCTGGCCAGATGGGGTTTGCAATGCTAGGTTTGTGACAGATGAATCAGCCCTCACACAAGTTATACTATGGTCTCCCTTTTGACCAGATGGGGACCTGGGAATTTCCATGGGAGGGGAATCCCAAAACTGCACAGAGCTGAATAAACACTGCCCTTTCCCAGAACACACTAGACAGGGGAGTCTGTTGGGGTAGGCAGGCAGTACGAGAGTCTGCATTCCAGTGAACTCTGAGCAACGCAGTAACTCCTGCAAACACCACAAAGAAAGAGAGCTGAAACCAGCGCTTTCTTCAGCCTGGTCAAGAAAAAGGGAGCAAAATGGCACATAGCTTATGGATTGTTACAGGCAGGAGAAAAAGCAAAATCACTCCTTTAAAATCTCTTGCAAGTTTTGCAGCACAGTGGTCAGATTCTTAATCTCTTCTGTGGTTCTGAACCACAAAACACCAAGATCCAATTCAGTTTGCATGGGGTGGAAAAAAAACAGTTGGCCTTCAAGTCCTGTTTACATGAAAGCGAGGTGGGGCTAATTGAAAATTTAGGAAAATAATTCAAAAAACCCCAAACAAAACAGAACTAGCTTGTGGTGTTTACTACCACAGAATATTATCAAACTCGTAAAAAATGCATCTTTCAAAGAAGAACATTTATGGGTAGGAAAAATCTTAATCATTAAGAATATTATTTAGGATTAGAATGTCAGTGTGGAAGACTTAATGTCATCCTTCCCTGCATTTGTCTCAGAAGTACCTGGCAGCGGTGCCAGTGGTACTCTCTGTACTAGAGACAGACTGTTGACAGGAAAGGACCTCAGTCTGATCTAGTATTGCACTGTATTTCCATATTCTGTTCTATATTTCAGTTCTCATAAGGCTATAGCAAATTCTTTTCCTATATATCTTATTGGACAGTCTGGTTGATTCATCAAAATAATTTTTTATTACATAACTTTAATAATTCTCTGCTAATCTCTCGAAACCGTTAAAAAGCCTGTTCCTTCAATGAAACTGGTACCATCTGGAATCCATAGTTGATGCCATTCAAAAAAAGGCAGACCAAACAGAAGAGAGAGAATATTTTAGTCAATTTTTAAAAAACATTCAAACCTCTCTAACAGAATGATGCTACTCTACATAACACCTCTTGTGAAATCTAACTCCAGAATTAGCTTATGAATCCAAATGAAGATCGAATGAGAAAGAGACTGAGCTTTGAATGGCACATAGCAAAGGAAGAGAAAAAGGAAATAAAATCACAAATCAGACAAACAAAATGTTAATTTTAATATAGGTCTATTCCCTTTAAATAAATTAGCAATTGAGCAAGCAATCTCTCCCGTAATTTATTTTTCTAAATTCTCAAATGCATTTATTTTAGCGTGCCTATGTTTTCTTTATTCATAAAGAATTAGAAACCTTAAAATATAAATATTTGAAAAGCAATAACTTCTTTTCAGTAATACACTTAGAAATATTTCCTAATTTTGAATGACAGGGAATTTAAGTTCAGAAAACTGGTACTTTTAGTGCACTAGATGTAATTCTGTGACATAGTGTTTCAGTAGTATTATATATTCACCATTTTAAAGTATTTTTCTTTCATATTAACCAATTTAGGATTTTTTTTTCTTAACACCCATGTATTATTTCACAAAGAACCTAAAATCTCATCACTTGAATTATACTATCACCTGATCATATCCTATCAAAACCATCAGATATATATCTTTATGATGGTTGGCCAGAGAGAATCCTTTTAATTTTGGCAGCATAATTGGAATACCAAGCACGAGCCAGATATACTCTGTCACGACTGGAGAGAACCATTTCGTTAAGTCTTAATTCTCCATGAGCCTCAGGAAAAACTATGAAGGAAGAATGATTATCATTCGCATTTTTTATCAAGGCATATCTGACCTGGACTGCTAAAAGGACCAGAATCTCCAAGAATTGCTCTCCTTTTATTATTCTGACACTTCCACTTACAAATACTCAGGCACACCCAGAATCTTTCAGAAATATTATGAGAAAGCAGATGGCTATAAAAATTCAAAGACTAAAATCTGCTTCACCTCCAGTCTCAAAAAAAAAAAAAAAAAAAAAAAAGTAGAAATTATCCTACAGATGTTAATAATTGTCTGGGGTGGGAGCTGGGGGGGAGTCTGGCTTCTAAGTAAACAATACAAAAAATGACAAAGAGGTCCCTGCTGATGTAAAACAATAAAAGCAGTTTTCTCAGCAGTGTCAGCTTAGCAAGCCTGAGGGTCTGTATTTTAAACCCCAGTGGCCTGACGTCACTCACCCTGATGGTGTGTGTGAAGGATGCTATCTCTCTGCGATGACCGACCTGAAAAGTGTTTTCAAAGCCCAGTGGGCTAATGTCACTCACACCGATGGTGGATGGTGGGATCTCTCAGGGTGGCAGCCTGAGGGAAGCGAGCTGCAACACCAGCAGCCTACCATCACTCACTCTGATGGCAGGGGGTCAGCTGGGATTCTTTGGTGGCCTCCCGGGCAATAGTTAAAAAGAAGATTTTGGTTCACATGTCAATGTCTAGCCTGAAAGCAGTGAGTATAAAAAGTGATTTTTTTTTTTTAATTGTAGTTCACAAGTGGCAGCAGTGCAGGCAGGAAGGGGAGTTTCCCTAGGCGGCTGTTTGATTGCATGTGGAACTCACAATGGAGCTGGCGTTGCCTGGTTTTAATTTTTTTCTCCTGTATGAGCTGAGATGTTTCATTCCCCCATATGAAAGGGGCGGGGGGGGGGGGGGGGGAAATTAAATCCAGACAGCTCAAACTGCACTTTAAATTTCATATACAATCAAACAGACTTTAAGAGTATTGTCATATTCCTTACCAACCTGGCTGCCATGTAGAGAACATAAGTAAACACTAAAATCCCTAAATATTACGTCTTTATGCTCAACTTTTAATGCAGAAATTGGCATTTGGGACAAAATCTCCCATTAAATTTATCCTGACACCTAAAGTCTAGTAAGTTTTACAAACGACTATCTAGGAGAAATAATCTTTGTTTCACTGCAAATACTCAGGGAAAAAAGTGTAAGCAGAACTGCAGCTGATATTTCATCAGCAAGAGAAATCATTTTGGATAAAATGGAGCCAAAGGAGTCACTCCTTATAAAGTGAGCTCTTAAAAAGATAAAATATATTTTCCAACCTAAAAATTAATATTTTTTAAACTAAGGTCCAATCCTATAAATGCTCATTAATGTAAATAACTGCATATTAAGCTACTTTCATGCTTAAGTACCAGAGGGGTCAGGATCTGAGAATTACCAAGCATTGAAATGAGTTTCCATATGTAAAAGCAATACAACCAACAGCAAAATGGAACTGAGAATATGTAGCCATAACCAGTATAATCAGTTTGCTAGTATGTTGTAGCCCTTTTCACCAGTCATCATCAGTTCTTTGCCTCATTAAACTGTAAAGATCTTTGAGACAGAAACTATTGCTTCCTATATGGCTCTTCTACATCATCCAGAATGAAATGCAACAATTCACAATAATGATACATGCAGGAATATCTGTAGAATCTTGCTATCACTGCTAACAGCAGTTTGTTTCAGACTAGAAAACTATTTGTATCAGAACTGATTTGCTCAGACATAGAGTAAAGCTTGCACAACCTTACTCTTACAAGAAAAAAGTAAAAGGTTAAATTTTCCTCTTGAATTCTCACAATGTGTGCAACTCACATGTGAAGAGAAAACATGACTCTAACTCTGCATAGTTAAGCTAATAAGCTTTCTCATAGAGTGAGACAATAGGAACTGTGAGCATACTGTACAGCACAATAAGTGCTGGCACATGAACTGTTTCAATCTTGAGGGACAGTGTTTCACAGTATATCAGTGACAGAAGACCAGTTTGCAGCCAGAATTATGAATGAAAAGTTTAAGCCTTCATGAAAATACGGACTTAGAATGAATCTTTTGCGGTCACCTCAAAAATTGACTTGTATTGAATTATTTTTGGCATACAGCATTTAACGCTTTATTTTCTAAGACCGTGTATACACACACAAATTGGTTAGTTTAACCTAAGACACAATGATTTAAAAAGATGGTATATTACATGTGTGGATACATTTACATGATTTTAAGCCAACCAGATAAAACATTATATATCCAATTTAAAGTTATATAGGAGTATCTTACAGGTGTGTTTCTAACTCTATTAAAAATTTCCAAACCTAGAAAAAATAATCTCTCTCTCCTTTCTTAGGCACCAGACTGCAAGGGACTGTTGGTGCATATTAATTTCACGGTAAACTGTGTACTTGGAATTGCCACACATGCTGTCTCTGGAGAGCTATGGTTATTTGTCTTGAAATAGTCTCTCGTGCATTTGTGACTACTATACGATAATACTTCAGCAGCAAACACTATGGTTACATTCATGTGAGTAAATAAACAGTCCAGGGACCCTTTTGTACCCCTGATGCAGCTCTGCTTACGTGGCACGGCTCACATCCATGGAGCTAAACTCTTTCCCCTCTCCTCCCCTGCTCCAAAAAAACAATCCAAACCCCGTAATGGCCTCATCCACACTGCTTATTAGGAACAGTCCCAGGCCCATGCGAGTTCCCAGACTGTGCTCAGACATTGTTTGGGACAGTGCTAATTGGTCAGGGCCAAAACCGTTCCAGAAACTATTGCTAACAATTAGCACCACGTTCAATCATGTGCACATGCTCAAGCCTATAGTTGCGATGATCTAGCACCAGACGGTCAGCCCCAGCAGCTGCCAAACCCAGCTCCTGATTTTGGCACCCTCTTCTACGGATTCAGTTAATAAAGTGGCAGTTTGGTGCACTACCTCTGTCCTGTCCCCTCTGCCCCAAGTAGAGGTAGCAGGGATAGCAGGAGCTCAAATTCAGCCATGTGAAGCACAAGAGGCATTCACACGCTATCCAAACTGCCCTTTTCCGTCTCCAACAGCGAAAGAAGATGCCAAATACAAAAATCCTGAAAGCTGAATCTACCCCAAGGGCCTTCAGTTGAGCTATGATTATCTGGCAACTGATGGAAACTTCATCAGCTTATCTCAGTTTACAACTAGGCCCTCCAGAGCACATAATCTCACCAAACCACTCTTCACTTGCTGATACCTTTCAACAGCACTAAAATCTTCCTGTTTCCAGCCCACTGCCCTGACATTAAGAGACAAAATGGGAAATTTCTCCTAGCTGAAGGATCACAAAAGGTACAAGTTTAGGTTAGCCGAAGCAAGTCTGAGTTGGTGTGAACAGTTCCTACAACCTTACATCATTCATGCTACCGGAAAAAAGTCTTTGGAAAAGGGAGCTAAAAAACCTTGGATTTCCTGAGAAATATATGCACTATGTCTATCTTCATGTGATTGATGTTTTTTAGTGAAAGATAATATACATTATTAGGCTGATAACTGATACAGTAGAAAAAAATCTGAAAAACTTTGCAGAAGCTTTTCAAGTCTTTCTCTCAAAACACTTGAAGAAAAACTGTTGAGCTCAAAAGTTCAGAGGGAGTTTCCACCTATGTTTAATAAAAGGTATCACCTCCCCACATCAGCTGGTTCATCAAGAAACAAGATTACTCCTGTAAGAGGAAAGCTTTCTTTCTACATCTGACCCCGATCATATTCACTGATAATTGAAAAATGAATTTTAAAAATTCCTAACCATTAAAGCACCGAATTTCCAAACCACTGTTCTTAATGTGTATTTTTATTATGCTGCCCAGAATGATTTTTCATTTTTGTTCTGCAGCAGTGCTATGTTTTGAAAGGGAAAACAATGTATTTCTTTCATTTCCCCCAAGTTCAGAAATATTTGAAGGGAACAAAGCATAGAAAATTGTATCTTTGACAGTGGAAAGTTCTAACAGGAGGGTTTACAACAGAAAGTGTGTTGCAGCCTTTGCCCAATACAAACACTATGAAATAATGACTCTAGGTCTGACATTTAATCAGAATTATATAATACAAGTTTGTTGCTTGTTTGCTCTCACTGGAAATTAATGTTCTGCTGATTTGATAACTGCAGAAAACATTCGTTGAAAGGTTAGCTTTTCATTGGAACTATTATTGTTCTAACGTCCTTTGTTCAGGGCAGGAAAAAGTAGAATTTACTTGCTTCTATAGAATTTTTGTATCTGAGGCTGTCAAACTATACTGTCAAAACAGAGTATTGGCTAGTGTCTCCTGGAGCAACTCTGAAACAGTCAGTCAAACTAGCATCTCCTTTAGCAGGAATTTAACAACTTTTTAAACAAAATTCTAAACATTTTTAAATTTTCCAGTAAGAATTAGGCTGAAACTTTAGTATTTTTCAAAACGTGAACAGATTTTAATATCAAAAATAATTAACATTAAGAATACAGACTTTTTTTTAAAATAACAGTAACTTTTCTGTCCTTGAGGATATTACAGATCCCACTATAACACTGTGCTCTAGCACTACACATATTCCCAGAAACTTTTGAGGTTTTGGCACCGAACACAAGAGTATTTGACTTTTCATTTATAGCAATCTGTCTTCTTTAAACAAGAACACAGCACTGTGTTGCTTCTAACATGTAAGTACTGTTATTTGCTTCCCTTTTACAGTCAATGTGTTAAAAATACGAATCCACTTTCAGAGAACAGTGGTCTTACTGGCATTCCTTGTTTGAACATAGGAAATATGCCTAGAATTGGTTTAAAATCAACACGGAGCTCCTAAAAGTATCACAGTACGTCAGACACTTCTGTTAGTGAACTGAGAATGTGAGTGTATTTTATACGGTAAACCCGAGAAATACGTTAAAAAACGCTTCTGTGCCTATTTTCAATGCTATTGCAAAAAGACACATCAAGGCTATGGGTTGTGGGTTTTTTGCATGAAGGAATGTGCTATTTTCTGTGAGAAATACAACGAGAGAGAATGGGGACAATAATATCCTCATCGCAGTCTGAGCAACTTGTCGCGCTTGTGTGTCGCAATACGACAGGATCCAGGTTTTTGGGGGCAGCGGGATGTAGCGGCCGCGGTCACTCGCCGGCTTTACCGCCGGCCCCTGCTCTGGACTAGCGGCACGCGTGACACCGCGCGGGGCAGGGCCGCGGCAGACCCGCCGCTGGGCCCGTGCCCTTCCTCGGCGCCGAGGCCGCGGCTCGGCGGCCTCCCCTCAGGCCTGGGGCCGCCGGGAGGCTGCGCGAGCGGCGCCCCCGCCTCGGGCCTGCGGCGACGGGGACCGGCAATCCGCCGCCCGGCGCCGCCGCCCGGCCCTCGCCGCCCTCGCCGCCCCGCTCCCGCTGCCGCTCCTTCCCGCCCGCCCTCCGCGCTCCGTCCGCGCCGCGCCGCCCCCCTCCCCCTCGCTCGCCTTCGCGTTTCCTGTCTGGGCGGAGGAGGTTTGGCCCTGCGACGCCGCCGTTCCCCAGCGGCGGCGGTAACCGTCATGGCGGCGGCTCTCTCAATGTCAGCGGCTCTGAGGCACCTTGTTGCGGTGAGCGGGGCCGCCGCGGCCCGCCGGACTCCGGCCAGGTAACGGGGACCGCGGGCTCTCCACCGTCCTGCCGGGCGGCCCCGCGGCAGGGGGCAGCCCGGCGGCTGCGGCCCGCGGGGCGGCCGCTCGTCCGAGGAGCCTGACCGGGGCCTAGGGCTGCGCCTGGGGCACGGCCCCGCCGCGAGCGGGGGGACAAGGCCGCGCTGCGAGCGGGCCCCCGCCGAGGCCCTCCTCCGAGCTCCTGTGTACCAGCGGGCCGTGCCACTGCGTACTTTCTGCCCCGCTCTGACCGCCCGCCCGGCGTCCTTGTGGCGCCCGGAGGCCGGGAGCTGCTCGAAACAGCAAGGAAGCCCCGCCGTGCCCGGCGTCGGTGGGCAGTGCTCGCCTGCTCCGCCGCGAGGGAGCCGGGGAGAGCGATGGCCCTTCCACCACCACCGCGGTCTTCCCGGAGATCTGTTCCCCTTCTCCGTTTGCCCTCTTCCATACCCTGTCCCTTTTCCTCTTATTTTCCTCTCCAAGATTTGTTACTTCTTTTCAGAGGCTGTGCAGCTGCTCCTTCACTGACTCTGGAGGTGTGTGCATGCGCTTTCTTCTGTGCACATCACAGGGCTGAAGCATTTGTCAGACTGCCTTTTCCACTTGTCAGGAGAAAAAAATATACTTCAGTACAATTTACTATAATTTGGAGCTTTTGTTTTTCCTTACTAGTTAAATCTTTAAATGTCAATCTGAGTAAAAGATCATTTCTGCAATTCTTCAAATCTCTTTGTGTTTATATATATGTAAATATATGTGCAGAAAACTATATGGACACATATATAAGAAGAAAGAAAAACATGATCTTGGCTATACTAACTTTTTGTACTCATTTTATGCTCTGACTGTCCCACTGGTTACTGCTGCACCTTCATGAAATGGTACCTGTTTTCAGTGCTTGAAATTAATTCTCAGTTTGATAAAAAGGCTTTGGAATCTGTGGATATCGCAGGATGACAGATTAGTTGAGGTTGGAAGGGACCTCTGGAGATCATCTCGACCAACACCCCTGCCCAAGCAGGATCACCTAGAACATGTTATGATATGAGTTTAGGAATTTCTCTATGCTAATATAGAAACTTCCTGTTCATGTTTGACTGCTTGTTTCTGCTTTCCTTTTAGTCCTTTGTGGTGTTGACATAACTGTGCCATATGGTAAATGAGATCAATGAACTGATTCAGGTTAAAAATAATTTTGTATGTTCATTTTAAAGTTTTACCACGTTACTTCTAAATAGTTATTCCAGAACAAATAGTGGGATACAGGAGGAGTGGGAATGAACAGCATGGAGGCATGACGCAGGGACTTTTAAGTTGGTGGTGCTTCCAAGAATAAGACCTTTGAAACGGTACCCAGGGTTCCTTGCCTGCCCCAGAAGGAGACAGTAATATTAG
Organism: Dromaius novaehollandiae; assembly: GCF_036370855.1. Classification (NCBI taxonomy): domain Eukaryota; kingdom Metazoa; phylum Chordata; class Aves; order Casuariiformes; family Dromaiidae; genus Dromaius; species Dromaius novaehollandiae. The sequence continues at coordinate 65,743,147 of NC_088132.1, read as the reverse complement.
TTAGAGATATTTGCTTGAGGGGATTTGAACTTGTGTTTCATGTTCCTCAGGAGAGTTGCCAATTTGCAGATTTCTTGGAGGAGAAGTGGAGAGGAGCACTATGAGTCCCTCCTGTTTAAGGTTTTATACGTTTTTGCCATCTTTGCGTGTTGGACAAGGAATAATAAAATTTTCCTTGGAACCAGGAAAAGATGATTCAGAATAAGATAGATAGTGGTTTTGGCACTATGAAGGAACAGCCAAGGTTGTGATCCATTGAATATTTTTTTTGTAAAAGAATTAATTGTTTACTTGATGAAGTAGGCACTGAAACTTTCATCTTTCCTCTTCTAAGTTAGTGTTTTATACTAAAAATGTTGTTATTGTAACCTCTGTACTTGGAAGAGAGGATCAAGGTACATGACTTCAGAACGGCATTCATGACTAACTGTTGAAATGAAGATGTCTGCTTGCACCTCACAGGGAGGTAATAAAATTATGTGGAGGTGCAAGATGGAGAGTGGATCTTTTTGTTCTGCTCTTCCTATTGCTTCTTGTAAGCAGCTGCTTGTTTATTAGCCTTTGTGGATATCTTTCTTATGTACCTTATCCTTTGTATTTTACTAGAAGTCTAGATTTTTCCAATATCATGAATTTCAGTAAACAGGAGGTGCTTCAAAGCTAGGCACACAGTGTTGCAATATTGTAAGTCTCATTTCCAGCTCTACCTAATGTTCTGTGCTGCATCTTGCATCTCATTTTGTGAAAGGGAGATAAAGGAACTATCCTACCTCACAGAATTATAAATTGTCTTATAAAACAAACTGCTTAGGCTTGTTTTCCAGTTGCAAGGATAAACAACCATCTAAAAGCCTACTTTGAGACGTCAATGACTGGGAGCATATCTTGCACCTGGGTTTATAGATCTTGCGATCTTGGTTTCCTTTCAGGAGGCATTTTGACAGATACAGTTTGGTACAAGTAGCTTCTTTGTTACAGCAAATTTAGAGTATATTAATACAGTATTTGTCTGTCTAATTAAATATGGGAGTAATCCATATATTTGTCAATATATAGAAAGAATGTACTATACATATATGCTAGATAAGAACATCTACATTTACTTTAGGATTCAGGTCTAATTAGAATTACTAAGAATAAAAGGTAATGCTGCTGTTCAGAGATGACTGAATAAGATGCTGAAGTTGTCAACAGTGAGGGCATTTGGATGAATTTTCTGTCACTTTAGCACTTTTGTTTATTCAGTTTCAGAATAAGGTTTGATCTAGTTTGATGTGGCTTTGGTAAATTACAGATTCATGTTTGCCTAAATTATCATACTGGAGTAATGTAACTTATCGTTTGAGCATTGTGGAATTAAAGTTAAAAACTTCAAGTAATGGTTTTATTTGCAGTGGGTTTTGCAATTTTTTTGCATGTCAGACTTCTGATAGTTATCTGATTTTTGGAACTTCAATTACAGAGTAATATGGCTGCCATCTGATTTTTGAAAACTTCCCGAAATCACTCTTCAGTAGTCACAAGAGAGAGTCTACTCTGATTTCCATGAGTTATATTTGATTCTTATGGATATTATGACTTTCTCCGAGGAAGAGACTACATTTACCAGTGCATGTTTAAGCACTTTAAAACATACTTTCCCAAGTTGCTTGATGATTCTCAACAGATGACTAAACACAATGAGGAAGTAAATATTCAGCCCTGAGTTAACAGAATGTGCAGCAGTATTTCGATACCTTTAGGAAGGAAGTTCAGTGTGCCTAGCTCTGAACTGAAGCAGCAGTCACCTGAGTCTACCATTCGTATGGTTAGTGGTGAGCCAAATAGACTGTTGGCAAGTGGCTTGAGCTGGTCCGATAGGCAGTTCAACTTTCTGTATGTTGCTTAGATCACAGTTTTGAAGAAGAACACTTCTGTGTTGTAAGATCTGTCAAGGTTTCAGGAGCTTGAAAGTATGTTAAACATGCTTTTCCAAGCTTTTCCAAGTTCAGTCTTTTCAGGAAGAAAGATGCACCTTGTTCGTCTGTCCTACCTAATTACTTCCAATTTTATGAGCCAAAATTTGATTAAAGGGGGTAATTTAAATAATGCAGGTAAATTCCCACAAGAGTCACATGATTAGGAGACAAGTAGATATAAATGTCTTCATCTTGGGAAAGGTTGTGTTGTCACTTTGCATTATAGAATCTAGGTAGGTGGAGTTGGGAAAAGAGAACTTAAGTGATCCCTATTTGAAGAACAAGCAAATTTCTGCTGAATCTGAGAATTGGCCATTCATTCCAAAACCACTTAGTATTTCTTAGAGTTACTTTGTTTTCTGGGATATTGCAGTCAGGATACAAAAATATAAATTTCTATTCATTTTGGTTGTTTATAGGGGGGAAAAAAACTTCTAAAATATATATTCATCTTGAATTTTACTGTCATCTTAATTCTTTTTAATACATATCAGACAAAGCACAGTGTTGAATCAGATTATACTATTACACAATAGTACAACTGTGAACTGAAATGCAGAGTAACGCTCCAGGGAGTTTCTTAGTCGGAAGATTGCTGGAGTGACATGGAGCTATGGAACAAATTCAAGGTGAAAGATGTGGCGAGACAAACTGACATAGCAAAGGGAGGAAAAGATGAAATGCACTGCAGTTCTTACAGTTAATGAGGATAAGTATAAAAACAAGACTCCAGGTAGCAGTGTTTGTCTGAACTTACAGATAGGCTGAAGCTGTAGTTTGGGGGAAGTAGATGTTTCATATATCTTGTTGTGTAAGTCATTTAAAACACATTCGCTTTGACTCCACCCACACTGTTCAAATAATGACTGCGTGGATAGGAGAAGGTCTAGCAGCCAAATCTTGCACGTTCACTGTGACTGAAAACATGGTCGGTGGTTATGTTTTTATTGTCACTTGTCTCTTGAACAATGATCTGGTCTTTGTTTCTCATGAAGGAAGGACCTCTTGCTCCATCAGTTTTGCATGCTTTGAGGGAGCAAGGAAGAAGTTTCTGACAATGAAGGGGCAGCTTGAGTCCTTTTACAGTACTTTATGTAGGATCTCAGATTATTAGTTCATCCCTACTTGTTTTGGTCCTGTAAGATCTGACTGAGGCCAACAGCATATTGGTTTAGTCATGACTGGTGTGTCATTCATGGATATGCACCTTTATTACGAGGTCATAGTGTCTTTGGCAAACCACAGTAGTGTTTTTGTTTCCTTGCTTTTTGTTTCCCTGTTTGGCTTTATGGGCGGTAAGATGTCCGACTACTCCTTGTTTCCTTTAGAATGGAAAGAAAAAGCTTTGGAAAGAAGGAAATGTTAGGTGTAAAGAAACATTGGAACATTAGAATATTGCTGTCAAAATGAGAATTGCTGCCTCAGCTGAGAAAAATATCGGATTCTGTTGGAATATGTAGAACCTAGGATGAGAAATGAAAAACTGAAAAATACCATGTGTCATATAGTTTAGTGTTCTTTTCATGCTCAACCTGTGTCTTCTAGTGAGCTAAAATCAAGATCATTCTTGTATTCAGTGTTATATGGGATTTCCATAATGTTTCTTAAAGTTCAGGTAGATTCACTGTCAGTCTAGGTGAGGAACAGGGCAGGTAGAAGGAGTGAAAGTAAGAGGGTCAGAAGGAGAAAAGAGGTTGGAACAGCCAAAGTTTGAGAAGGGGGGGGAGGGAGAGATGTGTTGCTCTAGAAATGTCTGTCTTTCTAATGTAATTACAGAAAAGTAAATAGAGCAGGAGGTGATGACAGCAAAATGTTCCTGATGAGACTTCTTAAATTGCTGTTCATTGTTGGGCATGTAACTTGGAGCGGCTTATTTTAATTGCATCTAGTTCCTTCCCTTTTGGAATTAGAAACCTAAAATACCCAAATGGGGAGGATGACAGACAGCATTTTTAGCTAGAGAAGGTTTAATGAAGAGAAGTACAAAGATGTTTAAGGTATGCTTGTACTGAAAGATAACTTTAGTAAATAAGCTAGTGCTCACTTCTGCACTAAAACAACTGAAAGGTTTTCTCACCAGCCTGTGGCAACTAATGGTTCTAGGCTGAGAACTGCTCGTCACTTATCTAAAGTTTGGTATATCTTTAAAAAAGCATTATTGCATGCTAGAGTAACTTGTCTTCTAAATCTGCTGATCTGAAAATTTAAAGGACAGCGGAGATTAAAAATAAAGTAGGACTGAAGGCTGAAGTTCATTGGCACTCATATTCTAAACCAAAAAGACATCTTTCCCCTTAGTTGACTAAACAGTTTAAACTAGGTTCTGACATTGCATTTGAAAATTACACTTCTTTTGGTTTAAAAAAAAATCTTTTATGTCAGTATTTCCTATTACCAAATATGTGGTATGTTTAAGTTTGAAAGTAATGTGTTTATATGGCTTGTTACAAGTAATCTCAAAATTTAATTAATACCGTCTATCTCAATAGCATGCTTCTGTGGCCTTTCACTTGCAACTAATCACAACCAAAAACAGTATCTAGTATTTTGGGGAGGGGGGAATAAGTACAGATCAAATCAGCCGTAGGAATTACTAGACCAATATATTGATATAAGTCTCTGCCTTGACACTGCGGGTAATCTCACCCATTGGTATGTTAAGCACATGTTGATGAATGGTAAGTGTGGACGTTTTACAGTCAACTTAGTCTCTTAAAACTTTTGGCTGCATTTTCAATTTTGAACTTTGTTTTTGCTGATGTCTTTGTATAACTTACCCTATGGACAAATCATCTATTTAGTATAGTAATGATTTCTAATTATCCACAAACTTGTAACTGTTTCTGTCATTTTTTTTAAATGGATCTATGAACTTTAAGAATGCTTCAAAACAGTGTTATGCCTAAGGTAAATTTTTGGAGATACAAAAACAAGGTTTCTACTTAATCCTATTTGGGAGTAGCATGTAGTCTTTTATAGTATGCTTTGTGCTGATTAGTGTTAAGATCTTCAAGTACAGATATTTTCCTGCATCACAAACTGTGCATTCATGGTTCTTTAAAAATGAACCAGGTTTGTTTGCACCTTTTTTCTATTGCCATAAAGCCTGAAATTAAACTTGTACTGTTCTGAGGAAAATTGGAAAAGAAAGATATCCCCCTCCCCAGCAGCTGTTGATTTTCCTTTGTTGACCAAATTGACTGTTTTAAGAAAGAAAAATTACATGTATTGGAACGCTGAGAAGCTTACGTAGTTAGCAGGGAAGCTTGAACCTACTCATAAATAGCTTTTAAAGTTGTTCTGGCTTCTGTTTTTTTTAAAAAACCCTCTTTTTTATACTAACAGTTTCAGTAAATTTGTATAATCCTTCAGAGCTTATTTTTATATTTTTTCCATGTATATGTTTTCATTCACATGAGAATGATGCAGTGAATTTCAATATGCTTTTTAAAATTTTGGTTTCTTGTAAGAAACTAGAATTGAGTGTGTTACGAAGTATATGACCAAACTGTCTTGAGATCACATCAGTTATTGTTTTTAGTAAGAGATGCTACTAGGCTAGCAGGAGACAAGCTGAATAGTTAACATCGTTGTCTTAATAGTGCAATTGACGTTGTAAGATAGAAAGTGACGTTTTGTTACAGAGCTGTCCGGCAAATTTTTCCTAAGAAATGAACTGTGTGCTTTTGTCTGAGTTTCAAAGTGTGGTTGTTTCTTCTTGAGAGTATTACAGTATATTTAGATACCGTTTTGTTAACAAGCCACTTTCTAGCTGCAGTAATTTGTGTTTGTCTTAGTCTCCCCTTGACCTGTATCTGATGTTGAGGAAGTAAATTAACTTTTGAGTAAACTAGACAGACTGTAGGCAGCTCCAGAATGTGTGTGGGCAAACACTTCTTGCAGCTGCTTATTCTTGTAGTGTTAATATGGAAGATTTTATGAAGGGCTTCAATTAGTTATGGTTTCAAAATCAGATTTGATGTATTTTACATAAAACAATTGAAGACCTTGCTTTTATGAGTTTATACTCAACATGCTTATGTTTTTTCTTTTTGTCATTTGCTATCAGTCTAAATAATGGCCTACCATGTTGGTGATGCCATTTGTATTAATGTCCAAAAATAAAATTTCATTGCAGAGAATAATCATTTTAAATTTTTCCTCATTTCCACCTATTTCAATAGTTTTAATTATTTGAGATTTTAATGGAGATCTTAATTTGTTTCCTCTGTATAAAAAAAGATTGAGACATCTTAACTTATTAATGTTCAGAAATACCCTTCTTGATTATAAAATTAGAGATATTTTAGCTATTTAAAGACCCAGCCATAAACAAGTGGCTTGCTACTTTCAGTAGAACCATTGTCTTTTCAAATTAAGAAAAAAAATAGAGCTGGTCTTCATGCAGTAGTTTTGACTAGTCTATCTTGTATTCAGGGAGTATTTGTATGTTCTGCATAAGTTATCTGAAGGGAAATTTTGCAGCAGTTGTGTTCTGTCATATGTCAGTGTTGATTGTGCCTAACAGGAGAAAGAGACAAATAATCTGAATGTTGTCTGAACTGGAATTCAAGAATAAGTTTTATATCTTAAGCACTAGTTTTGCCTTAAGGGTTTATTCCACTTTAGAAAGGAGTGAGCAACAGCAAGACTGGTAGTCTCCTTTCAGAGAGCTGATAGCTGCTCAGACAGTAAGAATATGGAAAAAGACTACAAAGGGGAAAGAATAGTACTAGGGAGGAGGAGAGGAGAGGGTCAGTATATAAATAAGAGTACAAGAGAACACACAAATATGGTAGCTGATAAAGTCATTTTTGTTTTCAAAGGTGATATTGAAATAGCACAGTGGTTGTTCCACTCAGAGGTATGTAAAATGCAGGATTTGGGAATAAGTCAACAAAGGAATAATGTGGACAGATAGAAGAATTAAAAATGGGCTGTGGTGTAATTAAGATGTGTGATACAATGCAGAGTAGCTAAGGCAGATGGTAATGCTAGAATGGTAGCAGTTCAAAGTGGAGTTAAAGACAAAAGCTGAACATCAGGAAAGAAATTGAAGAGAAGAAAGTGGCTCAGATAAGACAAAGGTGATGAAGTAAAATCATTCACAATAATACTAGCCATTCCCTTCTAGAACAAGCACTGAGAGCATACAGATCTGGAAAGTGACTTTTTTCTACGTGTTGTGTTCCGTTTCTGAGGTGTTTGGCTGTCTCTGACTGATTTTTTTGAGGTACTACAAACATAAATGAGTAGATAACTCTTCAATTTTTTCATAGCTGCCCAATGATTGAGGCTTGCTAGCCAAATAGATGCATTGGCTTCTTTTGTGAACTGTTATAAACCAAGCTGTAAATTTTCAGTAACACTTTAAGGGATTTTCTACTGTAGTTTAGTTAAATAATTTACAGTTGAAATGTTTGAGGGCATTAAAATAAGAAAGAAGTTGTCTTAATTTATATGCCATGTTTTATAGACCTTGCCATTACCTTGACATTAAGAGAATATGTATTACTTAAACCTCTAAGCTTGATCAAATGGGAAGGCTAAATCAAGAGGAAAGAATAGGGATGGAACACAGGACTGTGCTATGTCCTAAAACAATTTGTGTAAAGATTTCTGTGTGTTTGCATTTTTTGTTTAATTTTACATAATTCAAATGCCCTTATTCAAAATGCATAGATTTCCCTAAGACAGAGGTGGGTTGTGGAACATTAGTTTCATTCCTCACAGTTTTGGAATTAAACCCTTTGACTTTTGTTCTGGCTTTTATAAAGAGAGCACAGTTTTTAGTTATTGTCCAGTTATATGAATGCCTGAATGTGGATGTGTGGGGAGAAGTTTGACATTTAGAAAGCACAGACAGAGCAAATATGTCACCTGTGTATTTTTGTCTTCTTTACTCCCTACACAACGTTTCCATCTTCCTTTCTAGTTTTATTAGACTTTCTAACTAAATAATGTGAAATTCAGTTGATAGTTGATAGGGCCTTGTCAGCTTTTCTTTAGTATTATTTGCCTTCCAGCTGACATGCCTCCAAGAGATTTCCATTGGTCCACAGGGAATCTGCCATCCTAGGATTGTGATCTGAGGTTAATTTCTAGGATTAAGTCTTCTGGTCTAGAGAGTAGCGTGTAATGAAATTGCTGGTCAGCAACTGTGTAACAGATGGCAGTAGTTCAGAACTTCTCTGTCACCTGACAATTGGACATCTTATAGATTACGCTACTGCTGAAGAAAGTAATACACCCAGTGTCCTTACATAATGAGTCTTATGACCCCTACTACAACATTTTTAAATGATCTTGGGTCCTTTTATTCTTAATGTGGTGAACCCCTCTTCTGACAGTGTTTCGGGTCTATACCCTGCTGTCTGTCGTAAGCAACTGGCGTACTTCAAATACTGGGGTCTAGAAGCACTGATGTGACTTTGTTCAGAACACATCAGTTCAGTTTCAAGTAAGAATAGAATTTATGTTCAAGGTGAATGAGAAACAATGTGGTTGGTATCAGTCTGGGCCTTGCTCAGAGCTGGTTCAAGAGGTGGAACCCTCATTTGCCCGGGTGCTGAAATGACCCCGAGCTAGCTCGGTGGGGTCTTGCCCAGTGTGTTCCTCAACTCAAGCTGTTCACTTTGGGCTTGCAGCATGCGGGCACCCATCTAATTAATTCTCCTATAAATCAAAGTGCTCAACAGCACACTGAAAACACTTGGGTGGCTCTGCAGGAGACGGTTGGGCTTGCCTGTGCTCATTATTTGGCCATCATTGAGTCTCCTGAAATCCGTACTGCTCTTTGTTGTGTTTCAAGTGGTGTCAGCTTAATTAGCTGGCTAGAGGGCAGTTTAAATGGGCCCTGTTTGAGTTGGGGCAGTGCAGGCCTGGCACTAAGTCAGGGCTAAGCTCCCTCTCCTTGTTGGCCCTGGCAAGCTATTTTAATGAGGGAGACTGGTGGTGGGCGACACAAGCCGAACTGTGTCTCTGCACAGAACTGGCTTTTGTCTTCAGGACTTGACTAGGGCCCTTCTTAGCATGGAAGTGGCTGTACTGCTCTGGTCCTAATGTAGTTGTAGAGGGAGTACACTTGTGTGTGTTTGCAGGGTACTGTGGTTCAACCGGCCATCTGCAGACATGCCACTAGCATTTCTCTATCTGTGGGATAATTAAAGTACAACTCCAAATAACTAAAATTTTACTGTTTACTACTGTAAAAAAATTTAGTACTTAAAAATATTACATGCGTTGAATTCCAAAGGCAGATGAACTTAACGTTTGGCTTTGAAAGTTGATGCTAAGTTACAAGCCGCAAGTCAAATGCTAAAGGTTTTCTTGTTTATTTAGTACATTTAGATGACTAGTGCTTGATTTCATAATGCAGCCTTGCCTAACAGAAAAGCACAATCAGTCCCTGCCCCTCTCCAAATCCACATGTGGAATATATATATTTTTGTATATGAGCTTTTTAGCAGGTAGAAGCAGTGTTTATATAATGTTTCTATTTCAATTTTTAAACTTTTTTGCCACTTAATATGGAAATTTAAATAGTTTAGATTAAATAGGTCAGTATTCCTTTCATCCATTCAGAAACATAATTTACTGTGTTTATCACTTAGCATCATTTTTTAGGCAAAGGAAAAAATTACGATGTGCCAGTGTTGTCTGAGAACTTAACTATTTATAAATGAGGAACTTGCCTCTCCTCCAAACCCAAAAGTTATTCATGCAGTTCATACCACAACATAGAACTACATGGTATCCGCATACACTGTTTGGCATTATAAACTTGCATATTTTGTTTATGTTGGGGTGTTGTAAGAATAAGAAATATATTCTGGTAAAAATAAAATGTCTGTGATTCTGATAAGTCATAGTTGCTTTAATTACAGGTTTACAATAGTAAATCTACTGCCAAAGGAGTATTCTGCCACTTATTAAGATCATTTCCCACAAGTTCAACCTTAGAAGCTTTCTGTATAAAAATGCATTATATTCGGGCTGAATACCATGATCTGTACCATATGTAATATGATAGAGTAGGCAATCATTAATGTCTTTATTTTAGCTGAAAGAACATTATACTAATTTGTTTTTAGTCTACTTAATTGCAGCATGTGACTAGGTTGGATGTTACGGAAGTTCTGAGCTGATAGTTTTTTTATATGTTCTTCATTTTTGTTCAGAATTTCAATGTTTTTATGGCGGCTGTACACCCTGTTAAATGCCAGAATATTAGAAAATGTTGGTTTTCCAAGAATGATTACCTGTACTATACATCAGAAGGTTCAGTACTGAATTCTGCATGTATATATATGTACACGTGTTGGTGCTGTGGTCATTCAGGATCAATATATTTAAAGCTCCACTTAGACTTATTTTTAATGAGTGCCTTCATGTTTCATGAGGCTTTCTTAAAGACTTTTTTTCACCTCTCTGTTGTGATCTGATTACTGGTGCTGTGATAACTAATTTTCTTTAACATATCTCCAACTGTTGACCAAAAGGGGGTGCTAATAGATCAAACAGTTGGATGTGTTGCATATAGAGGTTAAATAGATTTTCTTTTTTTTTGTAATGAGTTCAATCTTAACTACTAGATTAGATCACATAAATACAAGCTTTTGCATCTGAGCAGTGTGTAACATGCCAGTTGCAATGTTGTTCTTCATGGACGCAGATTCATGCCTTCTAAACATGGCTGCTTTTCATCTTCCATTAGGTTTCAGGAGGATTCTTTGTTACATTTCCACAGGTGCTGTATCAGTCATTTCCTTCCCTACAACTTCAGTTAGTTTTTCTGCTTATATAGTTAAATGAACAAAAGCAAATAGGAGTAAGCATAGGTTGTTTAGCATAAATTTAAGAACTTCAAGTTTGTTGAATTTTAGAAATTGAATACAGACATCCAAAATTGTCAAGATAAATATTTAGGCCAGATGCCTTAATTTTCTAATGTCTGTAAAAATTCTTGTTAATATTCTTCAAACTTAATGGCTGAATTGCATTCTCAAGTCTTCATCCAAATATCACAAAAGACTTGCTGTCTGTTTTCGACTGATTTCTCCTGTTCAGCAGAACTGCTTAATGGGGTCAGCAGAGCTGTGGCCTCTACAGTTAATGTAAGAAAGGAAGAGGAGACATACAAGAAGGTCCCTGGAAATGAGGAATGCTGCTATTCCCTTATGGAATAAGATTGTCAGGAGAACTGAAAGTAGTGTAAGTGTTGTAGCTAGGATTGGAAAATTTCAAACTGCTTCTTGACGGACCTCTCCTTTTCTGTAGCAGAGATGCAGAAGTTCTTTGTGACTATGCTAAGAACAGCGACTGTGAAAAGGGAGTACTTTCTTCCAATGGAAGACACGTTTTTGGTTGATCACAGGATTTGTTTTTCCAAAATACAAAAAACATACAGAAATCTTTGAGCTCTACAAATTCACATTGTGTAGTGTAGCATTTACCATTCATTCATTCATCCTTACTGAACTAATGTTTTCATATTTTTACAGATATTTAACAAGAAGAACATGTGGTGTACTTTTTGCTGAATTTCCATTCTTGTCTTGCTATTCATTAGAAAAAAAATTTAAGTTTACTCTGAGACTCTGAAAAAACAAATTGTATCCATAACCCAGTCTGGCTGTTTACAATGTCTTTCTTAAGAAATGCATACTATGGATGAAAAAGTGACTTAACCCTTTTTAAATATCCAAGCCTGAAGTCCAGAAATGTAATTAGAGTGTATAGATGCATAGTAGATATTAAAGCAAAGTTCATGCCAAAGCTGGACTGTAATTAGACTGATGTTAAAGACAAAATTATAGTACACAAAATTATATTTTAAGTGAACTGTTCAAATGATTGTAATTAAATGATAATAAGTGAGATCATTAGATGGTGATAATGTAAAATGATTATACTGGAATGTATAGATCAAGTTTAAAGAGTTTACGGTGTTCAACACAATGCTGGAGGGGAGGGGGGAGAAAGTACCTGTTTTACAATTACAAACCAAACAACATGTTGACTGCTTTGGGTGGTGGTCTCCATTTACAGCAAAAGGAGCTGCTATATGATCATGCTGTTAGCCATGTTTGTGGAAACACAAAGATACCTCCTTATTTGTGTGACAGACTACTGTATAAAGAACAAACAAGAAAGCTCTGTTCCTTTAAGAGGAGTATACTGGGGGAGAAGGGAGTGTAATGCTAGATATATTTGAAGGAAGAGGCACAGAAAGACAGACTTCAGCAGGAGGAAAACTTAACTATCTGAGTGTCTGCTGTTTTAAGTCTAGCATCTTAGCCAGCCAGGAAGCCACAGAGTTGATTAGCCTCAAACTAAGCTTTTGAGAAAGGACCTGCCTGCAAGATCATGATGGACAGGGGTGATTTTTTTTAAAAAACTTACTTTACTTTTGTCTGACCAATTCATTTTTATTTTTTTGTTTTAAAGGGCTAATGAGTCTAATAAAACATGGGGTTTGCATTTAAAAGCTTGTTTGTACATCACGAGGGAGCTCATGAGAAGAAAAATATTATGGTAAATCCGTAACAAAGCTTTGGTCAGCTTGGAGTCCCACCATACTTTGCGTATTAGATGGTAACTGGGAAGTTGGTTTAATCTGTAGTTTGAATGGGAGATCAACAAACCTAGAAGATAGAAGGGCTTATTACTGTTAGCTGTTATGTCTAAATATTTCTGTATAGTTTCTGCACTTTAGAATTATATTGCTGGTCTATTTATCATTATATAAAATATTTTTGTAGTGCAATAATTTTAGAGGTAAGAACAGGGCAAGAAATGTAACTTTTTGCTCGTAAGACCTCAGTCCAGGATGTTTAGGCAGGAAAAAAAAATACATAAGCATTCAAGAAAAGGTAAAGTGGGAAAAAGTGGAGCCAAAGATGGACATGATACTTACAGAGAGAAAGGAGGAAAGCAGATTACCTTTCTAGAGGCTGGTAGTAGGGGAAAGGAGGGGAGCTATGTGAGGAAGGAACTGTGAAAAGAAGTATATTTTATACTTCTGCCGGTATATCTGATACAGTTAAAAGCCATCAAGGGTCAGGGAGTATGTGGGCAGAGGCAAGTATTAATTGGAAAATTAGTGAGAACGACTTTAGTAGTGGGGATGGAATAAAAGCTTTAAATGGAATAGTCATATAGATAGTATATTCATTTCCTTTGAAGGTAAAATAGGAAAAATAGTGCTGTCAAGATTATATGATTTGTAAGGGGAAATTTGGATGACAAAGTGATAGTTACAGTTGTGCGAGTTTGAGAAGAGGGGTCTGAGAAGAAGGTTTGTTGCTTGTTGTCTCTTCAGTTAAGTGCCTAACATTAGGGACAAATTTGCAGTGAAACTTGTTGAAAATTAAACAAGTGCTTTGGGAATTAAGTAACACTTCCTATTAACTTTTAAATATTAGTATCTTAGATTACCTGATATTTCAAAATTGCAGTCATTTCTAAGCTCCATGTTACTTTCTCGTGAAAGATTGAACAAATGGAAATATCAACAGCTTATCGTCTTTAAAGGATAACTGGCATTGTATATGCTCTTATGCTGAGAGATTATCATGGACTTATATTTCAGATTCCTGGTCTATTCTAAATGTCTGTTTTCAAACAATTTTCAAATAGAAAGTTCTTAAGAAAAGTATATTCTTTCTAACTCATAGTAACCCAGGGATGGAGAGAAGGCCGGGTGTGAGGAATCCATACAACATTGCAAATTCCAATGACACACCTTTTCAAAATCGTGTACTACCAGAAAAGCAAATTTGAAGAATGATGAAGAGGAGCAGAAACTGATCGAGGTTAATAAATAGTCTGCCTGCTTTTGTAGAAGAAGAGCTAAAACGTGATGGAAATCCATAACATCTGATGCCTTGCAGTTTATCTCAGTTGACGGAGATGTCTTGTGCAAAAAATCACTCGGAGAGTGATTCTGCCAACCTTTTATCTGATTGGATAGTGTCTGTTCTAACTATAATAAACTATCAACTATAATAATATGAAATCTTTTTGATTTTTTTTCTGCAAAGACAGAATTTTCAACTGAAATTAGGTTTTACTCAGGTGACTGAGTAAAACCTAAGTCAAATGACATCCCGCTGAGTGGAAATCATTTTAGAAGGGTGTGGCAGTTATACTTTTCAAAACCAATTAATATCTTTCCAAATTAACCCCCCCAACTCAAACTGAAATATGCTAAATTTTACTCGTTACATTTATATTACAAGAAAAAAGCATGACTCTGATCAGCATAATTACTCAAATTCTAGTATATTCAGCCCTTTACATATTCATCAGCCCTTGCTACAGAGTAAGGTTCAGAGAACTTCTTGACTCATATCTTAGATTACTTTCTGTCCAGAAAGGATCAATTTGATTGCATAACCCATTATGCTGCTTTGACCATAGATAAAGCAGTGCAGTGAAAAGAACATCATGTGAAGGTCTGGAGTATCTGCAGAATACTACTCTGATGCTGACATCCTGGGAAGGGAGTGGGGGTGTGGGTTGAAGCTCATTTTCCTATAAAATATTTTGCCTTGTTTAAGGTTGAAAATTGTATGGCTTAAGCTACTTGCCCTTGGAACTCAAGTATTGTGCTGCTATGTAAGAGACTTTTAGGACTTAACTTCTCCTTGGATGTGTTTTTGAAGAAAGACTGATAGAGAAATGAAGCAAAATAATTGTGAGATTTGCCCATTCCTTTATAGCATATTGTGGTATCAGTCTACCCTATTTTTATTAAGTATTTGCTTTTCTGTACAAATTAAAAATGACAGCTTTGTTGTGCTAGAAGCAGTCTGGGACTGATGCGTAATTGCCATGATAGTCAAGAGATTTTGCGCTAACAGAGTACTCATCATCTGTATGTTTGTGAAATTCTTGTGCTCCCTTGCTTCTCTGAAAACTTGATCTTTTTCTTCTAAGTACCCTTACAGACAAATTCTGTCAGTTCAAATAGGAATTAGATGTGTCTGTGTCACGAAGTTGGGTGATTTTATAAACTCTGTGCTCTTTGAGTTCATTTTTCACGATGTGGAGTCTTGTTGTTAATGGCAAATCAAATGTAACGTAGCTGAATGTGATCTGTGTTTAGGAGTATAGATTTGTGGAAATCTACGTTTGAAGTATTACAGAACTGAACTTTATTCCACTTTCTTAGTTTTAAAAGATTCATGTGGCTTGCTTTATACTCACTAATTTCGAATTGCTTCCTAGCGTAGAGTTTACCTTTTAAAACTTTACCACTCTACCATGTTTTCTGAAAATTTTTACCATGTTTTCTGAAAAATCGCTCAAATGTTTTCTGAAAATTTAATGTTCATTGAGTTAATGTATTAAATGCAGTACAGCTTTTCTGTTATTACTTAGTATTATTTCAAAGTGATGAAGTTCATATTTTCAAATGCATTCTCACCAGAATCAACAAAGATTGGAGCAGGATCTGAAGATCGGAAAACATGGGTAGATGAATGTGTTACATGGGCTCTACCCTGATTACATGTTTCATCTTCTCATGGCTTAGGAGCATGCTATTGAAGATAATGCTCTTTTAATTCTCCAGTTTTTGAGTGATTGTGTGCAAGTTATCTGGTCCTGTTACACCTTTAAAATTACTGACATTTTAACATTTATAGGTCATTTTTGGGGTTATGGTTCAGAGAGTATTGCAATTTTTCTGAAAGTTCTGTAATTCTGCTTTTAGAAAATGTGGGGTTTTTGAAGGTGCTTATATTACATGGCTGGTTTCTTCAAAAATTAGATAGCTGTTAGCCATAGTGTTAAATTACTAGAAGGACAGTTTTAAGGACCCTGTAGGCAACGTCTTAAAGTTCATTAGCATCTGCAGGTCTGACTTCCCAAGTTAGGTTATCTTCTGAAGAACAGCTGAAACTGAAGTGGCTTAGTCCTTCTTACTGTTTGGCTTTGTATATTCTCATGCTTTTGCGCCTCATTTGTTTAAAAAGACCTTAATTAAACATGAAGCACACTAGAGAGTTGTGCTGTTTGGCTTGTTTCACTTGCTGTTAAGTTGTTTTGTCAAAGATGATTTGCACTCAAAAGGTCCAGTCCTGACATCAGTGACATATTGAAAAATAATGGCAAATTTTATTTCTCAATTCAGTGATGTGGGATTGGGCTCCATGTTCCCATCTGTACCTTACAGGTTTAGTAATTGTGCTAAAAGATGAATCATACTTCTTGGAAGCTCATAAGCTGACCCATACTGATAAAGAAAAGAAGCAAAATAATTGAGATTTGCCCATTCACACACAGAAAACTTTGTCTGAATTATCAGTTTAGGTTGTTTTTTCTTTTTAATTTGGTAATGCTCTGTCATTAAAGTGTGGAACTGGAGCTTTACCATTACAAGTAGATTTAGGATTTTTTTCCTCTGATGCCATTATTTTAAGGATCAGAGTTCCAGAATGCTTGCAGCAGCCTTGTATTTTTCTGTCTGTTCGTGACAAACCAGCTACTGTACATTCATATAGAGCAGTACAGTCCTTGCCACTGGCAGTCTCTCTGTGACAGAGAGCCTGTAGGCTGACATAAAGTGCAGCCTGTTGTGAACTGCTAAGTGGGAGTCTGCCAAAAACTCAGCAGACAGAACTAATTGGGGAGAAAAAGGATTTTTGTGCCCTCATCTCTCCCTCTTCAATTTTTTTTACAAGACGGATATTGTTAAAGTAACTTGTTTATGTAAGATTTGTCTGCCTCTATTTTCTCATTGCATGAATCATTTTTTAACTTCAAGTCTTGCACCGCAGGTCACTGAGCACTTCCACATGGCGGCTGGCACAGGACCAAACTCAAGACACGCAACTCATCACAGTTGATGAAAAATTGGTAAGGGTTTTCTCCTGCTTACTGCTATGATACAGCCTTCAGGGTTATATCTGCACAATAGGCATTCAGTATGGTATTCTGCGCTCTTCTAGGAAAGCTGTATAAATGGGAACTACAAAGCAAAAATCCTTCATACATTTTAAAAGGGGAACATTAGTAAAACATAAGTATGTGAAGGAAATACAGTATTCCAAGTATTACACAATGTAAAATGATGAGTACCTTGTTTATTATTATATTGTGGTCAAGGACTGATATGAACTCTGATTTATAACAAATTTGCCCTTTTGAAATCTAGATTTTTTCTGTGCAGTGGAATTACACAGAATTTGTCAGCTTCCTGAAATTCTCTTCCTTAGGACCCATATTACTAAAGAAGTGTGTAAAGAAGCATGCAAGGTTATTGTTACTGTGTACATATACTCCAGCTTTTGAATATGCATGAAGGTTAGATTACAACTAGGAACAAATGCATAACATTCTTCTGCTAATCAGTAGCAGATCAGAAATTTGGCAATCTTTTCTTGTAAGTTCTTCCATAATGTGTGGTCTGTTACTCTAGATGCAACCTGACACTTATGTTTACATTATTCAATAGCGTAATTTTTGTAAGACTTCTGGAGGGAAAGCGTCACAGCAGAAGGATGCTTTTCATTGGTTTTCATATTGCTTTTGAATCTTCAGGGAAAAAAAAAATTCCCATCATCTGTACCAGATAGTTCCTGTTGTATGTACTTTCTTGTATCCCTGAAGCTATGTTAACAGCTTGGGAACAAAAGGAAATGCTTGGAATTTATATTTATTAATTGAACATTTGTAATGGTAACTGTAATTTGAGATAGCTGAAGTTTAACATGCTGTTGAAAAAAATGTACTTAATTTAACAACTCTTTAAGGCTATGTTTTATAATACAGATGTAGCAATAATTAATTTCTTATTTGTCAGTAGATACATTTCCTCTGTAGACTTAGTATGATGCCTTAGTAATTTTTCTCTGAATTTAAAAAGTAATGACATAATCCTAGGTTTAGAAATTAGGGGGAAATTTTAATACTGTATTTTAACAAACATGATTATCTTGAAAATCTAATTGCATAACTCAGGTTTCAGGAAATTTCATTTAATGTACAAGAGTTTATGAGTCATTATGTAAATAAGATTCACCAAGTCAGTTGACCTACATTTCCCTAACCGTATTATGAATTGCATTTGGTTATTGTAGCATTGTTCTTTTTTTAAAAAAGAAATCTAAATAGCGTTTTTTTACAATGCCTTACTCTACAGTATCACATTTCCCTATTGTGACCTCAGATGATGGATACGTAGATATGTAGAGGCTACAGTGTGAAAACAGACTCACCAAATAAATCCTCTGTCTTCTGTTTTGTATATAAATGCACATTATCCCAAGTTAGGGTTTTTCATTACTCTAACAGTGAGAGTTTACATTTACAGTTCAGTTAAAATGATACTGATTTGAAATACAACTCTTCTGTTCTCTCAGTGTTGGTATAAATGAATCGTGAATGAAATGGTTATTTTTTATGTTGTTGTGTGTTCTGGTCAAATCGAAGACATAGTTCACAGATTTTTTTGGGGGGGTGGGGAGATCTGATACTAGCAGCCATTGAATCATTGGTTTAATTCTTCTGTTCACTTGCCATCTTTTGATACATACAAACTAAATAATCATTTTATGCTCATTTCTTTTGAGTATTAGGATAAATGTCAAACTGAATAGTATTTTTCTGCAATGTTGTGCATGTAGAGTTCTTTTCTCTCAGATTCTTGTAGGGCTTGAAACAAGATGCTAAAAGAATAGAGTAATCTTTTAAAAGTTTCACATGTAGATTCGGATGAATTTCCATAATATGATAAAATATCCAATAATTGATGTTCCGTGTAATGGTCAAAATGCATATCCTATTAGCAAGGAAAATCTTCAAGAAAAGGTTTGATGTGGTTTTCAACTTTTTCAGGATTAGCGCAAGTTCTGTAGACACCTGTTAAGCTTCATGGAAAAGTAAATTACTGTATTAACCTGTTTTAGGTTGCTGGAATGTATTTCTTAATTATAAGGATTAATTCTAACACATTAAAACTAATTTAACATATTACTTGATTTTCCTGTTTTTTAAATAATGTCGCTAAGCACAACAAAATGTTATTTCTATACAAGTTATAATTAAACTGTATTCCAGAAGTTGATGTTTTAATTAAAAAAAAAAAAAAACTCTTTTGTGTTACTGCCAGATACATGCATCTTATTGTTAGAAGTCATTAAATCATGTTTTGATAGATTTGTTGTTTGTCGTACTTTATTTATTTCTTTTTTTAAGCCTGATGTGACTTTACTGGTAGCCCATATGTTTATCCTTGTTTGTTCTGTTCCTTTTGTAACTCTTATTTTGAAACTGAACTCTTCTGTTCAGTTAATGTTTACAAGTTTAATAGATTAACACTGTGGTTATTAAAAACTTTTAATTATATTTTGTCATTGAATTCATCTGTCTGCTTCCAGTACTTTTATAGGCCTTGTATTCCTATATGTATGCATATATGATAGAACTTCATCAACAGGGATTCCTTCTGGATTATCTAGAGTCCCCTTTGAAGCCCTGTTCTAGAGTCCCTTTTGAGGCCCTATTCTAGTCCTGTAAGGGCTAGAATATTCCTTCTATTAGGAAACACAAACAAAATAGAAGGGGGAACAATATCCTAACATTGAATTATTAAGCAGTAGTGAGTCACCTTCTTACTGCAACCCAGTGTGTGTTGAACATAATAGAAAAATGTGTTTTAATGAAACAGTGAAAAATGAATGTGATCTAAATTACTATGTTTTCTATATTAGAAAAAAGTTGGACTCTTCAATGTAAAAGGAGTTAGAGTGCTCAGCTTGTATAGAACACACCCAAGAAATGATGTTTTGTCTCAACTATCAGTCATTTTCTGTGAATTTTAATAAAAATAACTTAATGAACAGTTAAATCCAAAGAAAATAACATACAAAATGACCAAAGCTAAACAAAAATATAGTTCTTGCATCATATCTTGAATCTCTGGCCACCAATTAGGTCATATTCCAAGAGTCTGGACAAATAGCTGGGTGAAAAGTAGTCTCTCAAGACTGTTTGCATTAGGAAATTTGGGCTATAGAGGACAAAGGCTGTCGGCAGCAAATCTCCCTCAGGTAATGTTTCAAATGATTTAACTGTTTGTGTGGATCCAATAACATCGTTTCTATCATCATTATAAAAAGCTTTGGAGGTTTTGCCTAAAATGGGGATTTGAACTATTTTAAATTACTGTGATTTGTTTCAACTGTTGTAAATACAGCATATTAATACTGCCCTTTTTAGCTAAAAGTAGTCCAGTTCAGCACGTGTGCTTTAAGCAGGCTTTCCAGTCAATGCAAGTAACACTGAATTATGGGTGTCTAGCCCTGAGTTTCTACAGGCTAGACGTTTTTGTGAAAGTTGTTGTCTGCAGTTGGGAAGGTGCTGTACCAAATTACTCAAAAATATTTGCCAATAAAGGACTTTTTGTAGTGGTTAAATGATACCAATATTGCAAGAATATTTGAATATTAGAGCAACTGCCAGAATATATTCTTTGCATCTTTAAAGCAGAATATTCCACTGATAATGTGTATGTTGTAGCTCAAAGCAAAAATTAATGCAAGAGCAGTTGTAGAGCTTGGTCCCTGAGGGGATACCTGAAGCATTGTGGGACTGTGCTTAAGGATCAGCTATTAGTTGCAGCCATCTCACAAATGTATACTATTCTGTGTTAGGTCGAAGATGAATAGGATGACTTGCTACGAGGTTAAGCATTCAAGAGCATTGCTATCGAGTGCAATTAAAATGGTACTAAAATGTTTTTTGCAACGTTGTGAGAACTTATGTGGACATAGACAGTATTACAAGAATGACAGGCTAACTACAATAATGCTGTTGACATTTCAGCTGCTGTTCTGAAATTGTTCTCTTTTGTTCATACTGTTAATTACGCTGTTTTTCAGTACTAGTGCAGAAGTCTGCATACTGAATCTCAGTAGTGGGCCCATTTCCTTCTTGCTGTAGACAAGCTTCTACATATCTGTCATTAAAGATAACTAGTATACTGAAGTATACATAGAATTTAGCACATAAATCTAAACCCCTTTTTGAAGGTAAGCAGTTCATACTTTTCAGACGATGTTCAAGAGTAGCATTAAGTGCAGCCTAGGCCAAAACTGATTGATGACTATTGTGAAATGTGTATCAAGAGTCTTAGCAGCTTTATCTTGCTTGTCCATAGGTAGCAGTTAATGTCTGTGTCAAGTGTTTACTACTGGCTAATCCAGGAGTAGCAGTGTATTGATAGGATTCTCAGAACATGAACCTCTTTGGCAAAAAAACATGCATGTACTTTCAGTAATGAGTTGAAACATTCATTCACTTCTAGAAAACTGCATTATTAGCAAACATCACACAATGTTTTCAGGATTGAGTCGTAACTAGTTCACCTTCATCCAAATCCCAATTTCGTTGAGGCTTGGAGAGTAGTGAAATTGTTTAATCCCGGTGTGACTAAAGCAGCATAGACTTGACTATAATAAACAGTGGTAATACTGTAGCTTAAAATAGAAATATGCAAACAAGTAAAAAACAGCCTGGAATGATGAAAATTCTTCAGATATCAAACTGATAGTCTACAGTGCTGTGAAAAAAAGGACATAGCAAATCAAGCTTTAACATGCATTCTGAAGTGTGATCACTCCTTGCAGCCTTTCCCAAGAACCAAAAGTATATAATACACTTTATGCTGCAAAACAAAGCACTAATGCGTCATGAAATTACGTGTGAGACAGTGTGACACTGCATTTGAAGACTGTGCATAGGAGCTGTTTTTCAGTGAAGAGAAACACTTGGCAAAGTGTGCTTTTATTGAAGACAGGCTTACTGGATTTCCTTTTCGTGAAACTACTACTCAGCCAAAAATTCTCCAAGCATTACCACTGTGTTAGATAATAAGGATATAGTGGATGTTCTGTGTTTTGGTTTTTCAAAATTCTATTAACCCCTTGTGGGTTATTCCTTGAGGGTGAGTTCAAGCTGTTCCTAACGTAACTTAATGGGATAAAAGTATTTAGAATAAGCTTTTCTTCATTTAATCCAATCCAGCTGCACTATTTGTTCAAGTGGTTACCATAAAGGATTTGGTTTAGGGCAACATTTTTCTTCAGGAGGAATGTAACTTACAAATTTTTGTGTGCCTTGTATGTATGACTCTGATGTGGAGTTGTCATATGCAAAGGGTACAAGATACCAGAATGGAAATCTGTCAGGTGGCTCAGAGAAAGGTACCACCACCACCAATCTTCTCCTCCCCATCCAACCCCCCCTCCCTCAAACTTTTGCCTTGAAGGCTGTATTCCTTCTACTTTTTTCTAAATAGACCAGCAGCTTGCAGTCTACTTTGGAAGAATGAAGAATAAATGAAAATGTGCATTCAAACCTCTCATGTGAAATGCAATTAATAAGTGTTGTTACCACCATTTTTTTTTTTTTGCAGATATGATTGAAGAAAAACCTTCTATCTTTGGCCAAAATGGCCTTCTTTATGAGGCCTGTGGCTTGGGGAAGTTCTTTCTTCCATCCTAATTGTGTCAAGTAAGCAGGTGGCCGGGTACATGTTGTATTCTGAGTTCAGCATAAATGAAAAGTTGTTTGCCGGTGGTTTATAAAATATTTAAGATAGTGTGTATTGTCCTCTGTTGTTACACTTCATATGTAATACTTAGTGTTCATTTTGCATTCTGTCATCTACAGTTGCAATGGTTGACATTTGAATGGTGTTAGTTTCCAGTGTAGAAGGTGTTCAAGAGAGAAAATCACATTCTAGAATTACTTGTAGTCTAGAATTAAATATATCCTTTCAATAAATGTGAAATGTACAAAAACAGAAAATTAACTGTTTGCAAGTAAAAATATATATACAGCTATTTTAATTGTAGGTGTTAATTAGTGTGGACTTCCATAGAGTTAAATACACAAAGGCCTTAACTGTTTGTGTGGTCACTGATAGTTTGTTATTTGTGTGTCTGTTTTTTGCTGCTAAGCATAATCTACTAAAAATTTCCTTCTTTGTTCCCACTAAGAAAGACTGCTTGGGGAGAAAAAAAAACTGTCTTGGATAACTTTGTCAAGCAGTTAATCTTAAATGTAATATTTTAAGATTTTAATTTGGGGGGGGGGAATAGTCTTTCTCCCTCCTACACCAAGCTGATCTGCCAAAGCATGTATTTGTTTCTAAACAGTGTTTTTTTTTTGTTTTTTTTTTTTGAAACAAAATTAGGCAGTTTATTCATTATAGTTTTCACTGGTAGTTGCATTTGGTGTTAAGTACAAGCTCAGGTGTATGTGTAGATTATCCTTTTTCAGTATTGCTAATTCACTATATTTTGCTGCTTGGCAATTAAATCCCTCTTTAATTGGAATATCCCAGCTCAGTTCAGCCTATACTGCTTGCTACAACTTGCTTTTGTAAGCAGTTATAGTTTGATGAAGTTTGTGGTAGTTTAGAAAATGTGGTCAGCTGGGTACTGATAGCTTTTTGTAAGAATGTCTGCAGGCAACAAGTTACTCCCCAAGATAAAGATTTCAATAACTCTGACAGTCCAAGTAAAGAAATTGCCATCACTTTTTTGTTATGTCTTTAGCCTCCTTTTAAGTAAATATTGTTATATGACTAAATTGCAGCATTAGATAATTTTCTTACTCATATTAGAAAATTCTGCACATCTTACAAGTAGCTCAGAACCCAGTATAAACTGATACATAGTTGTATCAATGAGCTGCACTTGCACTCTCATTCCTATGTAGGTTTATTTGTTTTTAGGATAGGGTAAAGGAATTGGATTTCTTCCTCCGAGAGCCTTTTTTTTTGGTGCATGGTAGTGCTATCTCTGCTGGGTATTGGAAGGAGGAGTGTCTGAGATTGGGGTTACACAACCTTCTAACATCTCGAGTGTCTGTTTTGTCTGGACTTCCTTCGTGCAGCATTCTTGTGCAAAAATTTCAAGGCTTTAGTCTGGAGCACTGGGTCAAAGAATATCTCTTTGAAGGGTATGCAGGAGAGTTTTTGTTTCATTACATAGTATTTCATTTTCTATCAAAGAATACTGGTTTTGAAGAGCTTGCTAGGATGGCAGTTCAGAACAACTTAGAAGAATGACATTGTACCATGTTTAGTTTGTCTGATGTCCAAAGGGTTATTCAACTTTCAAATACTTGTTTGGTTTTGTAAGCCTAAATAGGCAATCAGAGTTTGTAATCCACTAGAAAGAATAAAAGTAAGCCATCGATATAGTCTTGTAATCAACAGGAGTAGCTTCATTTTTCGAGCTGTTTTCTATAGTTTTGCTTTTTAAAGACTAAGCTGCATTTTCGTGTCCTGATAAAACAATACAATTACATAATCCTTTTCTAGAATACCTAAGTTAGTATGCCCTGTTATGAAAAATGTCTTTAGATACCAAGAATAATTCTTGTCCTGTCAGGAACAGTGAATGAGCAATTCCTTGTAGAGCCTTTTCTCTTCAGCACAGTCTGTTTTCCTTCTGCATTTGTGTAGTAAATCCAAGCTGTAGGGATAAGACACAAAACCTAGCCCAGCTGTTTACTTGGTGGGAAAGTTCTGTGTACAGACTCAGAGATTGTTTCC
Source organism: Dromaius novaehollandiae (assembly GCF_036370855.1). Lineage (NCBI taxonomy): Eukaryota > Metazoa > Chordata > Aves > Casuariiformes > Dromaiidae > Dromaius > Dromaius novaehollandiae. The sequence continues at coordinate 65,718,613 of NC_088132.1, read as the reverse complement.
AGTCATGAAATCCTAGTTGAATCATTTTATTAAGTCAGAAAGGAAAAAGCTTTCCTTCTCTGGAAGGAAAGCTGCAGCCCAATAAGGCTGTGGAAATCCTTGAGTGTCTTGGTCACACTATAAGAGAGCTTGGTGCTTCTTCAGTACTACCTGTCTCTGCTCAGTAGATCAATGATGAAATGAAAACAGATGCCAACTCTTGAAAATTTTTAGGTACCTCTGAACTACTTTCAGGGCTGCTTTCTCAAATCGGGAAGGATAATCTGTGTTAACTGAGGATATGGACCATGGAGAGAGCATCTAATGTTCAGATCCATAGAGTTTTAATATGCAGTTTAGTTCTTGTATTGTGAAGACTGGACTGTAGAAGAATTGTTCTTTCTCTTATGCATCTGTTTGGCGTACCCGGTTGTATTCACTCCATAAAGCCCAATGGCTTACTTTTTGTGTAAGAGAAAATCTTTGCTTGATTTGTAAATGTTATAATTTTGCTGCAAAAGCTTTTTAAGATTATTGTTAATTCAGATTATTAACATCTGAAGAAGTGAATAGCTTTTCTTTACAGAGATCTCATTTTACATATGTGCTCACATATTTGTGTATAAAAATGAATAATGTTATTTTTCTGTATAGTTCGTCATCATCATAACTCATATATTTTAAAGATTTCACTGAGTAGCAGATTAACGAGCAGAACCTTTTTAAAGAAATAAATGTAGTGTGCACTAATATTTCCTTCTCTATTCTTTTATTTTTTTATTTTTTCTTAGTTGGCCACATTTCTGCTCCTGTGCCTGCTGCATTTGAAAGCATACCTGGGTCAGCTAATTCTGGCTTTTTGATAAGTCAGAAGTTGAATATTCTTCTGTAACAAAACAAATTCCTACTATTTTATTGATGTTTAGTCAACATAATGGCTACGTTGTGTTCTCTTTTGATTCTCTCTGTCCCCCCTCCCCCTCCAGTAAGAGAAAACTGAAAGGAAAGATGTAACAAGTTAAATTATTGAATTTACATACCAGGTTTTTATCTTGGTGACAGATTTCTCTCTATGGTATCAGAAAGTATGAGACCTTGATTTCTGGCCTAGAAGTAACTTTAAAGGCTAAACATATGTAAAGCACAAATAGCAAAGACAAACTTGTAGATAGAACAAGCTAAAAACAATTTGCAATATAATAGTAATATATTCTGCTGATGATTCAGCTTTTAGAGAGAGACTTTAGAAAGCTTCCATTTTAACTAATTTTATAGATAGATTTAAAGAAAAAATTTTTGTCCAGTGGTATTCAGCCACACATTTTATCAATTGTGATTAAACAGTTGAAGCCACATCAACGCATCCCATCCCCACCAGAGAATAATGAAAGTGTTACTGTTAGAAAAGATCTTTCTAAAACATGTTGAAAGCCCTATGCACTAATTAACAAAATACAGTGAACATTTAAGCTGTTAATAGCTGCAGCATCCCTGATGCACAGAACTTCAGTACGCTAACACTGCATAACAGTACTCTATTGTGCATCCCTTTAAAGAGGGTAACTGTGTCAGTTCTTTTCTTGCCTCACTACCTGCTGTGTATGGAAATTGTGTACACTATTTAGCACTTCCTTTCAACTTTTAAAATCCTTCTATATTACCTAGAAGCATTACATCTTGCATTAGAGTAAAAGACAGCTTTTAAGAGGTTTGATTTCCTTGTAACTTCTTAAATGCAACTTTGCTTCTTAAAAGCATGCACCAACAAGAGTCTCACTTAAATTTGCATTGCTTGGTTGCTTACTTTCTGTTCTCCCCTGTGTTTCAAACTATTTGTTACATTGTAACAAAGGTCTGTTACAGTCACAGGAATCACTTTCTTTATGAAAGAGATGTGAAGAATAGAGAACAGGCATCAGGGTGAAGGCGGCACTGGTTTACGTGAACTAAAGATTTCTGAATATTGCGCTTAATGGTAGAACACGCGCTACTGTGACAATATTGTCAGGTTAAACTTTAAAATACTACTTTTTACATTTGTTCCCCCATTCTTGACGAATATCATATTTTTATAAATAGAAGCCTAGTTTGTTAAATTCTAACCCTTAAACAGTGTTCCACAACTGTCAGTAAATAGGAGTAAATATGTAATTGGGAGGTGAAGAGAAAGGAACACCTGAATGCACTATAATGACATTTTGAAGAAATGTTATAGTGTTCTGTGCTCTAACAACCCACTCAGAAGGTTGTCAGCTAATTTAACTGGATCCGCAGTAGCTGTTTCATGTACTGCAGTGATAATCTTTCTTATGACTTCATCATAGGAAATCTTACTAGAGTTATCAAGTCTTAAGACTTTGCTTTACATCCAAATTTGAACTCAGCAGTTCAGATTTTAAGATACTTGCTGTCCAGTTTAGAGTATGAATTGGCTCAGTAAAAGTCCAGGTGCTCCTGCTTCACAGCAGCAATAGCACTTCTTCTGTGTGAGTAGTGTCCCAATTCACTGTCAGGCTTTTAATGTCACGCTAGCTCCCTTGGGTCTTTGCAGCATGAAATGGTAAGTGAGCTTTTCCAAGAAACTATGAGAAGATACCACACATTTAAAACAGATTAGATTCTCTCCCATCCCAAGGCTGCAGATGATGAAGCAAATGGTTTCTGTGTTCAGGAACTTACCTGGGCAGTATTTGGAAAATTTCTTAATGGATACTTTAAAGGAAATTTAAAGGTTTTCAAATGGGCATAAAGCAGGTCAGAACTGTTTGTTTGTTTGTTTGTTTGTTTGTTTTTTCCCTTGCTTGTGACAGAATTCCTGAAAGGTAGTAGCTCTTTAGAATTAATAGTTAAGTCATATGTTTGTGATTTATATTGTAAACACATGCACATAAATGCAATTAACTGTTTTAATGAGCATTAAAAGTAAGCAATTCACTAAAACACCATCAGAGACATGAAAAAATGCAGATATTGTTCCCAGTGTACAGGAGTGGCCTGAATTTGGGTTCTCACTTAAAATGTGGAAGACCCAACCCAGAGCTTGTGGCTGGGGCTTTGGGTGTCCATGATGAAAACTAGATTTTATATACTGGAAGATGAACAGTCATCTTTAGTCGTAATTCACCAGAACGTTCATGAAGATTTATGTAGCCTTGTAAGCCAATCTGCTTATTATGACTTCTAATAGGAATATAGCATAAGTAATCAGTAATGAGTTCTGGAGAGAATGTTGTACTGAAATCTTGCTGTGTTCTGCAAAAAAGAAGTTTATAGGATCTCCTGCAAATAACTCAATGACTTTTTTCCACCTTGTTTTAGATAAACATGTTGTTTATAATTACCTCAATCTAAACCATATCACATCCACAGTGAACTGTCAAATGACTGTTAGTAACAATATCAATCTATTTATATTCCTAACTCTCTCTCTCTTCCCTTACCCTCTGCTTCATTTAATTTAATAATGGTTTTCTTAATTTCACTCATATGGAGAAAAATGCAAAATGTAAAATCAGCTTTCATTCCCTCCTTTCTTTAATTTCGTCAGACTTCCATACGATATGTACAAAGCTAGGAGGTACTAAATTAAAGTAAAAAATACGTTATTTAATAATTAAATTGTTGTTTTTTGTCTTACTCTTTGATTCTTGGCAGAAAACATATTACTGAGTATGAAATACCTGTCTTTGCTGAAAGTGGGACTTACCTGTTTTGAATGCTTCATTTTTAATTTCTAAAATGTGGTTTACCTGTCCATCAAGAATACAGGCTGAATGATAGGTACTTTTGGCTTGTTTGTCATGTGTTATGTTTTGTCACAAAAATGCTTCTCTGCTTTGAGGTTTGTCAGGGCACTGATAGGAGCAAAATCTGAGATTTTGTTGCTATTTTTAGTATTGTAGCTTAAACTAACTAAAATACTACTCAGCAGCTTTTGCCATAATGTTTACTATTGATCACTTTTATAAATACAGCTTTTCTATGACTTTTTTCAGGAGACCAAATTTGAATATAATAGAGTGTCTAAGGTTTGGAGGAAAGGTTTTTTGGGTGTGGAGGAGAGGGGAAGTTTTCTACTGATTAATGGGAAGCTGTGTTCAAATTTGTACACAGCACCTGGCATTCTTAGAAGTCCAGTCGTACATATGCCTGTTCGCTCCTTCGCTGCGTTCGCTCGGAACAAATCCAAGCGATGCTGGCTAAATGGCCTGTGGGATGTGTCGTGCCATAATGTTTGCAATAGCTCTTTCAACCAGCACAAAATAATATTGGACATGCAAAATATTGGGGAAGTTGAGCGAGCCTTTGTGCAAGGGAATGACAGGGAAAATCTCAAGGAGGTGTTGTGACTCCAGAGACTGGTTTGCCCTCATGGCTGTTAACGTAGGAACTCCTAAGCTGTGAAATACAAACTGATGAGTAGTTTGTCGAAACTAACAGCACTAGCAAACGTTGTCTTTGTCAAGAGATTTTTAGGATGCTGACACCTCATATGGCATAGTGGCAGTCAGTAGACTCAAGAGTACTATCAAGGACTTTGGTTAATTCCAGTCCACGTGACAATTTCTGCTTTTATCATAGGCCCGTTCTTCAGCATATTCTTTGCAGTTTCTCTATGGGGTTTCCAGCAAAGCCACCTGTGTAAAGAGACTTTCTTTAAGTGGAAACTTTCTTGTAATCATTATTGTATCCTGTTTCATGTTTACAGTGTTTGGTTTTCTGTTTTTTTAGTACGGTTCTTTCACTGCTTTCCTCAACATTTTTATAAAATCTCTCTACAGCATGGTTAGATGGGAGAACACATTATGGGCAACACATGTTGTTCACAGATTACTGTGATAATGCAAAAAGATTGTGAAGCCTAAAAGAAAACTGTATTCTATGTGATACAAAATTTCCTAAGGGCAAATATGCTTTTTTTCCTCCGCCTTGTTATGTCTGTAGCTGTTAGATAAATGTTGTCTGACCATGTTTAGTTCATTCTGCTCCTTTTTTCCACTTACACATTGCATAGTAGATTTTTTCTCTTGCATTTCTTTCAAAAACACCATAGTGAGGTGTAGAAATGTAAATGTTCCCATCCTCACTTGCAGCCGGAGCAGTTGAGCACATTAAATAAAAAGCTTCTTTCGCAGCAGCTACTTTGTGGATATTATGCAAGATGTTCAATGTCCTGTTCTGCGCTTTGATATAACAGCTCTTAAAGAAAGTGTTTTGCAACATGAATTTATGGCAAAACTTTATACACTTTGCCTGCTAAAACATATTGGGGGCAGGGAGGAGAGCAAACTGTTGTAAACTCCTATAAAGTACTGAAAACTTCTACTTTCCCTCCTTTCTAACAAGTGTAAACTATTGAGGTTAAGTAGGTGGGGCAACCGGAAGTAATTACTAAGGCCAGTGGCATTTTTGCGGTTTAATAAAGGCAGAAACTAATTATTCAGTTTTTATTTAAGTGAAATGATGCCAAAAAGGAGGTTCCTGCAGAGCAGCTGCACTCCTTCAGTGTTACCCTAATTTACCACAGACACAACTGTCACAAACAGAACTTTTAAACTTGATATATAGCCACGAAAGTAAGGAGCCCTTTGTCTGGAGTGCATGCAGAAGAACTCCTTTATACAAATCAACCGGCAGATGACGGACAATGATGAAAATTTGATTCTTTGAAGTCATAATGGTCATTGAAATGTGTGAAATTCTGGTATTGAAAAGAGAGCGCCTAGCAAGGCTCTAAATCCTGGGTGGTTGCTGGAAGCTTGCTGGGAGGTTTTTCTGTGTTTTGACATCAACTTCCCATTGCTTGTTCCCTGTTTCCTTTATTTAAAAAAAAGGAGTGGGGGGACTTAAACAGTAGATAGTTGATAGCATTTATGTACAGTTTTTGTCTATGCATGGAAAGAAATGTCGTAGTAGAAACGTGACACCTTTAGGCACACCTGACTCGTCTATTCAAAACTACTGGTTTACAGAGATATTTTAAATGCCTTGGTCACTTTCCCTTGAATTACAGAGTTCATCTTTTTGTTTCCTTTGGAACTTGTGGTACTCATGGGGTACTCAAAAGAATGAAATTTTCGTTTCCTTCTAAAGTCACCGTTATGCTGAATATTGCTTTCATTCATTGACACTGCGTCTGTGAACCAGTTTTTCTTTCTGCTATACAGCACTTTTATCGTTTTCTCTTGCTCTTTCAAGAATAGCTTTACCAGGCTCTCTACCATGACAAGTGTTCTTAAATAGCATAAGTTATAATAAAGACAAAAGCTCCTCTTGATTTTTAAGCAATTTGATGTGGTTTCTGCTGTTTAAAAAAAGTAAAAGTGTCGTTTTCGTCTCTCTCAACTTATTCCAGGAGCCAAAATGCCTCTAAATTGATATTTTAAAAGCTCAGAAGTTACTATTTAAAAAAATCTATATATGTATTAAGAAAAACAATGTCAGAATGCATTTTTAGATGACAGCCTGCGTTAAAAATGAGGTGTTTTTAATTTTTAGTAAAGCAGATCTATGCAGTTCAAATCTCAAGTCTTTTAATACAGCTCGATACATTGTCACCTAATTATTTAGAATTTTTGATGCTGAACACCTCACTAATATTTTAATATGCTAATAGAGCAAAATTCAGTAAGGAGCATTAAAAAAAGGGATGGCAATGTGAAACTTGCTGTCGAAAACATCTTTGTTTTGGAAAGTTGGTTCACAGGTAGTTTCAGTGAGAACTTGAACTCAGAACAAAGCACTGAAGACACAGTAGAGAGTTCAACCCAGTGCAGCATAGTTCTTTTCAAGTATTATATTGTTTTAATGGAATCTTGGAGCGGGAGCTTTAGCCCATTGAAATGTCGCTTAAAGGACAGGTTCTTCTGTCACTAGCTGGAGCTGTGTGGATGAAATGATCACAATAGAGTGTTGTAATGCATTTTAAAAGTGTGAGAAATCAGTTTGTCTAGACTAAGAGTGCGCCTACAGGGAATAGGAATTTTAGAGCTTCTGTGCTCTTTAGGTGTCAAGTATGTGATAGATGCCAAGCCTTTTTATTCCATATCTTTGGCAACAGCTCAGCTATGCTACAGTACCTTACATGTCTACAGCAAGCAAAAACAGTGATTTTATGTCAGGACAACTTGGGCTTCAGAATCCAGGAACTCATTGTCCTAACAACTGTCTGTTCAATTGCCAGCTTTGAACTGGGGAAGATATCAATAAACAATTGCTAGAATCCCAGAAGGCATGGAAACTTTAGCTATAATGAATCAAAGTATGAAGAGCTAGCAACACCATGGAGTTATTTTAGTTCCTGAAAGTAGGCAGGTTTTAGTTTTCACCTTGGAAGATTTTTATGGGATGAATCTCATGTTATTAGTAAGATAACTTTCATTTGGAGCCAGTTGAGTGCCCAGAAAACATGTCTTGGAGGTGCTGGGGGTTTGTTTGGGTTTTGGTTATGTTTTTATCCAGATAAACAAGTCTAGGCACTTCTTTACTACAGTTACCTCATAAATACAGCATTCAACATTCTTCCATTGTGTAGGTTTTTTTTTTTTATATTGTATTCTGTATGCACTAATGTGTCATATTTTTATGGATTTTGGTATGGAGGCTTCAAAAGAGGAAATTGAGTATGTCCGTAATGTTATTTAATATAGGATTTTATTTTAATCCCACATAACTCTGGAGTACTTAAACCTCTAAATCTTAAGAGTAAAATTCATAGTGGACATACAAGTTGCTGAGAATAATGGTTAAAAAAAATGTTTTTATCATTTTTATTTATTTGGAAGCTTGCAAATTTGGAGGTATTTGATGATAACAAAAACACAGAATCTTTACATGTAGCAGGATCCAGATTATTTAAAAGGAAGTATCAAATTTTTGGTGAATATTCATATGTTTTCTCCATAGAGATATTTTGGGGATGTTTATATGTAAAGGATAATTTACTGGCCCATTTCTATAAACAGGCAAACTGTAACATTGAAGCCCCACCAAGCTTTTACTGCAGGTAAAAATAAAATAAAATAAAATAAAATTGTTAAACAAAGCAGTTTGCCAATTCAAATAAGAAAACTTTAAGCTGTTTCTTTCTAAAACTGGTTGATTTAAACTGCAGCAGTCATAAATGCCAGTCTGTTTTTTGTGTATGTGTTGCAACATTTTGGTAATTGGTAGTGTTTCATTTTCATAGCATGGCTAGACTCATACTAAAAATAAACATTATGTGGCCCTAATGAAACGTTTATAATTAAATTGTAAAGATATTTTGACAGTTTCCGGTAGGTAGTCCGAGTACAACTTTTAGAATTTGGAAATTTTCTGTGTGTCTGTGTGTGTGTGTGTGTGTGTGTGTGTGTGTGTGTGTGTGGTGTTCTACTTGTAAATGCAAGACAAACACTTTAAACTTGCTCCCTGATGCAGTTTTGAGGGATTGATCTCCCAGTTTGTTTTCTGAAGTGAAATGACAAATGAAACATTTCTCATTTCAGAGTATGATCTGGTGACAGCATCAAGAGCTTTTAAGATGGCCACAGAACAAAATACTATGAAGCTAGTAGCTACAGACGTGTAAACCCACAGTGTTTTATTTAAACTTGTTTGCCTTTTCATTCGTGTCATGCCCCCACTGGCGAGATGAGTTCAATATGCCTGAAGTTCTGCTACACATTTTGGACTTCTACCAGTTTGCTATTTGTTCTTGGGGAGAGGGAAGACCCAGGAGCTACCACTGGCCTTTTAAGTATATATCAGGAGTAGTTTAGCATCCTTAGTGGAAGTATTTGATGTTTGATTTCACTCTCTTTACTGTACTAGGATGAACTGACAGGTTAATTTTATGTAATTACTGTTTAGTTTTTAAAGAGAAAGTTCACTTTAATTATATCAATGCTGGTGAGAATAACTTTTCATATCAATTCTTGTGAGGTTTTTCTCCATCTTATTCCTTGTTAAAGTCAGCTAATATTTTTCAATTGTTTTTGTGATACTTCAATTTTTATCTTTTGTTAAGTTTATTTGTTGAGAACTCACAAGTGAAGCCTTTGTAGAGGGCATCCTACTACTGACTTTATAAAATCTTATAAGCAGTTTTCTTTGTAAGTTGGAATCTCCCAAATCTTTTTGTTCTTCACAAAAATGCCTCAGAATGTCCCCAGTATCAAATGGTGCAAAAGCTTGAACAAACATCCCTATCAAAAATGTCAAGTCACTACAATGCCTATTTAAGAAACATGGGCTCGAGCTGACAAAGGGACCTGAGCAATTGTAGGCCTGGACATTACTGTGCTTAATTGTTAGAGCCCCTGGTCTTGGCATGGAATTAACAGTGCTAAATCAGACAGTGTCATAATCTGCGTATATTGAATCTGAGTGCTTCAAAAAAATGAAATAGGTCTGCTCTTTGAGATAGGGAATGTGTAAGTTAGCCGAAGACCTCTGAAATATCTGAAATTTTGTTCCTCTCTTCATCTTGAACATCACTGAGTAGTACTGAGAAGTGACTCTGAAAAGCTGAGATCCATACTTGAAACACTCTTAGGCTCACCATTTAAAGAAGAGAGGTCAATTTTATGTAATGACCTAATGGTTAGAGAAGTAAGAGAGCTGGATTTTAGTACCTGCTCGGCAGTCTCAACCGGTATGTTATTGTGGAAAAGATAACCACCTGCCTCTTCCTTCACGCTAAGCACAAGCAAAAGCACGCACTTACACTGAAGCACATAGCGAGCTAGCTACAGTTTTGGTGAGTAGTACTGCTTATGTGAGGCTTAGGCTCTCGATATTAACATAAAATTTCCAGATTTGTCAGTCTGTGCTCTAATTTTTTTCTTCAAGGAGGTGGGGCGAAGAAGAGCGTATGCTACATTTCCACATCTGCTTCAGCTGGTGTAAGTTGGAGCAGTGGTGACCTTATGGCTGTGGTCAGAGGATTGGAGGGAATGTCCTGTCCCTTCTCTGGCACAGGGAGTTGTGTAGATGGATGGTGCGCAGGTTCAGATAACTGATCCATACAAAATCTAATTCAGCCAAGGGAAGCAGGGTGATGGAAGCCCCAACCTGAGTCAGCTTCACTTTTATAAAACTGCTCTCCTAATATTTAACTCTATGAAATTTTTATTGTAATTTTAAAAAAAAGTATGAAATCATGTAAAAACAGTAAAAATTGCTATTTTACAAGCCTTTTATGTGAACCATTTTTAACAAGATTCATTATATCTTTCTTAGGATATCACTACTTTAACTGGTGTTCCAGAGGAGCACATCAAAACCAGAAAAGTTCACATTTTTGTTCCAGCACGTAATGCAATGCAGGCAGGAGTTAACAACACAAAGAAGTGGAAGTTGGAATTTGATAACAGGGAGCGCTGGGAGAACCCTTTAATGGGTTGGGCATCTACGTGAGTAGTTACTAAATTTGGATATGTTTTTCTCCTATGTTTGGCTCTTACTGTTGTGTAAATTTAACTCTAAAATGTCCTTCCTACCTGTCAATCTGCTTGTGTTTTAATAGTACTTAGACTAGGTAGCTGTGTGTTGGTCACGTGATTAATGATCCATTACGTTTAAAAACAGATTTTAGCTCATAAAATCATCTGGAAGAATCTGAAAGAAGTGCTAACACAATAAAAAAATGCAGCTATTACATTTGTGGTGATGTCATTTTATGTCAGCATCAGGGAAAGAAGGTTATTAGTAATTTGAAGCAGTAAATCCTTTTTAACTCTCAATTGCATATATTTCATTAGGTTAAATGTAAAATAATGATATTTGGCTTCTGGAAATTCTGAATGAAGCTTTATGAATATCCTGAGGATCTAAAATGAAGAACCATTACTGTTTAGAAAAAATACACTCTTTAAAAACATTACGCTGTTTGCCTTAGTGTTGCTGTTATCAGGAGTGAAAAATCTTAAACGTGCCAAAATCCAGAAGAATACTAGCCCTGGATAATTATTCTGTAATTTAGGGTTGTAAGTATAATTTAGATGCAGCTAAATTTTTTTCATAAATATACTACCTTTATTTTACAGTGATTAGTTTCTATAGTGTGTGATGACTGTCCACAGTTCTCATGACAATATTGTAATTTGAAGGTTTCTTCTTAGAGACATATTCAGAAAAGTTAATTATTAGCATAAACAAAAACTAACCACTGCAGATTATTTTTCAAGCTTCAAAAAGGATCTGACGCCTCTTGAAAATGTCTGACCTGCAATCATATAAACATTAGAGCTTATGATCAAAGAACACAAAATTCTGATTGGAAAAAAAACCCTAAAACCTTAAATATAATATGCTTTGAGGAAGTATTTTTGGAGATCTGTTAATATTCTAAATCCAGCCACAGAATGAATAGTTTTTAAAATAAATGTATCTTGAAATATTAATTCAAAACAGCTCTGAAATCAAGTCTTCCTGTTATGTTTTTCTCATAAAAAAAAACAAACTGAAGATACTCACAACCTATAACATCTCAGTTGCATTCGTATTACAGAGCAATTAGCGAAGCCAAGATGAACTCTCAGTAAATTAACGAGAAGATTGACTGGGGGTTAAAATAAGAATTATATTAAAATATTAATTATATTAAAATACCTGCTTTAAAACTTTAAGCCTGTATATAATAATGACTACCTCTTAAACAGGTCCCCAGGTTTCTTACCTTTTCATCATAAGCGTGTTCAAATTACTGTTTCAGAAGACAAAACTGCAGTGATTTAATACATATAAGATTTGATGATTCCACTACTGCAAGTAACCACTACATTTAGCAAGTAATGACCAGGTTGTTTTACAGTGGCCTAAATCAGTTTGTTAAGCGATGAACTGTTTACCTGCACTGTCCCTTTCCCTCCATTCTTGTGTGCCCCCCAAAACTCCCAAAGTGTCTAGCCACTCAAGTATGGTCTATTTATACCTTTGAACAGACTATGATATTGTAGCAGGTGCCAGTAACACCTGCTTTAGTTCAGGTTGAATTTAACTTTTCTTCTCATCCCCCTTTGCTTTTCAGCTTACTTTAACCTCCCCAAACAAATTATTTTCTGGGTGGGATTTTGCGTGATCTCAGCCAAAATAATGGCTTTTAAACTTTCTAACAATTGTATCCATTTATGCCAAATAAACCACCTAGAAAAATGAGCTGTGGTATTAAGGGCTCATTCGTTAAATTATGCTGGAGTGAGCTTATTGTGTGAATTTAAAATGGAATAGCTATTCTGAATGGCTCTATCTCTGGATACAGTTTTATTTTGGGGTAGGGGAAGGGATATTTCCTGTGTAAACAAGCTCCAAGTAGGCCAAAAGTGAGTGCTGTGTTGTGAATTGACACCACTGGGTCAAGGGTTTTGTAAACTAGTTTATATCCGTTCATTTTTTTAAGGAACTCTCTCAAGAGCTATTAGTGGACATTCTGGTAATTTCAAATTACTGTTCAACACCCAAAAATACCTAAGAAAAATTTCTTCTCTTCAGATCTAATTTCTGCAGAGATTCTTCTCCTGGCAGAAGTATTCCCATTTACTTTTGAATAGTGTAGCGGGATTAATTAATTAGCTCTTTTCCTTTGCACTCTAACTTAATATACTTACCTGTATGTCTTTGCTATACTTCTGTCATTTTACAGTCTCATTTGCTTTTTCTGCTATATTTTTGTCATCTCTTCTTGGATACAGTTTTTCCATGGGAATTACCTGGTTGTAGATCCAAATGAAATGGGCCCATGGCATTTTTTTGAAAGTTTTAATTTGAGAGCTTTCGTTACAGGAGTGCCCATGGATAGTTCTTGAGTATTTTTTTAATATAAAGTTGTAAACAAAGAAGCACAGGAAACATATGGTTTGCATTCTGTAGAATCTTATACAAGAACAAAATGTAGCATCTCTGTTTGTAGTAATTGATAGACGGCTTAGAACATAGGAAATTCTGCAGCACTATTTTTACTAAAGCTGTCAGGACATCGTGCTGCCTCATTCTGAACTCCACAGTTTGCTCACAGATTATCACAAACCAAAACATGCGAATAGCTCCTTTATGGAAAGAAATCAAAAAGCTGTATTAAATTGGATGAAAGATGATCCTACATGAAAATAGAAGAAATCATTTCTGTACAATCCTCATTTCCAAACTGCTTCTGTCGTGGAAGGTTTTCACCAAACTTCTGTAGCACTGAACAGACATGAGTCCTTCGCTACACCTCAAATGTACCCTTCTTTGCTTCCTAGTAGCATTCCTATGAAGCAGGATCATTTTCTCACCCCAATCATGGAAGAAAGGAACAGTAAGCAAAAGCTGTTGCAATACTGCAGTATTTTGGTTGCTTGATTCTCTACTGATCGTGGTATAGACTAATTCATAGTTACTGATTCTTACCACCTTTATAAGATAAATTTTTAAATTTCTTTAAGAAAGCCTATCTTAGTGGCTTGTGCAAGTGTAATTTCTGCCTTTATCCTGTTTTTTGTTGTTTTTTTGTTTTTAGTGGGGAATATATTGGATATAGAGAGAACTCCATTTGTTCCATGTGTACATCAGATAAAATTACACTGTTGTCTTTGCTGGAAGCTAAATTCCCCCTCTTCCCCTCCCCCCTGCCTCCAGTCACAGGCTTTGTCCTTTATTGTAAAGAGTTCAATGTATCTTTGGTTGCTTTTTCTCTTCATCTACCCTTATAGCTTCAAAGAGAGAGAACAGTTGAGAGGCAGCTCCTTCAATAGTTTGTTGCAATTTGGTCTTGTCTTGTCAGTTGTCTCCCAGGCTCATGTGCAGTGTTGTCTCAGGGAAGCATTATGGAATCATTTTGCAGCTACAACAGATTTCTTATTTAATTTTCGTAAAAGTTTTGTAGATGAATTTATAGAACCATACTTGTTTTCATTGTTTTTGTTGTTCTTAAATCGAGTTTTTATAGCAACAAATTAGATATTTTGATTTTTAGTGAGATTTAATATGTTTCAAAAAGCTTTTTGCTGATTTGATTGATTGTTTTTCAGAAATGAAATTGAGAAATAGCTGATCATCTAAAAATAACCACTATGTAATTAGTTGGCTAGCAGTTTGAGTTTCTGAACTTTGTTTTCAGCTGAGGCCTGAAATCTGATTGCTGTACTGGAATAATTTATGGAGGTCATATGACTTCAGCCAGGTTGGAATTCTGAATTTGTTCATGTACTTTGCAGTCTCTGATTAATTCCCGTTCCTCTTAACTTGATATTCTACTCTCTTCTAAGATTATTCTTTCCCTAGTCATTCTACAGACTTCTGGCTTCCTTGAATTGTTCAAAATTACCTTAAACCTTCCACTCTCCAAAAAGGTTCCTCCCACTGTACACAGCTTTCAAAATTAAAAAGATTGCTGCAGAGCACTTATGTTACCTCAGCAGGTAGTTAAGCATATTTGTTGAATAAAAAATTCAAAGCATTAATTTCTGCAGGGAGTTAGGAAGGAATTGATTCAACAGACCGAAAGAGGGAAAGATTCTCTGCACAAAGTAAGTGTTAATCCTTGGAATAATTCAAAAAATAAAGGAATTTTGAATGGCTGAAATTTGGGAATGATGCTTTTGAAGAGTTTTACTAAAATAAATTGTTTAATACAGCATTTGGTTAGCACTTGAGATATGAATATAATTAAGTATTTCAGGTTTCAAATTTGCTTAAAATTTGTCATCTGCTTTCTTACAGAGCTGATCCTTTATCCAACATGGTTCTTACTTTCTCTACTAAAGAAGATGCCATTGCCTTTGCTGAAAAAAATGGTATGTATTACGTGTGATGGGTTCAGTTTTCTATATACAATCTTGATCTCAAAGTACTTAAAAAAAAAAAAAAAAAAAGTACAGGATAAAGAATTTCTGCTCTACTGCACAAAATTTTAGACCATTAGTGCTCTGCTTGAAGAAGTGGAGAATTTTTGGGGTGGGATTGGGGGAGGGAGGAGGTTGTATTTCTGAGGGTGAGGAAGGCTTTGAATCCAGACCTTTTACTTCCTGGAAAAGTGTTCCAACCTCTTAGCATTACTTTTGTAATATTTCTGCAAGCATCTGCATTTTTAATGAGAACTGAGCCCTGCTCAGGTCTTGAAGGAAAATTAGTATGATTACTTTATCTTTGAGAGGCTGAAGGTCCCAGCTGGCTGGCAGTGTGACTTTTGCTTGAAGCTTTGGCATGAGCACCTGAATACTAGTTAAGGAAGGACTATCACAACACCTGTGGATGACAATCAGAAAAGCTAAAATTAAGTGTCTGCCAGTTCAGCATGTAGGGCTTGAGTGTTCATTATGTTGTGGCGTGGATTATACCTAACTCTTCCCAAGTACAATATGGAAAGTCTAAGCATTTACACTCGATGATTATTTGGGTTTGAGAAAAAGATACTAGAAATGCCCATATCATTACTTAATATTTTAATGCTAAAGATGAATCAGAGGGACTGTATCTGTAAAGTTATTTGGGTTTTTAGTGTCTATAGAAATTTAGACTTGTATTTTCTCACAGAATCATGGTATATCACCAGCACTATCCCAGAATCTCAACTTCTGAATGTTCCAAAGTCCTTTTATGCATTTGTATGAAATTTTCTCAGCACTTCCATATCAGTTTCATTTTCCTTAAAGAATTTGGCATGACATTTAGTGTTGTAGATGTGGGGAGTTAATAGCACTGAATTAAAGGTAGGAATAATATACTTCTTCAGAAGTTTTTCCAGTGGTCTACAGCTTTCAACTGTTTTTAGTCCAGGGTAACTAGGGGCTAAAGTGTCTCAATCAAACTAAATTGTACAAAGTTATTAGATGGTTAATGTTATGCACCCATAAAAAGAGGAAAAGTGCATGAACTTTTACAATTAAAAAGCTAAACCATTTAACTTGAAATGAAATTGAGCTTTTTCTGTTAAAGGTTATTTCTGAACTTAAAATAGTTTTGGTTGTGTTAAAAAATAAATTGTATTCATTAAGAAATGAATAGGATCACTGTACATGCCTTGGGTATACAAATTACTGGGCAGTTGTCAATAGCATTCTGTAATGTGTTGTGAAGAATATGAAATTCAGGAGAGCCTGATGTTGCTTTAATTTTTGCTTCTGTATTGTTCAATTTATATTTCTTGGCAAATCCAGCCTATAAGAGGGAAATACTGAATTTTGGCATTTATATTAACAAGTTAGTTATACCATCTCTTTGGACATGCTATATTTTGTCCTTTCAATATGCAGATTCAAGTAAAATATTGATTTGTTCAGTGTAGGATCTTTATACCTCTGCTGAATTAGTGATGAATTTTGTTGTTCAGAAAATTACAGAATTAAGGTTTTGATCTACAGAAAAATTGTACCAATTAAACTAAGTTTCTTTGTTTTTGTTTTTTAAACAAAGTAAGCCTTTCTGGAAACATCTTTATTAGTTTAATATCCACTTAGGTTGCATCCATAACTTTGCCATAATTGAGATGCACGAAATTTTTCAGTGGGTGCTGCCTTTCCTAAATTATTATTTCATTTTTACTTAAAGTAGCATAGTTTTGTATGTATGAAATGTGCATAGTATTTTCTGTAGTAGTAGCTTCAGTATCCGATGTAGCTGGATACATAAATTTTGCAATATTTAGTTCTGCTTTTAGAAAGAAATGAGAAACTTAGGCGCACATTTACAACGGAACTTGGCTTCTAAACTGAGATACTGGTGTAACATACCTAGGTCTAGGAACACAATATTCACCCCTCTGTCCTTCCCATATGAACCATCCCAAGTTTTCATTAACAAAATTCCTTAAGAACTTCAATTTAGCTTCTGCAAATTCTGCATACTGCAGCTATTTTGATATGATTAGGAAACCCAGCAATTCTCTCTCACGAGACCTTCAGGAACCTCAGGCAAGCTCTCTTTCTTCCTGTCTCCTCTGAGGTATCTCCTATAGTCGGAATAATAGCACTGAATACAGTAACAGGAGAGATCTCTGCCCAAAATATGGCAGCTGAGGATGGTCTGAAGCCAAAGCAAGAACGTAACACTTGTAACTGGAAGAAATGAAAAGTTTAGTCTGAGACCTTGATTTTTTTTCCTTTCCAAAATCACTGAGGCAGTTGTTTAAAAACACCACAGCTTTTGTAACAGGGATGGAGTTTTTCTACACCACAATAGCCTTTAGTGCAGTGTTCTCCCAGAAATGGTGAAATCTGCTTTATAACCTCCCCCACCATTGTGGTATTTATGTAAAAGTGACCTCTGCTCTCTGTCATGAACAACTGAAGGTGTCTAACTCAAAGAGACTGTTCCAGAGTGTGAAACCTTATCACACACGGCTGCCTCTTGCAATCCAAAGTTAGGTGTAACTAGGGTTGTGGGTTTTGGATAGCTCTGGCAGCCCAAGTCACTCTGCTGGCAGTTGCGAATCTCTTTTGGAGGCACTCAGCTCCTCTATCTAGTGTATAAAAAGACGAAGCAATAACTCAGGGCCGTAGATTCCATTCCAAGAGCCAAGTGCCTCACAGTTAGGTGTTATAATGCTGAATGTTGCAATACCAATGTCTGTCTCTGGATCTAGTTCTGACTGTTTACTCAAGCTTATATTTTAATCGGAACAGTAGGTGAAACTCAATGCTCTCACAGATGGAAAGAATATTTTTTTAAAATCACCCTTCCAGTATTTCTTATGCAGAATAGTTAACCTGGAAATTAACATTGGTTTAATTTACAAAAAAAAGAAGAAAATGTTTCTGCGGAGTTTGTGAACACACAAAATTGAGGTGCAGTGGCATGACAACTAGTGTATTTTACTATATATGTTTTGATATTTAGATGTGTCTTGAGTGTTTCCTGTGACTAACAGAAGGCTTATCGAATTCAGCCATTGTGTGCGCAAACATATGTATGTGCTTTAAAAATGTAAAGATTCAGATTTATGTTAAACATTTCAGGTTTTATCAAGTTTTTGTTTTAAAACTAAGGAGGAAATGTGTCATCTTTATTAGTATCGGTTAAAACTGCATTCTTATGCACTTCTAGCTTCAACTCCAGTACCTCAACTTTGAGTGAAATGTTGCAGCTAGAGAGACCAAACTTTGGAATACTGAGTGCTGCCCTGGCAGATTTCCAGGCACCTGGAGGCTGCAACCAATTTGCATATTGATTTACATAAACACTAATGTCTCCACCTCCTCTTTTTTGACATTTTTTAGCATTTCTCTTGCTTAACTATCATATAATTTACTTGTCTCCTATCACTTCATTGCCTTCTCTCTTACTCCTAATTTTTTATGTTCTTAAAAAAAAGTAAGTATTTTACTCCTTTCCAATGCTGAAGTTTTTTTTCTTTGCTCTTCCTTTCTTTGGTCCTCTCACCCTTCTTTTTTCCTCTTGCTTTCCAAAGTCTCCTTTCTCTCCCATACTTTTCGGGTTGGTCTCCTGTACATCCTGTGTGGTGTTACAGAGTTGTGGAGTGATGAACTTGCAGGATTGTATACAGAAACAGTCAGCGTTCCCTGTTGAGGTTCACTGATGACTATCAGGTTTTTTCAGTAATATATCTGGTGGGAGCAATGAAAATTGAAGTATGCAGTATGAAGTATGATGAAGTCTGACAATTATGAGAACAGGCGTATGTCACATTTATGGCATTTCTGTATTCTCTGCTGCCAACTACAAAGGAATAAACTAGTGGATGCTTATCTGGAGGAAAAAAAGATTAAAGTTAAAAGGTTTAAGTTGCATTTGCCCTGTATTATATGCTGTGCATGTTTAGAATTCTCTTTGTTTCTTGTCTTCTTCCCTTTCCCCCTTGCCTCCCTCCCCGATTTTTCCCCTTGCCCCCAGGCTGGAGCTATGATGTTGAAGAGAAGAGAATTCCAAAACCTAAATCCAAGTCTTATGGTGCAAACTTTTCTTGGAACAAAAGAACAAGGGTGTCTACAAAATAGGTTGGCATTGGCTATCTGTCTGACTGTTAATAAAGTCAGCTGTGCTGTATTTATAGTCCATGTATAATACATCTCTTAATCTCCTAATAAATTTGACCTTTAAACTACAGATGCATCTTGTGATGTCTATTTAAAATGTTTTTGATGTCTCCAATTGAACCTGTTACAAACTTCCCTATATATAGAGGAGATTTGGGGTGTTCATACTTCTAGAAAATTACTGTACTAGGAATCTATCAAAAGGAATGTTTGAAATCAGCTGCAACTTTAAAGATTGTCATTTGTCTTTCATCGTAGTATTATATTCAATATCTTGTTTAAACTTCTCAGTCCTGCGTGTACAAACTGTATCAGTAAAAACTAATGTCTTGTTATATACAGGAAAAAAATCATCAGTCAAATAGCAAAGTATGATGTACAGAAGTTAAAGTTCGAGTATTATTTAGACTACTCTGTGGAAATATATGTTGTTTAAGCTCCTTTCTGTCCAAATTAATATTGGACTTATTCCAGCGGCATTCATGGCTGTAAGAGAAACCACTAGTTTTGCATTAAACGTACAGGAGGTTTGGTCCAAAAGCCTGAGATTATAATTGTTTCTCTGCGATGCTTTTCGAAAATGAAACTAAACTAGTTAAATATTTACAAATTAAGTCAGAAGAGCATCAGTTACCTCCCATAGCATCAGCATATATTAATTATATAATTATCCTTCTGGTTTCCTATTGCCAGTTACATGTTTATCTGCATTCAGGTTTCCTATTACATAACAAGAGATGTGGTGATAGCGTTTCAACCTTAAAACTGAATGTATAGCCTGAACTTATTTTGCGTTACATGACATTTAAATCATAACTTATTGTGATGTACAGTATTATGTTTGGAATCCTTGGTCTTACATATATGTTGCTTTTGATTTAATCAGTTTTTCCTTTAACTTTTACTTAACAGATCGACACATCAACACATAATCAGTGAATTTAATTACAAATTGGGGGGAGAGTACACCTTTCTTGTATGCAACTGAGAGTTTTATCACAACTTCTACAGAAGAAACAGGTCAAACACATAGATCTAAAAATGGTATGAGTGCTATCCATGTATTCTAGTAAAAAGAAGGCATAAAACTAACTAATGTTGCCCCAATTTGATTATGTTCTTGCTTCAGTTTTATCCAGCTGCCCTATATGCTGGTTAACGTTTGTTTAAACCATTGTTTTTGACCCAGTTTCAGTGTAATCAACCAGTTGGCTGATGTCGTTACTTTCCTACCACAGACAAGAACTGTTATTTCAGTTCATCTTCCTGTTGAATTTTGAATGCTACATTGTGCAGTGGAGCCTAAATTCCTCGAGGAACACCAAAGCGCACCAAACCGCAATATTAACAGTCCAGAGTCTACTGCATCTCTCTGTATTTCAGCTAGTCTTAATACTCTATTCTTAATAATATTGTTTCTAGAAAGGGCTTACTGTCTTTTGTTGGTATCTCAGCAAGCTACATGTCACAATGAGATCTGGATTACTCACCTCAAATCTGGGTAAAAGTCTTTTACATTTGAAATTCATTAGTTTGTGTACATGTGCTTGTTTAGGATGGACTTTTGAGCAACTGTAGCTTGCTAGAGTAGCATGTGGCCTTATGTGTCTTATTTAGTGAGCATAAAGAAAGGTGGAATTCCAGACTGCCCAAAGTTTTCCACGTCACTCCTGGTGTCCATCAGGTAATTTCCACTGAAGCCTTGGTGGTGCTGTCTGAGATACTACTGCCTCCAAAATTGTGTGTAGATGCGAGCCAGCAATAATCTCTGAAGAAACTGGGACATATAGGAAGACATCACAGGCCTTTTTTTCCTATATACTACTACTTTTTCTTGTATCAGCTCTCCAGGGTATGTGATAGGTATTTTTATGGCTTTTGACCATATGAACATTCCTGGTACACAGGTTTTGAGAAGTTGGCCACTCCAGTACTGTGACTTCTGTCTAAAAAGAGATATGTTTTGGTTAAATTTTAACTTTGCTAATAAATTCAGTTTTTTTCTTTTACCCTGCAGTTGCATTTCCACCTTCCTGTCACCTTTTCCCCAAGTTCCCTGCAATAAATTCTTGCATGATTGTGTTCTGTTAAATGTATGCTCATTTATGTCAATTTGGTGATGATCCATCAAAAAAAAAAATTGTCTAGCTGTCTTCTGATTGCTCTGACCTGTCGTGATCTGCACATTTATGAACTTTCTCTTACCTAAGTCAAATTAAAATGCTGGAGGTATATGCGCCTCATCCTATTGCTGAATGCATGTAAATATATCTAACAAACGCTTTGCAGTATCAGACTCACTACAAAGTGTAGGTGCATACCTGCATATACTTAATATGTTTTGGTGTGAAAAATAAGACTTTAAAGGTTTTTGCAGGACACAAAGTTATTTTGAAGATGGGTAACCTTCCTAATTCCAGTGAACAATTTCTTATTATAACAAATGCCCTGAGACTCTTTAAGTTCCATTACATCATGATTTTAAGACTGTCAGGAAACTAGGAGTACAGGTTCAGATTTCTAGCAACATATTCCTTAACTGTGCAGTTTGATGGATAATTTAAAACAAATCAGAGTAGTAAGTGATATTATGAAATGGAAAATTTAATTACCCTCATCTGCAAAGTTTTGTCATGTGGTAGAAAGAGAAAAGTGAATTCAGACTAATTTTAGCTTTTGCTTGTAATTTCATGCCAGGAGCTTAGGTAGTTTGGTTTTGCCAGAGATAGTTACCTGACATTGTTTGGTTACTGGGCATGCTGGCCTATTTTGTTATTCCAAAAAGAAAAATAGTGCAAATAAACCTGAAATAAGCTAATAATAATTTTAGACAATTGTACAATAAATTAAGGTATGCCTGGTAATGCCATTTTCCGTGAAAAATCCTTGTCATAGTATTGCTACATTCTGAGAAGGAAGGAAAGATTTGTAGAGTAGTTGCACCCTCCACTTTTTTAAGGGCTTGATTAATGCTGGAGTGTAACATTACCAACATCAGAAGATTTCTGAAGTAAATGTCCCTACAGCAACTTAGCACAACAAAAAAAGGTGAATTATTTTGATATTGTATTAATATTTGAATTTCAATTAGATTTAAAATGTGGATTCTTCACATTCACCATGAAGGATCCTAGAGAGTTCCCTATCCTGAAACCTTCCTGCACAGGAAATGTTAATGAAATTCTTTTTGAACAAATTAAGAAGAATAAATACAAAAGCAAGACAGTAGTCTTGCAAGAGTCCTAAAGGAATTTAAATATCAACTACTATCTGTGGCTTAAACATTTTGCTTAAAACTGTTTCTGTACCTGATTCATAGAAGGTGGCAAATGTGATGCCAGGTTTTTTCGAAAAAGTCTATAAAAACTGCTGTGAACAGATATGAT
The DNA here is from genome assembly GCF_036370855.1 of Dromaius novaehollandiae. Classification (NCBI taxonomy): domain Eukaryota; kingdom Metazoa; phylum Chordata; class Aves; order Casuariiformes; family Dromaiidae; genus Dromaius; species Dromaius novaehollandiae. Next base: position 65,696,298 of record NC_088132.1, on the reverse strand, counting down.
ATATAAACGATGAATCAATATGGCTTTTTTAGAAGGAATTAGCTTTACATACCTGTTCATGTTCTTCAGGGGAATTAGTGAATATGAGGACAAGGTGATTCAAGTAGATCATTTGGATTTCCAAAGGGCTTTCAAAAGTGTCCCTCATGAGGGTACAGAGAGAGACAACAACATGCTTAAAGATGTAAGTAAGTATCTTTTGTATGAAGAGGAGGTCTGTGGAGTGGAATTAGCTCTCCAGTCTGTGGGAGAGATGGCAGGATGAATATGGTAGTTGCCTGTGGTGCAAAGGTGAATACCGCATGATTATTCAATGTTTTTCCTAAAGAGGAGAGAGACCAAGGTAATCAGGATGCAGGTTCAAAATAACCAGGAAGTAATTTTTCACATAGCAGATTTTGTAATTCATTGGCAAAGAATATTGTGGCTGTCCAAAAACTAACTTTACGCTAGCTCAAAATCAACGCAACAAATGCATGGAATAAAAATCTGTATTAAATGCAAAATAGTGTCTTTGTTTAGAAAAATCCTTGAGCTAAAAGCCACTGACAGCTAGAAAAACTGTATTGTTGAAGTATCTCATTAGAAGTTTGTCCTGCTTCTATATGCTTATTTAGCAGCTACTGTTAGCCGCTGTCAAAGATGAGTTTGTTCAGGTAGGTATTCTGATCTGGCACAAGGTGGCTGTTCTGCAGTATAGTGTTTATACATGTCATGCTATTCCATTTGTCAACATTTTACGATTAAGTATTTTCTTCGGAGGGATATGGAGTCAAGACACAACCCTCAAGGAATTTGCACATTTAAGCTGGTAGAAATTTACTCCTGACCATCATGTTTTTAGCAGAAGTATTTCTAACATCATTATTCATTGTCTTTGGTTCTTGCAGGATTAAACTTTAGAGGCCTGATGTAATTCCTATTGACTTCAGCAGAAGTTGAGTCAGATCTTAAACATGCATTGCACATATGCATGAAATAATGCTTTTTTGTTTGGCTGGTTGGTTTTTACCTTACATTTATTCAGTGGTATATATTAGTTGGGGTGGTATGGCTGTCTAATTGTACTTTGAGAAGTTCTTGCTGAGGTGGCTGTGGGGGCTTTTGATATTCCTGGCACATCACTGGATGCTTTAATACTACATGCTCTGTGTGGAACTGAATTAGCATAGTGCTTAAAAAGGGGGGGCAGATGGAAAAGGCAGAAATAGACACAGAAAAAGTTCATCTATCTGAACTACTAAATGGAGAGTTAAAAAAAATATTTTTGGATACAAATTGTGTCAAGTCCTTATTTGGATTTGGGCAGGTAATTTATATATCTCTTCCTTTATGTATAACATCTAAAAATTCTGCTATTATGGGCCAGCAATAGGATCAAGCACATTTATATTATTTTGCAAGAAACCTCTGTGCAGTTTGTGCAGTTGTTTGAGAGCTGGAACTGCTGGGAGCTTGGGGAAAACTGAAAGAAATGGGTAATAAGGATTTTCTTTTTTAAAGCGGGGGTAGTCATTTTTAAAAACAGCTTATGATACACAAATACCTACGTATGGCTAAATTTAACATGCAAAATTATTGTCTAAGATTAATATTTAAAAATGTAAATTAAATATTTTCCTGTAATACATAGTTTACCCACCTGAAACATCATAGTGAAATAATAGCTTTGCAAGACCTGATACAATAACTACAGCTCATCTTAACGAGGTATTACTAAGTCGGAAGAAGTGAAGAAAACCTGCCTCCATGAGTATAATCTAAATTTTAAAAATAACAGTAAACTGAAAACAACTTTGTTCCAGCCCATGTCTGTAACTTGGTTTAAAACTGCAAATGTTGGTATCTTACAGTATCTTCTTTAAAATGAGGTGATGTGAATCCTATCCACCTTTCTACAATGTGGATATCCACTTGTAGACTTGGATTCCTTTCCTAGCTAGTGGATTGTGGTTCATTTAGCTAGTGTAGACATCTGAAACAAGTAAGTTGCACTGAGCTTTGGAAGTACCTTTTTGTCTGTCGCCATAGGTGTGATGTGAATGCTAAATATTTATATGTCTCAAAAGAGAGACTAAGCAAATAATTGGGAAAAAAATCATTAAAGGTTATTAAATACATAGAAGCCACCTCCACCTTGAAGTCCCTAAACCACTAATGGCTGGAGGCTGTGAGAATGCACAGGTATACTACTCAGCAGGCATCCCGCAGAGCCAGACAGCTGCCTACACTTGCTCCCTGTCAGAAACAGGACCTGGGCCTACTATAACTACTTTTATACTCTTACATATGACTATAAACAGAGTTTATTAGCAAAGCTGCTGCCATCTTCATGGTAAACATCTGAAGTTTAATCATCAATACCACTGCTCATGTCTGAGAGATAATTACCTTTTGAACAGTAAAATATTTTCTAACCAAGGGATGTTGAAACTGTTGAGCTGGTATCTCTAGATTTGAATCGCCTTGCTTTGCAGAGCTGAAGTCTGAATTACAGATGTATTTTTATTTTGTCATATTATCTCAAGTTTCTTCCAGGTTTTTTACAGCTCCCTTACAAAAGATGGCTGAAGCAACCCTCTCCACTAGCAGGATTACCTAAGAAACACTTTGCCTACCTCTGTTTGCTTTGGGTGGGGAGAGGAGGGGTGGTTTGGGGGTGGGGGGTTTTTTTGTTTGTTGGGGTTTTTTTTAAGACTAACAGTATGGTTCAGTAAGTATCTAAGACCTTACGATTCCATATGCTTTCTGAAGGAGGCATAGATGCTACCACTGAGTGCAATAGAGGAGCAGAGAGAGTTAGGGATACTCACTTCTCTTGATGTGACCTCAAAAATAGTATCCTCACTTACCATCGGTGCCTACCTTCAGATTTCAGACTGATTAGGAAGCACAGGAGAGAGACATTGCAGAGCGCATGTTTGAACTTATGCCTTTATCTTCTTGAAGAGATCCAGGAGAAGACCACAGAGGACAATATAGGAATCCCATTTCAGCAAGGAGATGACTGACTACCTGAAATATTTTTAAAGAAAGAGCTGAGTTCCTTCCCTGCCTGCCTTCTATGAGGAAAAGCTGGTAACAAGTACAATTAGCACTTCTGCTGCTGAGTTTTACATGTTAGAACAGGGGAGAAAATAACACCTGGCTCCCCCACTCACCAATCACAGACTGCACCTTAGGAAATTGTCTCAATACCAGGTTTCGCTTCTTGCCTCCTTTTCCCACACTGCTTGATGGCTTATCTTCAAAGCATTCCCACTTCACTATCTTCAGACAATTCTGTTGTGCAGGTGGAAGGCAGCTTTTTGTTTTCCCTCAACTTTGATCATTAACAGATGGTCTTTTATACATGCTCAGGGTCTCTTTCCAGGATCACAATTTATTTTTCTCTGCCTGGACAATCTTTCTGACCAGGTCTCTCTACAAAAAAACACACTGGAACACAAAGTGATGTGGTTCTTGGGAGTATTTTGGATTCCAGACAAAAGTAGTTGCAGGGTGCCAGGGACATAGATCCATGGCCTGGCCTGGGGATGAATGTTATCAGGTATGAAGCCTTATCTCAGAGGAATGTTAACCTAATAGGCAAATATTCATAATACAAAACAAATGGTGTCACAGAAACAAAAATCCAGTTCTTACTGGCGCCTGTTGGGCCTTTTATTCTTTTCCATCGACATTGACTTAAAGATTCACAGCCATTCTTTGAGTGATGTGGTTATATGTACTCCATCCCTTTGCTATGTTTTCTGGAGTTGGGAATTTCTTTTTTGGGCAGTAGTCTCAGCATCCCACATCTGTGCACTTGAATGACCTTCACCATCTCCTGAGGGCATAAAATGGCAGAGTGTAGCCGACTCATCTGTGATTAGAATTGCTAGTAGTGTCTAGGTACGTAACTCTCTTAATCTGTGGCATATCATTGATCTAGTACTAGGGTAGCTTTAAAAGAGGTTTTATTTTTAGGCCTTATTTTAAATTATTTTTAACCTTTTAGAGTCCTGCTGTTTAAGTTGTCAGCAGCACAAAGTTCTCTGCGGCCTTGGCAGCTTAGAAAGTGTTCTATGAAGAATTAAATAATGTTGGGAAATGTTGATTTGTTGAAATCATTGTGATTTGTGGGAAAATTCTGGCTTAAGTAAATATTTGTAAATTTGTAAAAATAGTTTTCAAATATTTTGCAGCCCAGACATAACTTCAGTTCAAAACCACTTAGCTTGCATGAAACCAGGCAATAGCTGGAAATTACAACACTGATACAGGGCGAGACTCATATCTGGGAATGCAGAATAGAGGGACTTGCACTTGCTTCTCCTACATCCCAGGTGAATGCCCTAGTGTTAGGCTATGGAATTTCTCACCATTTTGCTTGCCCAGCTAATGCCTAGTATCTGCAAAGAGGAGGATTGCTCCAAAGAAATGATTGAAAGTGGCAATAACTCTGGACTGGGTTAGGTTACTCTTCTAATATGGGAATGACCCAGGCCCAAACGTCTGATTGGGAGCTTTGGTCTGGATCTTATATCCCTAGATAACTGCTGTGACTATTATTTGCTTTAGTTTATTTTCTGTTGCTCTTTATTTTTCTTTGCAAGGAACTTCAAAAGCTCTCAGTTTTATTTCCAGGCAAGATCCTCAGGGATAATATTTCCCCACCCACTTCTAGTTAGTTTAGAGAATCTTCTTTGTCAGATCACAGGCAGGATATGCTGCCTATTAAATCTCTGCCAGACTTTGGCTCAGAATGAAAAAGAAATGTAATTTCTAATGCCATCCTGTGGAATAGAATTTACAAACTCTGGATTTCAGAGCAGCAACAGGGATCGGTAAAACTTAGATCAATTTTGGAGAAATCCTTGTGCAGTAATAAGCTTGGATCTAAGAATACTTAGTCATGTGCCATCAGACACGTCCATTTCTCTCAAAGCCAGATTTTACCTTTGCTATATGCAAAAAATTTTGGCCTGACATCCTCGTTCAGAGACTAAAGCATTCTGTCATGTCTGGGGAAAGGATCCTGTTGCAGTGTGTAAAGCTGTTGTCACCGACCTTCACCTGCAGTGATGTTGATAACAAGATTTGCAGTCTTACGTTCATCCAAATAAGCACTCCCGTTTCCCTGGGACCTGGGGAGTCTGATCAAGTATCAGCATTTCTCTGAGCATTTTGTCACAGTCTGTCTCAAAAATTGCTTTGTGTACGCTGCAGTTATGAGCCCTTGCTTTCTAGCACCATAAGGGAGGTGAATGGGGGCCTTTGCCTCATTAATTTTGTTTCTTAAATTATCTTTGTGTGAAAGTAGGGCCTTTTATGAATATTCTATTCTTGCTTCTTGAGAACCAGTAGAAGTTCACTTTACCTTAAACCGCATGCAGAATTTCTCCTTAAAATAGTTGTAGCCTTCCATGTCACTTGTTTACTTAAATACTTTTAAAAAGGCTTCATACACTATAGATGTTAGAAAACCCTTTGTTGACTTGCATCTTGTCAAAGCATTCACTACCTGATTGAGCTGACTGGCTTTGTTCAAAAAATAGCAAGCCATTCTGCAAGCAATCCTGCACATTTTCTCCCAAAGCTTATCCATATGGATCACTAACTGAAATACTCTACGTCAACATAGCTAAATGAAATTCTTTTCGCCAATCAGATAAAGATATACTCCATAAAAGGTTCTGCAGCTTTTTTTGGAACTACTCCCATCTTTGGAGTATGCTCTATGCCACCTGTTTATGCATTTATGAAACACTGCTCCCTGCGGGACAAGTCTAGGAGTATGCTTATTTTGATAAAGTCGTACTTTAATCTTCAGTCAGACACTAAGCTATTAGCTCTTGCCACTGAAGTCATGTCCAAGAGTGGAATAATGCATGATACATTTTTCTCTCTCCTTTGACTTATTTCCACGAATTAACTGTTCTTTTTAATGTATATGTGTATTCAGTGCCCTGCTATTATAAAGCTTTTAACAGATTAATAAATGAAGGAAATAAATGAAAGGCCTTTGGTTTTGATCTGTCCTTTTACACGTGTGAAGAAAAGAGGTGGGGATACCTGGCACTCAAATGAAGACCATCCAACAGCTCTGAATTAAGTATTCTGACTGTGCATTTGTGGCACATGCATAACAGATAAAGATTTGTTGCAAAATATATTTTATAAAACAGCTACTGTAGAAGAAGCAACAATTTTGTCTCCTTTGAGTGGGTGTTTATGTATTCACTGTTGGTGCCTTGCAAATGTTAATCCAGTGATAGGAAGAGATGCTTACCATCTAGCTAAATAAAAGTTGAAATGCTGCTTGATCAAATAAGCTTATGTTCAAATGTTTGCCTAAGGGTACCCAAATGGTTTGATGTCTGCATACATGGATTAACCAGTGCTAGGTACTCTCTCTACATCCCATCCCATTGTATCTACAGCTGAGCTGTAATGCCAAATAATGTTACTTACTCCATAGCAAATAAAGATGTATAGAGATGGCTGGGGGGCTGGAGGTTGTTTCATTTGTTTGTTTGTAAGGCATCTTCACAATTCTGTTTAGGGAGTGGATATCATGTTACCTCCACCAGATTGATTGATGGTGGATTTAGAAGACTGATCCTTTCGTGAATAACAAATCTGTTTTGGTCCTGACAGTCAGTATGTTTGACAGGGAATTCATAATAAATGAGAAAAGCACTTTTAGCCCTATCCAGAAAGTCTTCTGTTCTAGGAGGATCAGGAGTTCCTGTTGCGCTGTACGCTACAGCTCCATCAAGGTGCAAATGAACATGTAGACCAAGCTGGGTTAATAGGAGTTACTGTTCTTCCTCCAAATATAGCTCACTCATCATAAATCTACTTGTAGAACCTGTGGTTGACTTTTTACATCTGGTAGCAATAAATAAGTGGCCTATAGTCTCCAAGTGTCAAGACTGAAGATGTGAGGTGGCGAGTGACATCTTACAAAGCTGAGCAAAGACCCTACTGTAGCCTGTCCAATGTTTCACAATGCTTTCTGAACCATACCGAAAATAGTAACGGATGAGCTGCAGTGATGTGATGCTCTTTATGCCATCTGGCTAGAAAGCTATGACTATAACATCACATCTTCAGCAGTCACTGTCCAAAGATAAAATTCTGTCATTGCAAACCTGCCTACATGATGGAGTTGGAATGGATACCTAGAAAAAGTGATTATTATATTCTTGCATCCCCAGAAGATAGAACTTAGTCTTTTAGCTGATGAAACAGTTAAACAGAGCCTAGGGAGTTTTATGTAAACATAGGAGTGCCTGCCTTAAAACACACACACACACGCTCCTTGAGTCTCTGCTGTAAACTGCATATTCTCAGTATGTTCAGGTAAAGGAAATATGGACCCGTTCCCTTTATTTAATGTTCCTTAGGGCATCAAATATATTCTAGCTAGCCACAGTCATAGTCACATGGAACTTCAGTCTGCTTCCCACAGGAAATTTTGCTGTATTTCCACTCTCTTAGAGTAGGCTTTTTCATGACTAATACTTCCAGTCAAATTACTTCTTATTTGAACTTGGGTGGTTGCTCTGAGATTCAATAATGTCTTTGGAATTCAGACACATTTCTCATTGCATTCTTTCCCAAAGTAAATTAAAAATATTAGATTCAACAACTATTTGGTAAACTTAAAAGACTAAGGAACATAGATCTTTGCAGGGACCTGGAATCAATCAACCAACCATGAATAGATATTCCACAGCTGGCTACAAAATTATCTGCTGTGATTGTCCGAAGTATGTAACCATGCACTTACCCATCAAACCCCCAAATCCTATATAAAAGTTCCTGTCACTCTATAACTAACCCCAAACATTCAGTATGAAGACAAAAATTATCAGGAATGCTAATATGCTACAGTAAATTAGGAAGAAATAAGTAAAGGTGTCACCAATGTCCTAACCATGGCCTTAGCAATAGTTGGGCATTTATTACGAGAAAATGCCTAAAGGATCCTAGGAAATAAGCACTGCCTGACACCACACAGAAGGGCAGAAAACAAAAAGGACCCTAACAACACACTGACTTTGGGGAGAGGAATCTATCTGAATCCAAACCTGACAATCAGTTTCTTCATAAACAAGTGACCAGGGCTGGAAGAGGTTTTTTCAATATCAAAAAATACCAGTGAATTCTGCCCAGTATCTTATCACTTTCTGTGGCCATTGTCTGATGCTTCCAAAGGAAGTAACCCAGCCTACCCTGATTCCCCCAAAGCCAAATTATGCACTGAGGGAAAATGTAAATGTTTCTGGCCCCTGCAGGTAAACAGCTAGCAGGATTAAAGTATTTAAAATACAGTCCAAAAAATACATATAGAAATCCAGTCTTCTTTCAAGCCACTGTTACAGACACAAGAAGTTAACTAACCAAAGATACAAATCCCAAGTTTTAATTTTCAACAGCAGGATCACTTCTATCCTGTTGTTAAATCCCCCTTACTTATAAACTTGTGAGTTGCTAGCATGAAACATGCAATTCCTTGTGGTCCTTGTTGTGTTTTGAAGGTAAATCCAGAATGGCTCATCCCTGAAATACTGGGTTTTTTTCTATCCAATTTTCAGACTAATTGGATTTCATAGGCCTTTCCACTTTCTCAACCAGTACTGCCTCTCTGGTAGGTGCCTTCTGGATAAAAAGCCTAATCAGATTCCTTTTCAGCCTTTAAATACTAAACTAAACATATCAAACTCTTAAATCTTCTCTCATGCCACAGGTTTTTCATTTCCCACATCATTCTAGTAGCCGTTGCTATAAATGTTGAATTATTCTTTTTGTAACATACTTGATAAGAACTGTACATATTCTAAACAAAGCCATATATTGCTTTGCATACTGTTCACCTTCAGAGCACTAATAGTCTCACTGCAGACTATAGTTTTCTTCAATACTATTGAGAATGACTAGCCTACTAGGCAGCTACAAGATTAGCACTGCCAAGTTGTGCATACCCAGTTTTAGCCACTGGCATTTTCTTCCTTTTGGCAAGAGTCTTCTCTACGGCTTTGTCTTCAGGCAACGTTAGAAGATTGTATCTACAAAATGTATTTTGTTTGCACGGCCATACATGAAGGATGAGTCAGTTCCTACAATTTCAGCATGAAGACAAAAAAGGAAGGCTTACCTGAAGGTCTCTATTCAGCCAGCTTCCTCTGATCCTTAAATCTGGTCCAATACGAAGCCAAAAAATTTATTCAGAATGGGGATGCGAATTGACATCCAAGAACTTGGGTTTGTTGTCATGAGAGCTGATGATGCTTTGTAGAGGGAGGAACCACACTTCTGCCTGAAAGTGCAGTTAACACAAACCGGTATTTTAGAACATAAGCATGAAACATCCCAGCCAAAGAATTTTCTCAGTAGAAAATTTTTAAAAGTTAGCAGTGACTTACAAATCTGATTTTGAATTTGGGCTGTAAAGAGTCTGGAATATTGAATGTATTGAACTGAGACCCTAAAAATTTTCAGATAAGCATTGGGAAAAAAAATATTTTCTGTTTTGCTGTATTTGTTTTTAAGGAAGTAACTTCTAAATCATCAACAAATAAGTTGTAATCAAACATAAAATTGATTAAGACACTCACTTTTAACTGCCTTGTGATGGTATTGAAATTCTTTGTGTTTTAGCAAATTTACTTCAATACATGAAAGTTTTCCATGGACCTAGATCAAATTAAATACAAAGATAGGAAGCTTATTTTTCAACAGAAAGAAATTTTGAGCATTAAACCTTGAAGTCCTGAGGAGAGATCTTTATACCCAGAAAGCTTCTCTTTTGTTTTAGTACTTCAAAAAAAAAAAAAAAAAAAAAACTGTCATCAGTTGGCCTGAAAATCTTATCACTTCTGCAAACTTTGTCTTACTTATAAACATTAAAGTAACAAGGAAAAAAGTCAGCTGAATATAGTCAACAAATAACAAATGGGAGTTGTTTTCTTATCAGAATGTCAGTGCCCATGGTGGTGATTGTACTACTGGTATTTACCTTCCATTTGCAACACAGCTTGCTAATTTGATGATTATTTGTGTGTAGTCACAAACAAGATAGATGGAGGAGAAAGGGAAGTTATTCATCAAGACTGCAGACTGCAATGCGGCCGTGGCCGATGTGTATCAGGATTGCAACTGTTGAAACAAATGCTGATTTGCTAAGCCCAAATTGTTTAGGAAAGGCAATGTGTTAAAATAGTCTTTTGATAGATTTACTATTCTATTCCTTATTTAAAGACTCAAGAAAGAAAAGTGTGGAAGAAATCTTTTTATTATAAAAAGTGTAAACTTTCATTGAAACCATACTCCCTTGATCATGCAGGTAAATGAATTCTGACTTAGCCTTGGAGCTAAAAAAAGAATACCAAAGCTAAGTCTGTAGGGTTGGATGAAATTTATATTAACAACTCAATTAAATCATCAATTTTTTTTCCTAGTCGATCAAGATTTTCGCTTTCTCCACAACAACAACAACAACAATTTCTTCTAAAAGAAGCAAAAAAATGTAAGCAAAGTCAATTTTCATCAAATTTTCATCAGATTTCAAGTAAAGTTCATTTCCGTCCAGGTGCCACACATAATATGAGTTTTAAGTTGAAATTCCAAAGTTCTGTGGAAAAAAATTATTCTTTGAATTTGCTAGTTCTCAAAAACTCAGAAAAGGGGTATACTGAACAGGTTACTGTGCAGCACATAGCCATTTTATTTAGAAAATTGCCTTACATCTTTCAGGATCAAGTCCTTTAAGTCCTTCCCATTGCAGTGCAATGACTAGAGGTAATGTTGTACAAAGGGGGATGCGAGATGATTAATACATATTCTAGCTTGGATAAGGGAAGCGGAGAGGCAAGTGTGTGAATTGCTGAAGTGGACACAAGAAGTTCCATTCTGTTCTGGCATAAAAACTGTGGATCAATCAGATCATATTAGCAACATTCTTTTTTTTTTTTGGACACCTTATCAAAAATTATGTCAAGAAATTAAGTGTTTGTTTATCAAAGTTGTAAGGTAGTAAACTTTGTCTGATTACATTGACACTGGACACTGAAAAACAATGAAAAACAAATGCACAATGAAATATATATACACACAAACCCATCTTACCTTTTTTATTCGGAATGAAGACACTCTCTTGTTGCAACAGTATGCTGTTTCTTAGGGTGGTCCAACAAAGAGGAAACTAGTCTTCTCCTTTTTATGTCCAAGGGAGTTAAATACATTTCTTGTCTTTATGCATTTCATGAAAGGTTAAAAACGTAGTTGTTGGCACTGTGAGTCCATGATAACTTGTCAGGAAATCATAGATCAGAAGAAATGGTTTAACGCTGTAAAAATGAACACATCCTGTGAATGCCTTCTCCATTGCAGGGAGCAAGGCAAGGCACGTCCTTTCAACCCAATTTGGTAAGCCAGTATAGATCTCACTCTGTGACTTCACTGCTTGAATTCTTTTATGACAGTGGATGTTGTTTTCCAAATAAGATCTAGAATTAAAAGCTTTGTGGTTGATTTAAAAAACTAAGCTGGCCCTACAACAACACATTTTATTAAAAAAAGAATATGAATGATAACTCAGCTGAGTACTATCTGGCCCATGTGTTCTTTTTTGCTTGGTACCTTGTATTGCCAGTGTAGCTGTTGCTGAGCAACTTACTGATGCCTTTCTACCAAGGTGTGGCAGACCCGTGGGACAGGTGGTGGTTATGGACTAAATAGGCAAGAATCAATTTGAACACAGTTAGTTCTTAATATGAAGGAATCCACATGTCAGTCAGTGCCATTATTATAAAGTTCCTGACTAATACACGAGATTAAGAAAATGACCATGCCCTGGATAATTCACACAGAGGGGAAGCATTCATCATCTGCTTTGGGCTCTGCGAACTCTTCCTGCAGTAACACACACAGGACCAAGGGTGCAGCTTCCCTGGAGGCAGCAAGGTCCATTCCCACCAGAGCTTTATAAACCTTGCTAAAGTCTTTGGCGCTCTGTCTTAGTAGTAACACATAGGGGTGGTGTAACACAATAGAGATTTCTAACAACTGAGGCAATAGGTAACAAATTTCCATAGACCTTTTTTTTTTCCCCAGGCTTAAAAGCTTTAACCAGCTCTTGTGCATTCATGGCCCTGTGCAGTAGCCTTCAGGGCGGATTTCACTGGCTATCCTCAAGCTTACAAATGAGCATGTCGCAACTTACGCTGTGCGTAGAAAGGGGTGCACAGGAAAGAGTTACAAGGTAATGGACACTTTTTCCATTTTCCAATGTATAATAATGAACTATTCTCATCTTGTTAGTATTATCCTGATAATGAATAAGCTATACTATTCTTATTTTGTACAATATTGTTCTCTAAAACCTCCATTGCATTACTTACATACATACATACACACACACACACACACACACACACACACACACACGCACACACACACTTAAAAGTCTACTACAAAATTTTCTATTGAGCCCCCTGCCACAGCACAGCACCATTACAATGAAGATCTTGTCACAGCTTCTGGTGTTAAAACCCCCTTTCTCAGAAATTAATCAACCTGCAACTAAAAAAAAATCTCTACAAGTGCTTTTACTCTTTGGGCTGACTGTATGTGATTAACAATTAAAGCAGATATATCAACTGATGAGGAAGAAGGGCAATGTTCAGAACACAAAATATTTTTATTGTAGGTTGGGGGGGGGCATTTGTTTGTCATACTCCAGAAAAAAGAGGCATATAACCTAGGTCTATCATTTTAGCTAATATACTACTACATTACTATTGTACATTATGATTTTTCCTTAATTCTAAGTCAATCATTGAAACTGTTGTTATGGGTATATGATATGAATCCTGTGTGGGTTGTTGAATACATCACCTCTCCCCACTATAGAAGGGCACAGAGAATTCCATTTTTACCGAGAGGGTAATGTCAATATACTCTTCTATTAGAAAATAAGTCTAACATGAAAATTGAGTTTTTGTCATAGCTCCTGGCCTCTATAATGCAATATATAGCAGTTGCACTGAAACCCCAGAGGCTTTAGCTTTGAGTTGTCTTTCTTTTATTACTTTGCAAGAGCTCTCTTTTAAAACCAGGGCGAGGAGGGGTTAGAAATGTAAACATAAAACAAAGAGGTCAGTGATACCTACACTGAAACATCCATTTTCAAAACCAGTCTTCAGTTTCATCTCCCAGCTTTAGAGAGCTGCCAGACTCTGCTGGTTTTCATATATCTTCGTCATCCACAGCTCCTGTTTAGATGATTGTTACAGTGGAATAACAGGAAATGTAACCTTCTCTATATAAGGGGAGAAAGATTGATTTAAAGCCTGCAAAATATCAATTTTTTAAGGAATTACTAGGGATAACTGAACTAGAGCTAAGAATTCCAAACAGCTCCAAGAAATAAAACAATATATGTAAAGTCCCAAGTATTTTTGAACTATGAGAATTAAAAGGATGTTAAAATCCAGCTGAGTATAAGGTTGGAGAGATTTAGAGGTCTATTATATGTTCTACCACACTTTCATACCTCTTTTGGCTGCTTCTCTTCTTTGCCTTGAAACAACAGATGATTATAAAGTGAATTAAGACTATTTGAATAGGCCATGAGGTTTGTGAAGATAAAACAAACACACACCCCCATCTCCAAAAAGAAGCTTCACTGGGAATCAAAACACACTGCCGAATCTGTTTGCAAGTCAATCTAGATTTTTCCAGCAAAATTACACTCCTTTTCACAGAGTTCATTCGAGACTGCTACCCAAGCAAAGGTAAGAACTCTGCAATAGTTATTTATCATGTTACTTTATGCTACACAGACAAAAAGTATTCTAACTTTTTTCAACATTTCAGAGTTACAGGGAAGCCTTTCAGAGGAACAGTCAGCACCTGAATAATTTTATTACTTGCTAAGGCAGACTCATGGCTTTTACTTTTTCTATCTGATGCTGAGGTTGAACATACTTTGTAAAGTATGTTTAGTTTCCCTTACGCTACATTATGTGTGTATGAAAGTCAGGAATTAGGCTTCCTTTGAGCTTTTCCACAAGAAAAGAAATGTTCTTGGAACACACTGATCTAAGAATCATTGCAAAAACATGACGATCCTCCATATAAACAAACAGTAACAGTGTTCCTAAATGTACTTTCGTCTGCAAAAGTTTACTTATGTTTTCTTGATAATGGTAACAGAAACATTGTTGAATTTAATAAATCGCTAGATTAGATGTAAAACATACCATCATTTTCACTACTTATATTTAAATGCGAGTCAATCCAGTCTAGGGAATGATTGCTGGTAATTATCTAGTACATCAGTCATTTTAGTCAAATGCATTAGATAGCTTTGCATTATCAGAAAAATGCATCTGTAAAACTGCTGATCCTGTGAAGGCTGATGAGCAGAATTTTGAGAGGAAACACTAGAAGAGAATAGAGAATAGAGCAAGAAACTAGCTCTTTCCAGGTGATGCTACGTTTGTGGTTCTGGAAAAAATAATGCAGGTTTCAAAAGACCATTTGGATAAAAGCAACAACTTTTTCAGTTCATGGATAGTAACTGTTGAATAAATAGATAGGGTTTTTTACCTACGCTTCTCTGAACTATGCTGTAAATAGTAAGATTAAGGAGTAAGAAAGTAAAAGAGAGGAGAAAGAAAGAAAGTCAGGCAGGAGTGCTGTGAACTTTTTTTCATGACCCTTGGAATTTCTAGTTGTTTGTCATTATACAACACTGAACCCTATCCAAGAAGATAAACTGGTGGAAATCAAACATATTATAGTTGAGGAAAAGGAGCTATTTCAAAGACAGACACCACATCTGAGTGCTAACGCTTGTGTGAAGATGATGTCAAAGCCTCAAACTGCCTTTCTTTTTTTTTTAAGGGGGGATTTTGAATGGAAAGTTGGAGAGAAACTCGGTTCCAAAATTACTTATATATGGCTATTCATATAGGGTTACATGGAAGAACCACTGATGCACTAAGTCGGTAAGGTCTTATGGCCTAAACTAGCATGGCCTAGCAAACAAAATGTGCCAAACTCTGTATTTAACTTATGCCTATAAAAAAAAGAGATGTTGTTAGAGAAATATAACTGAAAAGATGAAAGGAAAGGCATTGGCACTTCAAGCTCTTTGAATATGGTGAAAGATCTGAATGGAAATGCAAATGAGAGCAGAATAAAGCACTTAGCAGTACAAAAGTAGTTACCATTATAGAAAGGTGCGTAGTCATAGATATGATAACTATAGAAAGATGCATGGCAAAAGGAGAGCACAGATGCCACAAGGGCTGGAGAACAGAACAGCTACCCTGGCCAGGGCATGTGGAAACAGATGTGCAAAGCAAGAAACCAACAGATAGGTGGAAAAAGGAGTCAGAAAGGGACTTAGGCCATGGAATCAGAAAATGGAGAAGAGAAGGAAGGTGGGAAAACAATTTTTGTTTTAGGAGGAGGAAATTAATAACAGTTTATTTTTCTTTATGACGTGGGGAGTAACACTGAAAGGGGAGAATATGGTGTAGACCATGCATGGGAAATGAAACTGCAGAGATATTTAGGGAGACATTTTAAGGTCATTCATTTCTGTACATTGGCAGTAATCCATTGTGGAGAACAGACAGCTACTGTAGTTGTTAGTAAAGATAAATGTCGTTGAATTATAGATGAACATAATGGAAAAAATTCATGTCTAGCTGTTGTGTAAAATTAGGAGAGGAACATACTGGCTGTGTGGGCCTGGTGAATGCCAGGTGCGTGGGTGAGCAGGGAGCGTTGCGAAAGGGTGTCCTATTCAAGTGGTCTATTCAGCTCTTACACCAGGGCTATAATGTCATTATTTTTTCCTGCTCCAACCTCTGAGTACAAACCAAAGAATAGTAAACACTAAGTGCGTTGCTGACTTGGCATGTCCATCTTCAGTGGAAGGAGCTGCAGAGGGGAAAGACTTGCTTTTAATACGATTATAGTTCATAGAGGCCCCCATGATCACAGCTAGACGAGACTGGACCACGCTAATTCACAATGCACAACAGACTAGCGGAACTCCAACCAGTTAGTCAGAGATTTAAGTAAGTTAGACCTTAAAGCCTTTAGCTCTTCTGACGGACATAAATTTACATTACCTAACATTCATTATTTGAATGGATAAAGTGTACTTTTCAAGTGATCTCTCTGGAAGACTTTTCTGTGTAACTGCTCTCCACATCTCCTTCTTTCCTTGGAGTGACAAGTCTCCCTTTTGCTGCCATACTGAACAGTGGTATCTGACTCCTGTAGCTGGCACAGTAGCTAAGGGGTGTTTTATTGTCTTGTGAAGCGTCTTTTCCCTTTACCCAATGCAGTTATGAACAAAGTCACAGTGATGGTGTTGCTGCCACTACTCCCATGCTATACAGCTGTTGCTTTCCAAGTATCCATTTTCTCTCCCTCTTTTCTCAGCTTTGGCTGTTTTTCTTCCACTATTCTCTACCCCACATACTATTTATCCTTCTGCATACAGGTTTGATATGACACACCTGCTTTCCCAACAAGTTGCTTCTTCTGTCACAACCATTAAACGTGTTAATAGCCAATTTGCTGTAGATTGTGCTGTCTGCATACAAAATTAACCAAGTTTGCACAGACTGCCTCTCAGGCAGTGTTGTGCAGTATTGGGAGAGTGACCAATACAGCTGGTATAAATTCACTGGACCTACTCAGCTGGGGGACTGTTGAAGGAGCAGAGTAGAATTAAATACACACAGCTAGCCACCAAGGGCAGCCTTCTACAAACAGGCTGCAAGGGCTGCTATCTACAAGTATGGCCCAGGAAATTATGCATATTCTGACACAAGTTGATTAGTGGCATACCTATGTAAAAACTGAACGATGTATTTTATGTGTCAATTTCTGCATGTTTAAATAAAATACATCTAGTATGACAGCTAAGAGGAAGAAACTAACCAACTGAAATCCTATTAATAAACAACTTCTCATTAAAAAAATAGAAACAAACAAACAAAAAACACTTCAAGCATATACCTTTCCTCTACTTTTGTCCTGGAGCAGCACAGAGAGAGAATAACAGAAGGCTTGGGAGGCAGACAGCTTACATATGAATCACTAAGAACAGAGCTGTAAAACGGTCAGGGCACCCCATTGCTGTTTTACATCCAGTCTGTAGCTTCTCCAGACCTATCGCTGTCTGTGACCTAACATTGAAGGACACTGAAGTCCATGGAGGCATAAATTTTCAAAAGAGCAGTTCCTCAGTTCTGAAAACCCTGTTTCTGGATATGCCCAACCATGTGCAAATTTTAGTGATGCTGAATATCACGTGTCTATCCCCATCAGGATTTCCAAAGTATCCATTTGGTATTAGTTTCCCTTCCATAACCTGCAAGGCTAGATCTGGTGGACACTCTCAGAGCACACCTACCAGGTTAGGATGCAAGGAAACCTTGCTGGAGATTGACCGTTGCCACCTTTTCCTGCTGCTCGGTCACCCTGGGGCTAGATCAGTCACCTAAGATGTTGGACACTTGAGATCATTCTACCTTTCACCCTCTGACCATTTCTACTTGGCTTTGATCATGCTTGAAAATGGGGAGGGGAGTACCAGTATATAAACTGTATCACGGCATACTTCGGACTTACTTTCATTGTAATTCTGTCTCTGGTTTATGGTAGAAATTAATCTACTGTCCCTATGCCTGCCATTGTCCGAAATCCAAGTATTGCTTGTAGAGAAAGGAAAATAATAGTTTTTGAGTGAAAAGAACAGAGAAAACTAAACACCACAACTATATTACTACAGGGAAAAGTGGGAAGGAGAGAGAAAGCTGCCACCTCTGGCTAGGGAAATTCCTTAGCTACAGGTTGTTGAAAGCTAGAAGACTATCCAAGGAGCTATCACTATGTGTTGTCTTATTCATATAACCTTCCCAAGATGCTTACTGTCAGAGGCAGTCTAGATTGGGTTATTGTCTTTACCTGCTCCAGCCGTTCTTATGCTCTTTGGTTTAGTTTCCCAGAGCTGGATTTTGCCCCCACCATAATTCTCTCCCTCTCAAAAACACACCTTCCCCAATATCATCCTCAGGCTGTAATCCCTTGGAATTGAAGGAAAAAGGCCTTTTTCCTTTCAGACGGACCCATCCCTTCATATCAGAAGAGCACAGTCATTTGGCTCCAGTTCCAACATGTATTATCACTTATCCCTGCCGTGTGCACATCACAATCTGTGCCACTTTCCGGCCACTCGGACACCCTCTGCTTCTATGATTCAACTTCTAAAGATTACCGCCAGCCTGAACGCCTCCCCTGTGATAGCTACACGACACGTCCTACAAGTTATTGGAAATACCCCATGGAAGAATGAATTATACATCTGTGTTGTGGTCAAATCCTGAATCTTGTCTGATGCAACCAACTCAATTCTAACTGGCAAAAATTTATCCCTAAACGAAGGACAAAATAACTGTCTTCCCCTTCTGATCTAAGATTATGGGAAATACACCTTACCCCAAACCAGACCAGCCTAGGAGAAAGTGTCTCATTATATGGTCTATGCATAGAAAGCAAACCCACCCTTCTCGTATGAATGCTCAAAACATTACCGTCTTGGAAGAAATCTGCCCTTCTTCCCCAGTTACCCTACAATCAGCATACTGCCAAGACCAAAGTCCACGTGGGGTAAATCCAGCCCTACTTGCTGCCCCACCTACTGGGGATAACACAAGGGTTGCTCCCTGATCAGAATCTGGTACTGCAGGGGTTAATGGAGAGGGGGTGTGCTGGGGAGGAGAGGGTTAGCAGAAAGAAAATAGCCCGACACTCTTCCCAGCTTGTTTGATGGAGATGCGACCTGGCAGCATTGAAAAGCTTCAAGATTAATGGAGAAAAGGCGGAATCTGACAGCTTTTCCGCTGGTTTCACTCCTCCTGGGTGGGCCGATTGCTCTTGAATGTCACTTGCTACTTAATCTTGTGTATCTGAAACAGACTGACGTGTTTGGGGAGCCCCGCTTGCTCTGTATAGACATCAATTGGGAAGGCAGATAAAAGGAAACTGCATTGAATTACTCTCTTATGCCTTTTATAGAGCACTTTCTGACTACAAAATAATTAGTAGCCCCATCCAACGAAACCCATCATGGTTAGGGTACTCTTTAAACACCAAAAGTGAGGAGGAGCAAGTATCCATATCCCTTACTCTCTTCCAGCTGCTTCCCAGAACTACCATGAAACTGAGACATGTTTATACTCAAATGGAAACATCCCTAGATAATGTCATTTAGTATCACCTCACTCTCTGTGAGACGCTTGCATCGATTTCTTTTTTCTGCACTAACTCTATTGATTTCTGTCTGCCTGCAAGATCAAGATTTGCTGCAGAGTTAACAATTTATATTTTATATACTTTCCCTGCTGAGCAGAAAAACACTTATGTACTCTCTAAAAAGGCAATATGTCTCACAGCCAGTGAACATGCTGCATTCTCCCATGTAGCAGATAAAGGGCTGCACAGGACACTAAAACTTAAGTTTTTCTCCATCTGCAGTGAAATCAGAAGATGACTGTCTTGCAAAAGACATTTGATTCTTTTTTTTCCATCCCAGAATTTCAAGTCCAATTCTTACTTATCTTTCACCCATGTAGTATCATTTACAGCAACCTAGAAAGGGTGTCAAACAAAAATACCAATCCCCCATAGTACATGAAATTTGCTTCATATCCCAGACTGATTCTAGCACTACAAACCTGAGATTTCTCCCACTCACTTAATAAAGATTGGTCCAAAGTTATACTAGTGGAATAACAGAGAGCTGACACAACTTCTCAGTCTACAATCAATAACACAAGCAAAAACCTGACAGTGGTTGAACTGGAAGTTAACAGCTGAACTTCTGAAACATTTGAGAAGTTAGGCGTGCTTATGTTCCACATGAATTAACTTTTGCCTCCTGTTAGAAAGTTGCCTCAAATATATTACGCTGAGCCAATTTGACACAAGACATATCGATCATGAAGTCTTTGAAATTCTTCTTTTCTTTCAAACAAAAAATTCATAATCAAGTTTCAAAAGTTTAATCTGTGACACACCAGCTTCTAGTGAGGAAAAGTGCCCCAGATTAAACACCAATACCACCGTTGTGCTTCAACTGCCACCTAAAAAACAGATAGTTTGAGATGACTGCTGCTGCACCAATTATGTAGACCTATTCAGTTGAGGGGAAAAAAATTGCTCTGTTCTGTGCAGTTTTCTTACAGCATTTTCCCTCAGATCTAAGTGGCACTTTATAGGAAGAAAATGTGATTTTACACAAAGACTTGTAACAAGCTAGGGGAATAGCAGCCACTTCACTGGTTTTATTTCAGCCGACTAATTTCTATGCCCTTCTGAGGAAGACAGAAGATAAAAACTGAATGATGAATCACTTCAGTGAAAGTGCCACAGAGCTCTGTTATTGTATTCATTTTTAAATTTGTAATAAGGAAATTCTCAGACACCTTACTATTTTTAAATGAGCAACTGTTATTTTCTGATTGTTTCTGTTTCAGCAAAGCTGTGGGGAAATGCTAAAATTTTAATCTGACCGAGTGCACAATTTGTGCCAGTGTTAAAAAAAAAAAAAAAAAAAAAAAAAAAAAAAAAAGCTCATATTTGTAATAGTTGTTTTACTTAGTAAATCAGGAAAACTTCGTAAGCTCCAACTTTTTCTTATTTTTTTGTGTTGGGCCAATGACTGTTTTTTAATAAATGAATAGGGTAATTACATGTATAGACATCAATATGTACCAGTATCAGCTTTCTTATACTTCAGATCATTAATTCCACACTTAATTTTTAAGGTCATTTTATATATTTCTCAGTGTTAATCCTTTAACAAAATGCAGAGCAAGATAAAGAGAATAACCAAGCCTGGGTAAGATGGTTTATAGTAAATGGATTCCTTTATCAAGCATATGCTCAGTTTATATGGATTTAGGAATGAAATAAGGGACGCTAATGAAAAGTAGGCTATTAGAACATTTTTACAATATTATGTATGAAGAAAAAGAAGCAGCATGACATCCTAGAAATTAAAGGGTCCTCACATATTTTTTTTTCTTCCTCTATCCCTGGAAGGATGTTTACATTGTTAAAAATATAGAGAGTTTTAAAGACATTTACTAAATTTTGTTGAAAATTCTTTCTGTTGATGCAGTCCAGCTGAATTTATATCAGACTTGTCAGAATAAATCTTAATCTTTTTAGATTTCACTTTGTTTGCTAAACTTACTGGAAGTTTTTAAGAGCAGTGGTCAAATTCTGCATATGTATTTAACTTCATCTGTAAAGTCACTATGGCTGTTGGCAAAAATAAAAGTGAGAAAGTGCACAAGTGCTTACAGGAACCAGACCTTACGTGTAAAATGTTCTTAAAGAAACAGGCGAACCTGAAGCATGTTAGAGTTTCCATTCTTTTTAAGGATTTGGAATAGGCAATCTCTGATAATTAAAAGTATACTTTTTCCCTTGGAAAAAAAGTAGCATATGTTGGTATCGTATCAATGTTTTATCAAAGTAAAAGTAGGAGATGCAGCTAAACCTTAGACAACTTTTATAAAACAGGTCTATGGATTGCTCTCACATTAGGCCACAAAAGGGAAGTTCTTATTTGGGGACTCTCAGTGCAACAAATTGCAACAACTCTTTGATTTGCAGCCTAGTTCAAAGTACTTGAAATCATGGGTCACTGACAACACACTGCAGTGTTTCCTTCAACTCCTCATGATCCATGCACAGTGTCCTATAAGGACTAGAGTCAACATACAACTAACCGCCATTCATGTGTGCAAACATACACACAAACACATGCACCAAAGCAAAAACCAGAGAGAGTTTTACTTTCCCTCCACAAGCAGGAAATGCTGCTCTTCCATATGAAGATGTAATCACAAACCAAGAATGCTCAGAGGAACAACCCTGGTGGCAAGTTATAAGCTCAGACAAAACAAAATCCAAAATGTTTAGACTTTTATATTACTACAGAAAAACAGAGACGTTTGAGGTTGAGTTGGTCTTCATAGCTACCCAGCCAAAGACAAAAGGCAACAGAACTAGTGGCTGGAATTTGCAGTCAAGGGAGAGGAAGCCTTCACATACACCTCACAGCTTCTGTGAAGTTTCAGCCCACTGCCCAGCAGAGACGCGACATCCTGACACTAGGGGCTTAGTCACTGTGCGGAAAAAAATTACATAATTTTTCATTCCCATACTTCTATTAAGAAATGTGCTTTGAAATCCATCTGTTAAAAGTTGATTTTAAACTCCCGGAGGTTGATAAATATACAGGTAAAACTTGTGCTGTCACAAACACCTTCTGCCATTATTCTGATCTCGACGCGGCAGAACCGAGCTGACCCCTCAGGATCCCTTCCTGTTGCTTCAATTCCTATTTCATTATGTCATAAGGAAATGCGAAGGAGAGAAAATAACTGTGGGGCAAGAACTACTTTTTTTTTTTTTTTTTTTTTTGAATATGAATGTACAGTCATGGGCATAAAGAGCCTATTCATGGCATGGTGCTTCAGAAAGCAAGGGTAATGTAATAGTTAGTTAATAATAATTTCTTTTTCAGAATTCCTTCATCCCAAGAATGCCACAAGAAAAAAAGATGCCTTCCTTTGGCAAAATGGGACCAAATTCCATTTTACCACCCTCTAGACATACTGACCGTATGACCGTGACGTAGCCTTGTTTCTTGTGCTCCGTCCTCACACAAACTCACTAATATTTGTATTGACCGAATAGTTAAATGTGTTAATTGTTTTCAGGATTTCCAAAGCAGGGTGCTGTTCCTTAATGTAAAAGCAAAAGCTAACATTACAAGATTAGACGGAATGATGGAGCCACCTGGCAAGTTGCCACAGCTGTGGATGCGTGTTGGAGCCAACGACATGGCATCGCATGAACCCATGCTGACAGCAGAGGTCTTGGACAGGAGCTGAAGCTGAGGAAACACCACGTGGTGTCCTCCAAGGCACCTCAGGTCCCAGGCAGCACATCACAAGTGCTGGAAGTCAATTGTTGGCAGTGGGAAAGTTTTTGGCACATTTGACCCCTGTTCAGCGGGAGAGAAGGCGATACTAATGCAACATCTCGTATCTCCCAGGTAGGGAACTGATAGTCTCAGCTGGAGATCTAACTTGCAGAAGCAGGGTGGGCGTACTGGAGGTGCTGGGGCTGCGGGAAGTATAATTGGTGTGGCTGGTTTGCATAATTATTAAGATGGAGGACGGGCAAGTGTGAGCCTTTTAGAGGAGAGAGAGCAAAACCTCAGAGGGGGGGTAGAGCTCGGCAGGGGCAGAGGCTCTGCATTACCGGGCAGCCCTCACGTTCCTTGCAGCACGAGCCAAGATATCGCTTAGCGCCATACACGCGGAAGAGGTCTGGGACAGTTAGTGCGTTGCCACACACACGTATGAGTGGATATTGAAAAATAAACATGCATGAGAAACACAATGCGATTGTCTTAAAATCTCATCTTTTGTGTCAAGATTTGGGAGGAGGGGGAGGATGACCAGTGATTAGTTTGGGGACTTGACAACACTCAATTTTTTGTGCGGTCTCTCGCCCCTCCCTGCCCTCCCCAGTTAGTCTCAAGAGTGGGATTTTTTCCATCGTGCTTTCAGCAGCCCCAGCCTCTACCCCAGGTCGCAGTTCCCCTGAGGCTGTGCTGGAAACCTAGCTCAGACCTCCCTTCTCCCGCGTGCCAGGGAAGCAGGGCTCTGCAGCCGGTCTCAGGGGTTGCGTCCCCAGCTCCCCACGGCGCGGCCCCCCGGCCGGCCCGGCTGTCCTCCCGCGCTCCCGGCTCGCTGGGCGCCCCGGCTGCGGGCCGCGCTCGGGCTGCCGCTTTCCAGCCCCCCGCTGCCTGGCTTCGCGGAAGAGCGGAGGGAGCAGGCGGTGTAATCCAATTACCTCCTCCCAGTGGGGAAAGGAGAAGAGGCAAGAGGCAGGTCAGGAGACAGAAAACAAAAGGTTGAGCAACCGCCTGCCGCAAAATAGGGAATTCCAGGAGGGAGTGCTGGATTTGGTGGCAGCCTGATGAAAAAAAGTACGCAGCCACGGCCTTGCTGAGCGGAGGGGCCCAGAGTCTGGGGGGACCGTGATGAAGATTAATTGGGTCGGTTCACAGAAATTAGAGTTATTGTTTCAGGTTCTCACTGGAGTTGAGGACACGACCATGCACTGGCTTAAACCGTGTATTTTGCAAGTTTTCTTCAAAACCGAAAGGGTTGCTTGTTTGTTTGTTTGCTTTCCCCTCTGAATGAGATTGTAAATTCCATTGCTATGAAATACACGGAGCTCTTTTAGTAACTGTTGCTGCACATAAACTATTGCCACTCTTTTAATGGATTATTGATGATACAGTATAACACACTTAATTAGGCTGGCCACTTTATTGAGGCCATCTGCCAGTGAATCACATCTTGCCTAATTTTAAAATCCTTAACTCATTAACCTCTTTCTCTCTGTCTCTATACACATATATATATTAATTATGCCTGCGTGTTTCTTTAACATTAGATGAAATCTGATGATAGACCAGGCCATGTTCCAGCAATACAGTGGTTCCAGCTGCAGCGCTTCTCATAGTGGACCAGAAATGCCACACGCTGCAAAGCTGTGATGCTCTGGAAACTCCCTCTGCTAGGTCCAGTTTGTTTAACGAGTTTTGCTGTTAATGTTGTTGCCACAAGCTTCACACCAGATGAGGTATTCTGCAGCCAGTGTGAAGGCATCAGGATTTTCATACTGTGGGGCCTGGCTAATGTGACAAAAACGTTCTGATCCACATCAAATCAGGTGGACGAACCAGGGATGACCCTGTTCTTACTTCAATGAGCCCTGAGACAAACTGCTGCTACTGCTACATATAAGCTGGTTCTCAAACGCTCTGTGAGAAGAATTCACCTGTCTTATCCTGTGGAAAAAGAGGTTCATACTGCTAAGTAGTATCTTTCCCAAAGTAGGAGGCAGCGTCATGTCAAAGGTTGCACTTCAGCGTCAGATTACAACTGGGGAGCATGCTTTTTAATGAGAGTCTTTTCAGTACTGTGAAAGCACATGAGCTGCAGCCCTACCTGAAGGTAGGGCAGAATTAATTCATGATTTTTATGCTCAGTGCCTGGTATTTGACACATCAGCAACACTCAGTTCCCTGCTCTCACCTATAAACCTTAGTTTAAGAATCCTTGACCTGAGGCTGGGGGAAATCCATGGCTCTGCCTTTGCTACAGCAGCTTTCTTCCTTTAGGGGTGCAGTAAAAGGTATTGGCTGTTCTTTGCCCAATCCCCGAATAGTCCTAGAGCCACCTACCTGAAGGAAGGCCTCTTCCCCTGTATCTCATAGCATTGTTTCCACAATCTACTGCATTCATTTTTCTTCATATTTCATGGTGTTTTATCTTCCAGGAGCAGAAGCAGGGCAGTTCTGGGCTCCCCACTGATTGGACTGGTTCTGCTGGTAATCTGCCAAAGCCTGTAGTTATCAGGCTTCAGAAGACAGTGTAAGTTATGGTTGTTTATTCTGGCCTTTAATTAAATCTTATAGCAACCCCTAGAGTTTATTAATTTTAGGTGATTGCCTAAATTTGAGCTCTGCTTTTATCTCTGTTTTAAATATCGTTACGATATCTTAAGGATGTAGCAAGAAGACTCCATCCCTCCTTCCATACCTTCCCATCTTCCACCGCTAATGCTCACATTTTATACCTCCCAGCTTCCTTTGTTTCAACAGCCCCACAATGACTTTTATAAATAGAGAAAATTTGTTATTCCCAGAACAAATTATTACACTTTTAAGTGCCTGGAAAGGTGGTCTGTAATGGCTTTGCTGGCAAAGGCATGACTTTAATTAGTGCTGACAAGATATTAGCTCCCCATTACATTTACCTATTTTCTGGCTCCAGCACTTGGAACAACATCAGAATGCAATTTCTTTCCTTTCCCCTTCTCCTGAGGTTTCCAGCACAGTCTGGAAGGGCAGCTCCCTGCTGCCGTGACGTGGTACGAGCCTGGTGTATACTCAGCTGACCGGTCAGTGGCATTTACTGGGCAAAGACACCCAGGAGCAGTAGCACGGTGCAGAAAGGATGGATGAGCACTGTGGTAAAACAAAAGGAAGCGATAGAAAAAATTCTCATTCTCGGGTATCATAGGCCTGAAGTGCATTGTTGGTAAAAAGTGTTTCTCCCTTTGTCTGCCCTTTCCCCTTTTTTCCCTCTCCATTCCCTTTTCCTTTCTGTCCCACAACCTCTCTCCCCCACATGCAGCCTCAGATGATTGCCTCAAACCCTACATCCCTTTTCTACTTTTCCTGGAGTTGCCAGGTGTGGGGAATGGGAGATGCCTGGATTTCCCATGCCACTCCTCACCCCTAGCGTCTGGTGCCACCGTTGTCTTCCTGGTCCCGGTGCCTTCAGAAACCTGAGTCAAAGGAAAGCTCTGCTTAAAGAGTCAGGCTTCTGAGGGGTGAGTGCTAACAGCATAGCTGCACTATGGGTAAGAGATTTTTTAAAAGACTAGGTGTTTAATCTGGGCTTGTTAGCTGCACCTAGGACACCCTTGTTCTCTCCAGGTCACCACATCTCTCCCTCTTGTTACTTTACTGCTGAAAAGGCCAGTTCTTACCTTGCAGTCTGGAGGCAGAGAGAGGGTACTGGGAGTTGCAGCTTCCTTTGGCTTGGGCTCTCATGGGGCTCCTTTGATAAACTGTTTGATAAAAGGCTATTTTGTCCAGATGTTGTTGCCAATGTTTTTGCGATCTTTTTTTCCCTGACTAGTAGAAGAACTAGTCAGAAGGGAAAAATAACATTTTAAATACATTCTTCTCTCCTTTTGTCAGGCATACACTATTTTTCAGATGAGTTCCATTATGAAGTTTATTACTGAAAACAGACAAATTATCTGATAATCACAGCAGGGTTTCTAGGATTTTTAACTGTACAAAACATCTCTCAATTTCCCCCTACAGGACTGTTTCACAGCCTGATCAGAAAGCAGCGTCTGATATTCAGACTCTTTTTTCTTAATTAGTCAGAGATTCAGACAAATAAAATCAATGAGCTGAGCTCTGACAAACTGATTTATTTCCAGGAGCAAGGTCTCACTTTGTAATATCCTTTGAGGGCTGTGTATTACTCTGTGGTTCTATTTGCCAAGCTCCAGACAGAGGTCATGTAAAATTAGTCACATGTATGAAAAGCTACTCTTTTTCTTCGACCCATTATTCTTAATTACCCATATCCTTGAGCCATTCTTTTTCTCCTCAATATTTACACCAATCTCATGTTTGCTCGTTGTTATCATCCCTCTTAACAGTCTCCTAGCCAAGTTCCACATGACTAACTCCCCTAATCTCTGTGGCAGGGAGGAGCAGTAGAAATTGCAATTGGTGTGTGTTCACTGGCAGCCCGACAAGACGTCGCCTGACAGATGAAACAATCCCCACGCGATATTCCAGTATCAGCAGGCTCCCCCCATTACCTGGCAGCAAACTCTCCAGCTCTGAGAGGTTTCTCAGGAAGCTGGCATGCTGGAAATGGGCTCAGTCTGGATTGCCGTGCCCCCAGCTCCCAGTTAAGCAATTTGACAACTAACTTATGCCAATATTAGCAGTCATGGAATTGCATCTTGAGCTGGGTCAGAGAACTTGTCTGGCTGAAAACTAGCATGGAAAAAGGAAATAGAAAGACTGGTGTAAAGGTGGGGGAGGAACACAAAATGCACAGCAGCTTAAGCTGATGCGAACGCGTGCTAGCCCTGTGGGCAGAGCCTCTGCTAAAAACCACCCTGACCGCACTGCTGCCCTCCTTTTTCTGTGGGAAATATTTCCTAGTGCCAGCCCATAGGGATGGAGCAGACTTCCACTGAGTTTTCTACTGTAAGAACGGCACTTCCCCAGTAGGACTCATAATTACTCTTTAACTACATGATAGACTTGTCAGGTAAATACTGACTGCTTGCTGCACAGAAACTGTGGTTCTTGGAGATAAGGGGTCCACACAGAGGCTAAGCATACAAGATCTCAGTTGCACTGTTGGTCACAAATGACTGGTAGGACTGAATTTTTTCCATTGATCTCTGCTTGCCCTGTTTCTGTGTCCAATCACTTTGTGAGGAAAGAGAGGTCCCCCTCTCCTTAGGTAGGAGGAAGCTCTTTATTCTTTGAGCGACTGTTCTGCATTGATTTTGGTAAACAGCAAGCAGCTATCTATCTGCTGAGATGGTGTGTATTTAAGAGTTTCCTTTTACTTTTTGCAGGACGGTCCTGGTAATGCAGCATCTGCCCTGGATGTTTCTATCAGAAAGATTGGCTTGGACAAAACAGTGCACCGCGGCCCTGCACATTGCAATAGGAGGGGCTTTCAAACAGCCGGTGAGATTTACCTCAGTTTCGCCAGACTAGGTCTACTCTGGCTGACATAAGTAAAGAGGTCAGGTCCCCCAAAGTCCCCATTCCTCCAGACTGTATAATGGCTACTAAAAACACTAACTTAATTCCTAATGGCTCAAAGTGAGCACATATCGAGCCCATTAATAATATAAAGATGTCCAAGAAAAACTGGGAGAAAAGCATTAGGGGGAAAAAAAAATCCCTGCGACATCCCAAGAAATCTAATCATGATAGGGTGAGAAAAGAATGCAGCCCTGGATTGATGGATGATGTGCAGATATTTTTTGTTAGAGCCTTATGAAACAAGTAGAAAGTCCAGATGTTTCAGAGAGACTAAATAGTTCAATATTTCTGAAACGGGTGTTGTCAAGGGAGCTAGTTAACACTGAGATGCCCAGATAGGCTGTGTCTTCCACTTGGCTTTATTAGTTGGTCTGGCTGAGTTTTTTTTCTATAAAGAAAACTGTTCTGAGCTTCAGCAGAACAACTCTCTTCATTTCAACTAACCACACCACACTGCCAAACGTCACCAAAGTAGATCTGTGTGTAGGACCTGGTTGTTGTTCCACATGACTGGGGAAAATAGCACAAATGGGGTGATTATGGGCCAACATAAACTTCAGTCCTATTTTATCCATACCCACAGAAACCTGGGGGATGGAGAAGTCACTCAAAGACATTGAAATTGCTCTATACTCATGCATTTCTAACTTAAAAGATCATTTTTTTATTCCCCATCTCTCTGGGAATTTGAGTCTTGTCTGTTCAGCTTGGAAACAACAGACTTCATTCTCCATTTTTACTGTCCCTATCCTTTGTTTTCATTTGTCAGTAACTCTGCTGGTTTTTATACTGTTATCCATTTACAGCATGACATTAGAAGAACCTCTAAAAATATCACTCACTCTGTTTCTATTTTAAATATATTAGTGAGGTTCTTAAAAGACTAACTTAAGAGAAAATATTCTTTCCTTTAATTGGTGATTTGCTCTGCTAAAACCTAAATCAATCACAGTTCTTCAACACTGTGACAAGACCTAAGTCAGCCAGAGCTTTGAGGTATATTTACCTTGACATTTTATTTTGGTTAATTTTCAAAAGACGACAAACCTTGCTTTCAGGCTTTGTTCCAGTCAATCCAGTGGCTTCCCAAATAGCAGTACACCTTAGATAATCTTCTGTACTCTGGAGAGTTTTTCCATCACAGCTGGGGCTTGGCTGCTGGCTCGCTGTTCCTCTCGGCAAGGTGTCCTTGAGCAACAGTCTCCCTGCTCACTGCTGGGATTTTCATCCTGCAGTCTCTGGGATGCCCTTCCACCGGCTTGCAGAGGAATGAGGAACTCCTCTTCTGCCTTCCAGGTAGCTCTACAAAGTAATCAGTGGCCTTAACAGATGTTCATAAACATCTTTTTCTCACTTTCTACACCTTAATCTCTGACGGCTTCTCTTATTCTTGACTGGCTCTGAGTGTTTTCACCTCTTCCAGGTTTTCTGACCCAACAAATGATAATTACAGACTTTCATGACCTTCGTTCATAACAGCATTGGTGACACCCCCTCAATGGCTTGGAAGATGTATATAGCTTTACAGCGGTAGTTGTTTCTTGCTTATATTATATTTCTTTCCTTGGGGGGAGGAAAAAAAAGTGAGATGATAGTCTCGTTCCTTCCTCCATCACTTTGCAGGCTTTGCACTACTAGAATTGGTGCTTGACCAGCACCCACCTCTAGAGGCTTTTACTTTTACAGTTTATTACAACATTCTCCTTTTGCATGTTGATATCTCAAAGAATCCCAATTGCTTGAGTTAAAGACTGGTATTTCATATACTGCAAGTCTGATGAGCTAATACTTTCCCCTTGTTAATTGCTTTTCTCCTAAGAATCTTAACTTACTTATGAACACAAAACAACCCATTTTCACACCAGCTAAGGTAGACATACAGGTTTTGTAATGATTGTTTCATGTCCTCTTTACAGGGAAAATATGCTCAGAAATACCATTTCATTTACATTTTATGATTTCTATCTATTTTCCAAAATCTGATATTTCTTGATAGTAATTCTGATAACAATTGGATTATATGCAATATTTTGCTTTGACCCAAGGAGTGGTATATGTACATATATAGGGGTGTGTGTGCAAGGAGAGACACACACATACACACACTCCTCTTTCTTCATGTATGGAAAATGTTTTTCCGTAGCAGATGAATGCACACAGATTGTTAGTAAAACAGAGAACAGTGCAAAGAAAAATATGTAGTTTCTAAGTGTGACCAGTGTATGCAAGATGTAATCATTGTTGGGACCACTGAAAACTGCATGACCAGCAATGATTTATTAGTAGTGCAGAATCCAGGGAAATACTCCCCTCTAAATTATTGTTTCCCTGGCTCTAAGCATTCAATAAATTCCCAGCTTGAGCTGAGCCAGGGAATGTATTTTCTCCTCTTCTCTATGTTTGTCTGTGGTCTGCATTATCATTTACTAAAATAATGCAGTGTCCAAATATATTTTCTTGATCTGCAGATTTGAAAGCTTTTGTGGCTCCCCCTTTGACCCCTCCTCCCTCTTAGGAATTTCACAAATAAATCACTAACTAGCATTCACATAATGAATTGCTCTCTTTCTTAGTTATATACTAGTTATATACCTTTTAAACAAGAAGGGCAGAGTAACACAGACAATCTAACTTCAACTCACTAGGTTGAAAGGCTTGAAATGTGTCATTTTCCTGTTTACACAGCATTATTTGTCCCTTTCTTTTAGAAAATACATCAAAATATTATGGATAATTTCCCAAAGTGGTACATTAGTGGCAGATCAGAAAAGCCTCTTAAAAAAAGAAATCTCTGGTTATTTGTCTGAAAAAGCACCCCACCCCACCCATCAATGTTTTTTTAACTACTTACACGCTTTATGCAAGTCTCTCTTTGTACTAATTTCTGCAATTTTTGGGGAAAGGGAGGGGGAAGTTTTTATCACCAGGTGCCAAGAAAAACAGTTAAAGCTACTTTTGCTGGGGACTGCAGTCAGTGCTGTTTTCACTATGGACGGCAATGACCCAGACTGAGGAGCCTTTCATATTGCCTAAGCAACAACTAAGTTGTCAAGCTGACAAGCTGTTGCTGCTGGAGTTGGTCAGAGTCAAGTTCATCTTGGCTGTGAATTTGCTGAAGATGTTACTATGTGCAGTGGGGGTTGGGGAATCTGCTGATTGCCATTTTGAGATGATAAAGGGATAGATTCATCTTTCAAAGACTCAGTCACACACAGGTAACCACTGGTACTTCGTGGTGGCCTATGGTGAATTTCTGCTGATCGAGAGAGAGAGAGAGAGAGAGACAGACAGACAGACAGACAGAGAGATGCCATGCAACTGCTGTAACACCAGTTAAAGAAAAGAAATTGCACATCTTCATGTGCTGTTTCCAAAACTCAGTAAATTTGTGTTTCACTGCTAAAGACACAGAAAAAAGAAAATCCATTGTATGCTGGGTCCAGAGACAGGTAGCTGCTGCTACTGGAGGAGGAGGAGGAGGAGGAAGCAGTAAAGATCTGCCAGGCCATGGGTGGGACAGGCCATTTAAACCAGCAGACAAAGATACGTCATTTGAGCAAGAAATCATTAACTGGGCCTTCTGGTTTTGTTTTTAATTTTAAACCGCATTGGTCTGGGTGTTGTTGGCTTTGTAGCCATGACACGGCTGGTGCTTGACTCTTTTTTTGCTAAGATGCTAGACAAGTTCATCTTCTGAAAATTAGCACACGTGACTAAACACACAATGATAAAAGCACTTATATTATTTCCATAAATTCCCCTGACAGCCATTTGAATGCAAATTGAGCAGAAAGAAACCCTGTTTAAATGAATTAACAAGGAAAGGCGACAGAGTGGGGGGAGGGAGGGAGGAGCAGGACTGAACACAGACAGAGGTAGATGCAACCTCTTAAAAAATAGAGTTGCTGCTTATTCAATATAAGTAAAGAAGGCATTTTTAACAACATTATTTAAGGTCATAGGCCTCTTTAGTTCATTTATCCAGCTCTGAGTGCACTGATACAGTCAAGATAGTGAAACATGCGTCATCTATTTCAATACTGCAAACCAGGGACTGCTTGTTATGTGTTGGCTTTCTTTCCTTTTGTCCCCATGAACAAAAGAAACAGAAATCTCTTAACTGAAATGATAACAGCACAAAATTGAAATGATACAGCACAAAAATTGTGTCATATGTTTAGGATCTGCAGCAAACATGCCTCCTTTTGGCAAGGCTCTTGAGATTGTGCCTGCTGCCCTGGTGCGCGCAGGCTGTAGAAGATAGATGACTGCTAGAAGATTTACAATAAAGCTACACTTAATCAGTCAACCAGTTTATTTTGGCTTGAAAACTGTGAAGTAAGACAAAGGTTTATAAAACTTCAAAGAGTATGGTAGATTATTTAGATTGAGCTTCTCTGAGAAAGGGTGACACTGCTCAGCTCTAACACTGCTTCCCTGCACTGCTCCTTGGTGCAAGTCGAGGCTGTGGCACTGTTTCTGCCTCTGGGGTCTGACTGTGAAGGGCAAGGGAGGGGGTAGGGGAGAAATATGCTTCTCCCAATAAACCCACTATCAAAGAAGCCAGATGGGTCTGCAGGTTTACCTGGGTATTAGTCATAACAAAGCATTGCATTGGAAAGGATTTAGACAGGAAAAATACGATTGATGGAAATTAATCCTGTATGAAGTAGCATGGAAAAACAACTCCAGGAGGAAACCAGACAGAAATTAGGCATATACTCTCCCACATGTTCCTAAATCAAGCATAAGCTGCAATACATCTATATGCAGTCCTTTCATATCTTTCATGGTGTGCAGCATCAATAGATATATAGAGACCTAAAGACAAACCAAGCGTGTTGCGAGAAGTGGTGCCGGTGATTCAGCGTGTGGTACTATCACTGCTCTACTGCTGTTCAGCTCCGGTGAGTCAGGGATAACTGTATAGCTGGACATATCATTTTCAGAAGATATATAAAACTTTGGCAAGCTTATTTGCAAATACTGTGTTTTCATTTAAAAAGTTATTCAATCTTAAATAACTTACCGTTTAAGAAACTTTAAATCCCTGTCACTAAATTTCCACTAAAACTGTAAATAAATTTCACGTCGTATGAAATATTTGAGGCTGAAATAGTCACGTGAGGCCATTTGGTTTAAATACTCTGAACTCTGAGAACCACAGTACACAGTTCCACAACTCAGCTTTATATGCAAATATGAATTTCATATTGCCTGAAAATTAGAAACTAATTGATTTGAATTAGAGTTAAGACATGAATAATACATTTAAATAACACCATGAACTGTCCATAAATCTGAGATAGCTAGTAGTACAATTTCATCCAAGAGAAAGAGTTTGAAATATGTAATAGGACAGATGCTGAATTGTGAACAGATATCCTTTCTTAGTGGCTGACTGGGTTTGAGTTCATGTTGTTCAGAAGATACATGTGAATGTTTTGCTACAGCTGAAAGAAATGAACTATATCCAATAGATCCTTTCTCATACAGAATACATCAAAAAGACAATGCCAGAATCTATGAATTGCTTAGACAGAAGATTCTTCAAAATTAGCCTTCCATGAAAGCAATTGTTCCATCATTGTCTTAAAATGAGCCAAGAGGTAAGCATATCATCCTTACGTGAAGTTGCACTATGGTACACACATTTTCTCCACAGATTTATAGTACTGTGATGCAAAACTTAGCTTTTATCTCAAAGGACTCTCCAAGAAAAATAAAATCCAAGCCATGCTGGGACACTACCTTGTCTCCTCTGAAACACAGCTGCAGAAGAGAGTCACAACTGTTTACAAGGTCCAACAGGACTACTTACAAATTGACGTCAGTGAAACCAAGCCTCTTGTCACCAAATTCATTTGGTAAAGATAACAAAGCAAAGGCCTTGACAACTCCTGAAAGTGCTATAGTAATCTTACAATTAAAGGATTACAACTTTACTTTGGTGGTCTCATGTTTAGAAGACTCTAATTGCACAGGGAAAGCACTACAATAAGAGCTCATGTTCAAATACCAGCTTTGCTTCAGAGTCTGGGTGATCTTCAAGTCAACATCACCATCCATTTTAGTCTACCTTCCTGCAAAAGAGAAGGAAAATCCCCCTCACTTTTGCAGAGAATGTTGTGAGGCTTAATTTTATGGGCTTGTGAAGTTATTTGGATAATAAAGGAGAAAGAGCCATAGGAGAATAATGATGTTATAAGTCAGGGTGTTCCAACCACATCAAACTATGGCATTAGTTACGTATTGCTGTGAGGAAAGCAAGTGATAGAAATAGATCAGCTACGTTCACATCAGACAAAACCACTTCTCTAGAGTGCTAACAGCAAGTATTGCCCAGATATCACGTTCAAGTGAACCGCATAAAAACTAGATAAAAATGGAGAAATATCAACAAGGCCAGATCTCTTTTAAATTTTATTCTGACTGGACGGCAAGATATTTTAGGTAAAGGTCATGTAGCAGTCATCCTATAAAAATGTGCATAGTTAAATGTGTTACATAGTCCTGCAAACAATTGTTTATATGGTGATGGCCTGAATGTCAGCAGCACAATCGCTCTCAATTCCTATCAGATAGGCAATGGAGGCTCTAGTTGCTCATCAGTGGAAGTTCTAGCAATAACTGGCAGATGTGAAAAACAGCAACACTTTGTTAACACTCTCGATACAAAGCTGTAAGTCAAATTTTCAGAACTGCCCTTTTTCCCAGCAAGATTTCAATTGCTTGAAAGGGGAGAGTGAAACTGAGATGGTATGTGGCCAGTGAAAAGACATCTCCCTGAATGATCTTGAAATGTTAGTAGGCAATGGTGTGAACACAACTAGTGGCATTGCAGCATGCTGTAAAGGTACTACACTACTCATAGTGTAGCCCTTGCATTACACTGTGCCATAGGCAGCACCTTACACTGAGAGGATGCTGCCTGCAGGCCAGCTGGAGGTCACCATTCACACCATTCACAGGCCTCATAGTTGTTGATACTGGTACAGAAAGGAGGTATGGTCCTTCTGAGGCTAGGGCCCTTTTCAGGGCCTTGAAGATCAAGAAATTAAGCAAGAAACTAGTGAAACTGTACTGGCTTTGTACATTTTTAGCTTTACAGATAAGATTAGGATCCATGTTCAGAACCGAAGTTTCTGGCTGGGTATTAGACTTACCTACTCAGAGAATTGCATGGCCTTGAGATGAAAAAAATGTAGAAAAGAGCAAAATTGTCTGTCCTAGGGAAAGGAGGCAAGGAGGGACA